>NC_060120.1:360683830-360991643 GCF_021461395.2 Schistocerca americana | reverse complement strand
AAAGTGCCCTCCGCCATACACCGATGGGTGGCTTGCGGAGTATAAATGTAGATGTAGACGTAGACACATGTTAGTGGACATTAATATGAGCTGTGTCCACACTTTGCCTTTATGATGGCTTGAACTCTGCCGGTGACACTTTAGATGAGGTGTGTGAATCTCTGCGGAGGAATGGCAGCCCATTCTTCCTGAACAGACGAAACCAGAGAAGTTAATGAGGTTGCACGCTGTGTTCTGGATCGAAATCGACTTTCAGACTCATCCCAAAGCTGTTCCATTGGTTCAGTTCTGGATTCTGGGCAAGCTAGTCATTTCCAGGAAAGTTACTGTCGACTAACCGTAGCCTCACAGTAAGGTATCGGCCGCCATCCGGTCGGCCGCATTTTAAAATACGCTCGCCGCCAGTCACGCCACAGAGTTTTCTACAGCCGCCGCCGCAGCACTAGGAAACTGCCACGAACGCTTAAGCCGCTAGCAATGACATGCAAGCAACCCTTCTCCGGAGCTCCGTCGGCATGTCTACTACAGTTCAAACATCGATGCACAAAGCCCATTTTTGTGTGTTTGAGATTCCATAACATTTACAGATTTTCATAGCGGTCACGGCTCGTCGTCTATGAAACAGTCAAGACACTAAATTGTAAACCTTAGTGTCTGTATATATTTCAGCAATCAAATCAACTGTTAGCAACTTACGCTGTAACTGCAGTATACAAAGTTATTTATTATATTTACTGTTTGACATTCGATGTAGAATAAATTAATACCTGAATTCTCTGTACACGAATCGCACCTGTTTCTCGCTCCTATATCCGCTAAAGAAGCACAAAGCATGCAAAGAAAGTTTCGACGCACAGATGCTGCTTTATGACAGGCTGCACTGTGAAAGCGTATTTGCCGTAGCTTATAAACTGTTATTTCCTTCACGTAGAACTGTTTGATGGCATCTGCGACTGTGTATGATATAAGGCCAATTTAAAAAAGATACTTGCGTGATTCACATTTTTATTAAAATTCCACGACGCCTGTCGAGGGTTTCTTCCCAATCCACAAATGGATACTGTTTTGTTTTTGCTTATATTTTGACGGCTATATTCGGAGTAGAAATGTACATATAATTTTTGTAGCAAAATAAAAACATAAGGAAACGGGAAGCAACGTCTAGCTGCAGTGAGCAAACACGCCAAAGTAAGCCCCTGTCTGTGAAAATCCTCGAAATGCATCTCAGAGATTTAATAATAATAAAAAAAAGTGACTGACGTAGACATCTGCCTTCTTTATAGTACTTTTACAAAATTAGCGGTAAATATTCTTTCTTGTTGTTTTTGGATAGCTACTCGACAAGTTTGTTTCAGTATTTGTGCCATTTACAAGTGTTCCTGTTGACGTTACATTTATAAGGCATTTTATTCTACGTATATGTAACAGTGATACGAGATTTTTATCTTATATTGTAATCACATCTAGATAGAGTGACGTCCATAATACATTTTGGAACGTAATTTCTTTTATTTACTCCGTTGTTCAAAAATGGCTAAAAATGGTTCAAATGGCTCTGAGCACTATGGGACTCAACTGCTGAGGTCATTAGTCCCCTAGAACTTAGAACTAGTTAAACCTAACTAACCTAAGGACATGACAAACATCAATGCCCGAGGCAGGATTCGAACCTGCGACCGTAGAGGTCAAGCGGTTCCAGACTGAAGCGCCTAGAACCGCACGGCCACACCGGCCGGCTACTACGTTGTTAACAGAGGTGACTTCTATAGAAATTTCGTGTTAATTTTTGACAGTTATAAAATGACAGAGCGTTCCATTGATGCATTATGTTTACAAGCAAATTATATCTTACGTAGCCAGAGATTTTCTGCCCGAGATAATTTTGCGTTATATAGATGCGCGATCTTAATGTTGCCTAATGTTTCTTGTTTATCGTGCTCTGTCATCCCTTTTATATTTCTATTGTTTTAATAAATATTTCCAGATAATTTTTCTGTTTGAGGTCCATTTATTCGTTTAGGGTATCATTCGGATATCTATTTACGTGTGTACGAGTTTCTAGTTCTTCCAGAATGTTCATGGTTTGACTTTTTGGTATCCTAAGTAGAATTTTCAAAGCGTTTTCGATTGTGTTCATTCCGTGGTTTTTATTTCTTAAGTGTAAGTAAAAAATTGATTGGTTGCTTTCGCAATCTCTCGTGTGCTCTTTAAATCTTATACTAAAGCGCAATCCTGTGTGCCCAGTGTATAAACTTCTGCAGTCGTAAAGGTATAAAGAAGATGTCGTATCATAGCCTTATGCAAGCTGCAAGCCCAGCAGAGAAGTTATTCCATAGATATCTGTTTCAGTTTTTCTTTCGCTTATAAAGGACCTGTGAAGTACCAGGTATATCTTTTCACAGATCTAATCGAAGCACTGAGGTCAAACATCTTCGGATATTCGACAAACTGTGAGCAGACACCTGTGCACTTCAACTGTAACGTGTGCCTATTCTACATCAGGTCGCTCTGGTAGCACAAAAAATGTATCTTCGTCAGATGTGTCAATGACACGTTGAGCGGCGTTCATTCGTGTTCCCGTCTACTTACCAGTCAATTTCTGGAGCACACAGCAGGGCAACACCTCTTGCACGCATCTAAAATTTGGATATTCACAATCTCCTTGCAATCCCCCTTTCCTTTTATCTTAATCTGTCACCTTTTTAGTACCAGCTTCCGTCGCACTTGCTAGACCTTCTCTTTCGCTATACTTGTTGACAGTCAGTTGAATCGTCGCGCATCTTCAACAGTTTCCGACGCAAAAGATACTGAAACTCATCGTAAACACTTTTCTTGTAAAAGGTCACTGTTCGGTACAATTTATCAGCACCCTTGAACTGTGGCACATTCCTTAAGTTCGATTGGTTGATTCGTGGAAGGGGGCCAAACAGTGAGGTCATCGGTCCCATGGGATTAAAAGGAGCCAACCTGACATTTAACTGAAGCGACTTAGGAAAATCACAGAAAATCTAAATTAGGATGGCCGGACGCGGGTTTGAACCGTAGTCCTCCCGAATGCGAGTGCAGTGTGCTAAGCACTGTGCCAACTCGCTCGGTCTGACGTTCGGCTACCCGCAGTACAGAAATTGGGTTCAAACAACGGGTTGTGCGAATACAACGGAAATTTCTGAGAACAATCTCAGGTTCACAGAATAAAGCGCGTCGGAGAATACAGATCACCCGAGAATATTCTCATCCTGAGTAAAAGGGTGGGGGAATTTCTTAAAACAAAGAACGTTTCGTATGAATGAAACTAGAGGAGCTTCTCACAATCGCAGAACATTCTCCGGTTTTTGAAGTTAGTTCTGTAGCATACTTCGAGCTGAGTAAGTTCTGGTAAGGTTAAGTTTTACCAAGTCATTTTAATAAAAATGTCAGAATTTATGATGCTTGGAAAGCAAAAAAAGACGCACGTACCCCGAAGAAATACTGAAGAGGGATACTCCAGAAGTTTATAACGGTTTAACAATAAAAAAATTATTTGCCTGGCGAACTTTCTTCCCGAAAATCATGAACGAAGAGGGGGTGACTTTTCAAACGAAGTGAAAACTATAAGATTTTTGTTGCTATTTAGCAGACCCAAGTTTTCAGACTGATGTAGGTACACACCATACAACTGTGTCACTGGCGTATCAGATGTTCATCAACATGCTTTCGCACAGCATGAATCTTATATTTTGCTATGTTAGAAATAAGTAGGCGGGTTAGAAAACTTAATCAGTGATTTATTACAAACCTAGCGATCTGATTCTCGGGACGAACCGCTTACGTGCTTGACGCTCGAGCGCACCATTGTGCGCAGTATTTAACCAAAATTATCTTTGTTAGAAAACTGACAGAGTTCCGATTTGGAGTAGATGAAAACGTCATGTAATCTTAAGATTTCGTTCGCACGATGTGTTCACGTAAATTCAATAAGAAAAATGTTCACCGGATGTCGAAAATTCGGCAACATGGCGAGAAAACGCATTTTCGTAAACTGTCCGTAATCGTCTTCATAATTTGTTGAGTCACATAAAAGAAAACTCTAAACGTAGTGTAACTCATGTAGAATATATTTGTACACTGAATAGTTTGCCTGTTTGATCGAGCTGAGTGAAACGTAACATCACGCGTGTGTTCTGTGCCGGGCACGACACACAGCGTGGACTTTGACAGGAAAGAGGGGAGGTAGTGAGCAGGTACTCCTCGTCGGAGAGTATGCTTACAATTTTTTATTCTTACGAAGTTCCTCAGAGAATGTTCTTTAGCTCTGAGAATCTTCCCCGGAGATTTTTTTTTTATTATTTCATTCAAACGACCCAATGTGTTCGACGCTGCGAGAGGCTTCTCGATACGCCGCTCTGCACGCATGTTTACGAACGCATTTCTAACAGTGTTGCGATTTCTGTATAATTTCAATCTCCAAAATTCTTCGATACATTTTGTGTTTATCCAAGCAAGTACCTTATATGGAAAGCCACGGTGAATCAAAAGTGCAAGTGTTTCAATTGGAGCCGTGCGGGGTAGCCACGCGGCCATGAACTGAGGAGGGTTATGATTCGTCTTTATAAGAGAATGTTCTTAGTTTTCACTAATACAAGATGCTGTCATCAACCCGGTAATTGGTTTGAGCATCACAGTGCTTTACTAGACGTGGTCCTATTACCTTCCTCCAACCTTAAACCGACTGGATGACTCTGAACCACGGTGCTACGCCGCATTTTTTTACATTAACAAAAGTGCCACAGGTGTGATACGCGACAAGTGACAGATAAAAATTCAAGGACAGACCCAGGTGTGGAATCCGAAACAATATTAACATCGAATCTGAAGTAATAACTGCTAATTTTAGAGCGTCATAGGAGCGGTGTGTGCAGTAAATCACGTTTACTGTTACTTCACTGGATGTATGTTAATTAAAGAAGTGCAAAATAGACGCACACAGGCACGTTAACGTGACTAGTATACGGGAGGGGGAGCAGAGAAACATGCTCTATAACTCAAAGAACAGGAATTATTTCCCATTTTTACAATCAAAATTCATGATAAAATGTGGAAAGAAGCTACGCCTTTACGTGCCTGTGTAACAGCAAAGGCTATTGGCCGCCAACAAAACCAAAACCAAACAATCTTTGCAAACAATCTTTGCAAGCCAAAGAGGAAACGAAAAAAAAAGGCAGAACTTGCTGATATAAATTTCCCCTTTGCCTTAATTAACCCTGGACACTCACTGCGACGGCGAAGGCAAATGACTGGACGCGAGAAGGGACTAATGAGGCAATGAATCACCCGAGCAACTCTTCGTACACGAAATGCTCACTCGCTGCTTAGAATTGAGATTTCGTAAGCTTCTTTTTAATAGAGTCTGACGCCTAAGGATGCGAATAAATTAATTTCATAACCGGCCTCAAAAGGATACGAATAATGGTAAGAGAGTCGTCCTGCAACGTCCAACCTGTTGAAAGCGTTACCTATTGAACACAGTGAGAAATTAAAGCTTCTGATTTGTATGCGCACGGCTGGTCGTAAATTTATGCGAGACAGCGTTGAAGAACTAATCGAACTCCAACTCGCGGAGAACTGTAAAGGGAAGAAGTTAAATTTCACGTGTAGCCCCAGGCTGACATGACTTCGATGCGTCTAAGAGAAATTATTACGTACTAAGACGCTGAAATCGCGCTAGGTGGAGCTGGGTTCAGATCTCTGACCGCCCATTCTGATTTACGCTTCCCGTTGTCTTTATAAATTAGGATAGTTTCAGTTCTCTCTCCCGTCCTTACCGAAATGGGTTGAGACTCCAGTACTAACAACTAATCTGAAGCCAGGACATTAAACATATTCAGAATTTTCTGTTTTTATTTTCAGTTTGTGAGATTTTCTGATCATAGATGGTAAATAAAGAATTCTTATACGTCTTGGATCGCCGAGGACGTAAGTGGAAGTGTAATGGGTATTCAAATGAAAACGAGACAAATGGAAAACAATCAAGTAAACTGTTTATTATATCAAAGGTAATCGCTGAAACTGTTAATACATTTATGCCACTCCGAGGGGAGACGGTCAACGCCTTCACGGAAAAATGTTTGCGGTTGACTACGGAATCATGATTGTACCCGGGCGTGCTCCTTTTCGTCAAAAGCAAATCGACGGCCACATAAGTCTTTCTTCAGGGCTCCAGAAATATGGAAATCGCATGGGGACCGAACGGGAGTCGAAGCGATAGCCACGTAACATAATCATGACCTTTTCCTTTGACTGCAAGGGCCCGCAGCACATTGACTTTCTGGAACACGGCACCACCATAAACGCACAGCGGTATGTGACACTTTCCAAAAACTGAAGCGCACTGTCAAGTCCAAACGCCCATGGATATTGGACGGTACCATTCTGCTCCAGGATAATGCTCACCCGCATCTTGCCAATGTTGTTTCGACTACGCTGCGAAAGTTTCGCAGGGATGCCCTTACATAGCCTCCATACAACTTCGATCTTTCCCCATGAGATTTCCATATTTTTGGAGCCCTAAAAAACGAGACTGGTGGCCGTCGACTTGCTACGGATGAAGAAGTGCACGTCAGCGTACAATCGCACTACCGTAGGCAACAGCAAACATTTCTCCACGGAAGCACTAATTGTCTTGCCTCACAGTGGGATGAACGTATCAACAGCTAATACCTTTGAAATAATAAACAATTTACTTACTTTTTTATCTTTCTCTTTTTCATTTGATGGTCCATTATATATTGTCGATCGTAAATATATTTCGAGTTAAGCATTAGTCAGTTTGCCTACCGGAAATGGTCAAGCGATTTAAAAAAAAAAAAGAAAGAAAAGTCCCTCGCAAAACGGAATACGTTGGGGTGAAAAGCTAAATGAATACGTTGCGTCTGTGGTTGGAGCTACAGATTTCAAAGATTTCAAATGAGTTCAGTTGTGTACTAAGGGATAATTGACGCGAAAAACTACAAAATAAACAAGGACGGTTCGAGGCCATAAGAGAAAAAACAAAAGCAGATTACAAAAGAAATCGATAAGAATTTGACCATGACGTTATTTAACGGTAAAATTATAGACGGAAATCGAGAAACACTGGTTGGGTTTTTAACGCCACTCATCTCAAACTCACTTCTCTAGCTGACAAAAAAATGCCCCCTGCCAGCATAAATGGGGAACGGGATAAGTACACAACTTGTAATAAGCTGAAGTGATTCGCGAGCACGGAGAAAAAATGATCGAGAGCAGTCGAAAAAGCCGCACTTCTCGAAGAATGCGAAATCATTTCCTCATGGAAAATAACGTTTCTATTTGGCGTCCCTTACGCATATTTGTTCGCACCTACTTGGAGTAAAAATTGATAGGCTTTACAGAAAAGGAAAAGTCATTTAATATGTGAATCATGGTCCCGTATGAATAACAGGGATGCGATCTATTGCTCTCCTGTGGAGGAAAATTAAAGATAAGTTTTTTAACGCAGATGGAGACCTCGCATTCGATTCTAGATGAAGTGGTTGTCGGAATCGCCAACAGGGGGCAAGCGGTGGAGCACCTGCATAACAGAAATATTATTCGCATGAAGCGGGCGATGGTTGGTTTAAAGGCGGGAGAAGGGACCAAACTACGAGGTCATCGGTCCTTTGTTCCTAATAAAACAATGCCACAACTGTGAGAATAAAACGGACGAAACATATAACACAAAACGGAAAAAAGGAAAAGCCACAATAATGAAGGGAAGGCAACGAACGCTAAGAGGAACAAAAGAGGACAAGAAAACAACAGAGAGACGCTAGAAACAGAAGAGAGTAAAACATGAAAGCAGATTACAGTGGCTGGCCAAACACGAGAAAAAAAGGGAAAGCCAGCCACTTTGCAACACATTAGGGTGGAGGACACAGAGGGACAAAGGAGGTCCCACCGAGATGAGCAATGTATTCAAAGGAATGCAGGAGTTCTTTAGTGACTATGTTCTCGGTAGAGATACTACGATAGAAGGGCTCAAGTGCCTCATTTTAGGATCTGCTTCTCCAGAGCATAGAGATTTGATGTAGATCCAAACACGTAGTCCACTTGGTGTTAGTTTGATAGTTTTACGTGTCGCCTTCAGTGTGTTGGAATATTTTTGGCGCGCAGCGTGCGTAATTTTGTTGAATTTTTTGTTGCTTCACCGTGAACAGTAATTTTTCTTGAGGAAGACTTACTGCAGACTTTTGATTACATGACAACGGCGTTTCCTTTCATTCTAAAAGACGGTCCAAGTCACCTTACGCCCAGTACAAGTCGTGCTGGGTGAGAGTGGCGACTCGCGCTTGTGGGCGGCAGACAATGGACGGCTGTCATCAGACGGCGAGCGCCGTCGTGTCCGCCGTACATCAGCCTGATTACATCGGCAACGCGACCGGCTCCAGAGCTCAATAGCAGTGCGTCTCACCCCCACCCCCAGTTTAAACTGTACCTACTGCCCACGTCTCTTTTGCAAATTACGGAACGTCTCCTCAGCACAGCTTATTTCCAGGGCTTCTACACAGCATTTCTGTGCATAAAACTGAGCGACGTGGCGCAATGGTTTGCATTCTGGTTCCCCATTCGGAAGAACGACAGTTCAAACCCGCGTCCAGCCATCCTGATTGGGTTTTCAGTGACTCCCCTAAAATGCTTCAGGTAAATGAAGGGATGGTTCCACTGAAAGGACACGGCCCATTTTCTTCCCCATTCTTCCCTAATCCGACCTTGTGCTTCGTCTCCAATGACTTCGCTGTCTGCAGAACGTTAAACATTAATCTCCTCCTCCCCCTCCTCCTCCTCATCCGCCAATAGTGCCGCCACAGCAGCTGGTCGCCGGACGAAACTGTACTATTGTCAAAAGTCCGTTGAAGTAGATTCAAACTTGTTCCCGTACGGTAACACGTTGTTTTTGTTAGTATGTCCACAGCATCGCTGCCTCTTCAAGTTCCTCTCGAACACTCGATGCGAGTAATGCACCACATTTTCTCTCGACCAATTCTCTTGAAAAAAAAAAAGAAAAAAAAAAAAAACGAAATTTGTTCTGGGACATAGCGGAATATTCCCGTTTCAGTCCCTGTAGTTTCATGAAATTCCGACAGGCGGCGGCGCTGTAAGTAGCCTTCAAAATGGCGTCGCTAACGGAGCTGCGTTTCAAGCAGAGCGCTGTCATTGAGTTTCTTTTGGCGGAAAACCAGAGCGCCGCTGATATTCATAGGTTCTTGCATGATGTCTACGGATACCGGGCAGTGAGCCGGCCGCTGTGGCCGAGCGGTACTAAGCGCTTCAGTGCGGAAACGCGCTGCTGTCACGGTCGCACGTTCGAATCCTGCCTGGGGCATGGACGTGTGTGATGTCCTTAGGATAGTTAGGTTTAAGTAGTTCTGAGTCTAGGGGACTGATGACCTAGTGCTTAGAGCCATTTGAACCATTTTGGAGCGGGCAGTGAACAAAACCATAGTGACTCGTTGAGCGACGTGTGTGTCATCGTAACACGTTCTATCTCCAGCGTACTGGCCGGCAGCACACAGCCATGACTCCTGCAATGTTGGAACGTGCGCACACTCTCATCCGAGGTGGTCGACGGATTATAAACAAACGCCTCGCTGCCCAAATGAACGTCCCTGTTCATAGGGCTCTCAAAATCGTCCACGAAATGGGGTACTCAAAGGTGTGCGCCCGCCGGGTTTCTCGCCACCTAATAGAAGACTACGAGTAGAAGCAAAGGACCGTTTCTGAGGGATCGCTTGCGTGTTACGAGGCTGATTGTGACAATTTTTTGTCGAACATCGTCACAGGCGATGAAACATGGGTTCATCACCTCGAACCGGAAACAAAACGGCAATCCATGGAATGGTGCCACACCATCGCTCCTCCGAAGAAAGGCCGCATCCTCAGCTGGTTAAGTCCTGGCGACGGTCTTCTGTGACTCTGAAGGGGTTATCTGTTTGATGTCCTCACTCATGTTGCAACGATCAGCTCGGAAGTGAGTTGTGCTACTCTCAGGAAACTGAAGACACGACTTCAGCGTGTTCGTCGCTACAAAAGTGCAAACGAATTTTCCTCCTCCTTGACGACGCGATGCCTTTCACAATTCTGCACACCCCAGAGGAGCACACAAAACTTCATCCGACTGTTCTTCCTCATCCATCCGACAGCCCGGGCCTCGCGCCTTCCGAGATCCATCTGTTTGGCCCAAAGAACGACGCACGTCGCGGGAAGAAGTAAGTGCGTAATGGCGAGGCTATTGACGATACAAAACGGTGGTTCCGAAGTTGGCCAGTAGAGTGGTACCAAGCGGGCATACAGGCCGTCTCAGTAGGTGATATAAGGCCGTCGCATTGAACGGAGATTATGTCGAAAAACTGTGTTTGCAGTTTAAAGAGCGGGGAGTAATATGGTGTATTGGAATACGAATAATACGGACCTGCTTTCAGAGAAAAAGTGTTGCATTATTTGTTGTAATCCCCTCGTAGAATCACTGATACATGAGTACAGCCGTTATCGCCTACACTGTTAAGTAAGCCTGTTACGTTTTCTGAACTTTATAGTCAAGTCTGCTATGGCAAGTACGAAACAAATTTAGGAAGCGTTCTACGTATTATTTCTATACTTGGTTTATTTTTGCCGCTAACTGAGGGATCTTTAAGAATATATGTTGATATATGCACAAACGATTGCCAATGACAACAATCAAACTCTTCGAAAAGAATAGTCTTATATAACGCAACAGTGTAGCCATCAAATCCGGATTCGGAAAAGGACTAACTTAGAGCGAATAATTGTTTCAGCTAATTATTTGTATCTCCATGCAGCTGCAATTGTGGTTTGCATACCTTTGCTGTTCAAATACAACTGTTGTTCGAAAATTTAAAAAAAGTTACACGAGCACACGACATCACAGATGCAGCCAGAATGCCCAGGGTCACAATGTTTCAATGGTTCTGTTTTGATGCGATTTACCTTCTACGATTCCCAAGACCTCTCTATAGAAGTCACGCGATTCCAGTTGCCTACTAAGTAAAGATCAGTATAACCAATTACGTACGTTCCTTTTACCCGTAAATATAGGACGAGATAGATGTTTCAGATTTCAGGATTGGGGTTCTGATACCAACGGTGGAAGAAAATTCAAGCCAAATATGTGACGCAAAACACCTTTCATACAGAGACATTAGCCATCTGAGTACCTCTGAGGTCCCCTAGACACACCAGACGAAGATCTTGTCCAGATGTGAATACATGCTTATGTCTAAAAAAAATGGCTCTAATCACTATGGGACTTAACTGCTGTGGTCATCAGTCCCCTAGAACATAGAACTACTTAAATCTAACTAACCTAAGGACATCACACACACCCATGCCCGAGGCAGGATTCGAACATGCGACCGTAGCAGCAGCGCGGTTCCGGACTGAAGCGCCTAGAATCGCTCGGTCACAGCGGCCGGCCTATGTCTCCCTAAGGTTATCGATTTCTCAGGGAGTGTGCCCTTAATATATAACATTGGCGCTGTGCTGGCCTCAGGGAGATAAGACACAGAATACCGCCACAGGAAATGGAGCTGCGTGATGGACTGACGTGGTTCGAGTAGCCTCCTTATAAATGTAGCAAGATTCACCAGCTCCTGTATGCTGGTTCTTTCATGTAAACCATGTATGAGACGGCGCCAGGTAACTTAGTTTGTTGAACGTGACTATACTCTCATGATTCATAGATCACCATCCACTGATGTTCTCTCGTGTCGACGCCCTAAACGATATTCATACTGTCGCGGTCACCAGTTTAAAGTATTTATCCAAAACGAATAGCAACCATTTCACTACGATCTTGTCGACCTTTGTTCACGAGTCTAGGTATTTTGACATTGGCCCCTAAATATATATATTCCTTATTCTCGTTTCTTGTTAACGATATTAGCTTCATCCCAAGAATAAGCAGCTTTCACTCAGTTAATAGTTGGCAAAAATCAAACCTGCATTTAGTTCAGACTTTCTTAACTCTTGTGCAGAAAGATGTGCAGTACACTGCTACATCCGTTTTCAGTAAGCTGCCACAAGAATTCAATTACATTTTAAATAATCTGTCACGCTTAGTAACAGGTCACAAAAAGAACTGGAGCAAAAACAGAATCCTTTGGAACGCTCCTTAATTTATAATTTTTATTTTGGCTGGAACCACAGTCATGGTAACTTTTTTTTAATGATGCTGCCGCCATTTGGCTGCAACAATTTTTATTTTATTGTTATACGATCTATATTTCGGCGCATATGTCAAAAGAGATGAGACTGGTGTGATATACAAGCTCTTGTCGGAAAAGCATATCTGGTCCTACAGACCAGGGCTGACACTAGTAAAAGTGAGAACATCTCTAAAACGCCTAAATACTCATATATTGCAGATTTTCATTTCCGGACCCTATAGCACAGCTGTTACATGAAACTGCTAACCAATGAACAGCTATGTACCGTACTACTATTTCTGATCAACAACTGAAGTGGACACGGATGTAACGATCTTCCAAGGATAGCCTGAGAGACATCACAGTCTGCACAAAGCAATCTGTGGTGAGTTAGGGACAAGGCACTTGAAAAGTTTATTTTGCGTGATAAATATATTACCTTTGCACACAATGGTACACAGCAGTGTTTACAGTATATGACGTGGAGGTCCACTAGTCCAGTACACATACACTCCTGGAAATTGAAATAAGAACACCGTGAATTCATTGTCCCAGGAAGGGGAAACTTTACTGACACATTCCTGGGGTCAGATACATCACATGATCACACTGACAGAACCACAGGCACATAGACACAGGCAACACAGCATGCACAATGTCGGCACTAGTACAGTGTATATCCACCTTTCGCAGCAATGCAGGCTGCTATTCTCCCATGGAGACGATCGTAGAGATGCTGGATGGAGTCCTGTGGAAAGGCTTGCCATGCCATTTCCACCTGGCGCCTCAGTTGGACCAGCGTTCGTGCTGGACGTGCAGACCGCGTGAGACGACGCTTCATCCAGTCCCAAACATGCTCAATGGGGGACAGATCCGGAGATCTTGCTGGCCAGGGTAGTTGACTTACACCTTCTAGAGCACGTTGGGTGGCACGGGATACATGCGGACGTGCATTGTCCTGTTGGAACAGCAAGTTCCCTTGCCGGTCTAGGAATGGTAGAACGATGGGTTCGATGACGGTTTGGATGTACCGTGCACTATTCAGTGTCCCCTCGACGATCACCAGTGGTGTACGGCCAGTGTAGGAGATCGCTCCCCACACCATGATGCCGGGTGTTGGCCCTGTGTGCCTCGGTCGTATGCAGTCCTGATTGTGACGCTCACCTGCACGGCGCCAAACACGCATACGACCATCATTGGCACCAAGGCAGAAGCGACTCTCATCGCTGAAGACGACACGTCTCCATTCGTCCCTCCATTCACGCCTGTCGCGACACCACTGGAGGCGGGCTGCACGATGTTGGGGCGTGAGCGGAAGACGGCCTAACGGTGTGCGGGACCGTAGCCCAGCTTCATGGAGACGGTTGCGAATGGTCCTCGCCGATACCACAGGAGCAACAGTGTCCCTAATTTGCTGGGAAGTGGCGGTGCGGTCCCCTACGGCACTGCGTAGGATCCTACGGTCTTGGCGTGCATCCGTGCGTCGCTGCGGTCCGGTCCCAGGTCGACGGGCACGTGCACCTTCCGCCGACCACTGGCGACAACATCGATGTACTGTGGAGACCTCACGCCCCACGTGTTGAGCAATTCGGCGGTACGTCCACCCGGCCTCCCGCATGCCCACTATACGCCCTCGCTCAAAGTCCGTCAACTGCACATACGGTTCACGTCCACGCTGTCGCGGCATGCTACCAGTGTTAAAGACTGCGATGGAGCTCCGTATGCCACGGCAAACTGGCTGACACTGACGGCGGCGGTGCACAAATGCTGCGCAGCTAGCGCCATTCGACGGCCAACACCGCGGTTCCTGGTGTGTCCGCTGTGCCGTGCGTGTGATCATTGCTTGTACAGCCCTCTCGCAGTGTCCGGAGCAAGTATGGTGGGTCTGACACACCGGTGTCAATGTGTTCTTTTTTCCATTTCCAGGAGTGTATAAACATCGTGAAATGTCTTATCACAATACATTTGTAACAATATACGCTGGTGTCAAAATTTAAAGAAACAATGCAGAAACAATGTGAAGAATGCATAACAAACATGTGCAACATTGTAAGTTGGCTGTTTAGGTTTTTATGTTGGTAACGTCACGTTGCGCTCTGTATGAAAATCACTGACTGCGCTGTGTGCAGTCTGTAGCTGGTTGGACCCATTGTTGGAATATTCGCTATTGTAGTGTTGGGCAGTTAGATACGAACATTGCGTGGCGCTGGTGTGTCCGACAGAAAAAGGAAATTTGTAAAGATGGATGTCATTACTTGATAGATATATATATGATGACTTTTGAACACTATTAAGGTAAATGCATTGCTTGTTCTCTATCAAAATCTTTCATTTGCTAACTATGCCTATCAGTAATTAGTGCCTTCAGTAGTTAGAATCTTTTATTTAGCTGGCAGTATTGGCGCTCGCTATATTGCAGTAGTTCGAGTAACGAAGATTTTTGTGAGGTAGGTGATTCATGAAAGGTATAGGTTATTGTTATTCAGGGCCATTCTTTTGTAGGGATTACTGAAGGTCAGATTGCGTTACGCTAAAAAATATTGTGTGTCAGTTTAGTGATGATCAGAATAAGTAAAGAGAAAACTGTGAGTACGTTGAGTTTTGATCAGCTGTTTTAAAGTCAAATAACGTAGAAGTTTACCAGCACAGTCATTCATAATTTTTCTAAGGGGACGTTACAACATGCATAACGGTAGAGAAAAACGTTCTTCGTTTTTCCCCAACTTAACGGATTTGTACACACATTCCGACAACTGATTGATGTGCTCAGAAGGGAGCGTGACCACCTCTGGCAGCAATACAGGTCTGACAACGACATGGCATGCTGTGAATGATGTCATCATTCTCATGTTGAGGCAATAACGCCCATTGTTCTTGCAGAGCTGCTTGCAAGTGTTGGAGAGTGGTTGGTGGATGCTGACGTGATGCAATCCGTCTCCCTAGTGCATCCCAGACGTGCTCTACGGGATTCAAATCGGGAGAGCGAGCAGGCCACGTCTTGCGTGCAATATCTTCCGTTTCCAAGAAAATATCAACCACCTGTGCTCCATGAGGTCGAGCATAATCGTCCATCAATACGAAGTCTGGGCCTACAGCACCTCGCAAAGGTGCCAACATCTCTTCACGATACCTGAGAGCAGTTAAAACTTGTCGATTCATCCGTACAGCTTCGCCGGCCGGATTGGCGCTACAGTCTGGAACCGCGCGACCGCTACAGTCGCAGGTTCGAACCCTGCCTCGGGCATGGATGTGTGTGATGTCCTTAGGTTAGTTAGGTTTAAGTGGTTCTAAGTTCTAGGGGCTGATGACCTCAGAAGTTAAGTCCCATAGTGCTCAGAGCCATTTTCGTACTGCTTCATGAAGAGATGTCAACATAATCCCTGCCCACACCATTAGTGATACTCCTCGATATCGGTCTCTTTGGGTCCCGAAATCGTGTCCCGCGTTCCCTCCAGATGCCAATTCGTCGAGGATCACTCTCCAGACCAGAGCGCGACTCATCTGTGAAAAGAACATTGGCCCGCTGTTCGACCGTCCAGGTGGCGTGTTGACGACTCCGGTCTAGACGTTCCCTTCTGAGCAGGTGCGTCACAGGTAGACATACAGCAGCTCTCTGACAAGGAAGGCCACTCTGCTGAAGCCTTCTGTACACCGTTTCCTCAATGCAACACGTCCGGTGGATGCTGCCGCCAGATCATACGCCAGTTGCCGTGCAGTACTAAGGCGGTACCGTCGTGCCCTGACAGCCAGATAACGGTCCTCTCTTTCTGATGTCACACATGGTCGTCCCTGCGCTGGTCTTCGGAATTCAGCTTCAGTCTCTATAAACTGTTGCCACATCCGAGAAACAACACGGCTATGTGGTTATCGGGCCACATCAATTTGACTGTCCCGTTTCCATTCTTCCTTGGTCCCTCCACCGCATAGGCGTTTTCTCTGTGCCAACTACACCGTCTGTGACTGTGTACACAGCTATAATCGATGTGGGACTAACCGGCAAATACTAGGTGCCATTAAGTCATCGTTGGAGTGGCTGTCCGTTGACCGGAATGCCATCTTCCGTGCAGAACGCGATTGTACGGACATCTGTTGACAGTCTGTATGATTAACGTCTATCAGTTGTAGAATTTTGGAACACGTATTATGTTCGAGTATAATGATTTTTCTGGAGACTAGAAATCTACTCTGTAGGAATCGGCATGGGTTTCGAAAGAGACGATCGTGTGAAACCCAGCTCGTGCTATTCGTTCATGAGACTCAGAGGGCCATAGACACGGGTTCCCAGGTAGATGCCGTGTTTCTTGATTTCCGCAAGGCTTTCGATACAGTTCCCCACAGTCGTTTAATGATCAAAGTAAGAGCATATGGACTATCAGACCAATTGTGTGATTGGATTGAAGAGTTCCTAGATAACAGAACGCATCATGTCATTCTCAATGGAGAGAAGTCTTCCGAAGTAAGAGTGATTTCAGGTGTGCCGCAGGGGAGTGTCGTAGGACCGTTGCTGTTCACAATATACATAAATGACCTTCTGGATGACATCGGAAGTTCACTGAGGCTTTTTGCGGATGATGTTGTGGTATATCGAGAGGTTGTAACAATGGAAAATTGTACTGAAATGCAGGAGGATCTGCAGCGAATTGACGCATGGTGCAGGGAATGGCAATTGAATCTCAATGTAGACAAGTGTAATGTGGTGCGAATGCATAGAAAAAAAGATCCCTTATCATTTAGCTCCAGTATAGCAGGTCAGCAACTGGAAGCAGTTAATTCCATAAATTATCTGGGAGTACGCATTAGGAGTGATTTAAAATGGAATGATCATACAAAATTAATCGTCGGTAAAGCAGATGCCAGACAGAGATTCATTGGAAGAATCCCAAGGAAATGCAATCCGAAAACAAAGGAAGTACGTTACAGTACGTTTGTTCGCCCACTGCTTGAATACTGCTCAGCAGTGTGGGATCCGTACCAGATAGGGTTGATAGAAGAGATAGAGAAGATCCAACGGAGAGCAGCGCGCTTCGTTACAGGATCATTTAGTAATCGCGAAAGCGTTACGGAGATGATAGATTAACTCCAGTGGTAGACTCTGCAGGAGAGACGCTCAGTAGCTCGGTACGGGCTTTTGTTGAAGTTTCGAGAACGTACCTTCACCGAGGAGTCAAGCAGTATATTGCTCCCTCCTACGTATATCTCGCGAAGAGACCATGAGGATAAGATCAGAGATATTTGAGCCCACACAGTGGCATACCGACAATCCTTCTTTCCACGAACAATACGAGACTGGAACAGAAGAGAGAACCGATAGAGGTACTCAAGGTACCCTCTGCCACACACCGTCAGGTGGCTTGCGGGGTATGGACGTAGATGTAGATTATATCGTGAATTAGTTACCGGGCGTGGAAATAGCGGTTTGTTGCTTTAATTCTGAACACCAGTGTATTTATACCGCACCAGTTGGATTACAATTTCTTTCCTGTTTGCCGCTATTGGAGAACAACTTTCTGATTCCACCTTTCTAGACATGAATGGGACCATTGCAGAAGTTTCCCCAAATTTAATGGCAATGTGAGAACTGCATTTCGAGTGTCATTCTTAAGCGGCCGCGCATACGAGCCATCCAAAACTGACAGTATAATGTGGTGCCTCATAATTGAAACAGATGGCAGTGGCCGTGAATTAAAACAGCTGTGGTCGTACATATTTAGTGGACAGCTAATGGACGGGATTAACTAGGTGCCTATTGTGGCGCCGTGCTTGAGCAGGCTCCCTCGAATAGAGGGGGGGCACCCCGGGGTGCGGCCTCCGGGGCCGGTGCGGCGCGTTAACCCACTTGCGCCAGCCGTTGTTACGGAAGCCAGCCGGCTGGCGCCAGGACGCTGCATTAGGCGTCATCTGCCTACGGCTAACGACGCGCCCGCCTCCTTACGGGGGCGCTGGCCGCTATTGAAGACTCGACCTGGGCGGGGCGCGCCCTCGTTACAGGGCCCGCCGCTGATGTGATGCTCATCACTGCCGGACGGCCTATTCTGGGGGCAGCGGCGCAGGGTCCCCGGGAGACTCGCTCAGAAGAGACGGCAAGGTGGGCAGCGCCCCTGCTGCAGCCGACGGGAGGGAGTGGAGGCGTTGTTGTGACGATACAATTCAGGCCACCAACTCTCGCGCTAGGTTAGATAACAAAGGAAGAAGCCTCATTTAATAAAACTCAGATGTTCCTAGGAAACATTCATTCCCTTAATACGATTAACAGTGTGGTTTATTTTATCTGTATAAATAAAAATCAGTTGCCGCATGTGCGGAACATCATCACCTGAGAACGGCCTGATCGATTTCGTTGACCGTGTGTGTGTGTGTGTGTGTGTGTGTGTGTGTGTGTTCGTTATTATCAGAAGGAGGTTTCTGTGAAAGCAAATTTGTGGAAAATCGAACGAAAAACTCAGAAACTGACATGAATTGCCGCGTGTATGTAGTATCATCAATTAAGAACGGCTCGACAGATTTGGTTGATTTTTGTCTTTGTTGTGTTCGTAATTGTCAGGACAAGGTTTCTATGGACGAAAATTTTTGAAAAATTCATCGGAAAAGTCGGGAGTTAAAATCAGTTGTGACAGATTATCACTTGAGAACGGCTCGACCGATTTGGTTTCTTTTTTTTGTGTTCGTAATTATGGACGGTTATGGTACTGTTGGTAGGACAAATAAAATAAAAAAAAATGGCTTCAGTTTGACAGTTCTGATATCTCATGTTTTCATAAAAAATTTCAGTCTGACAGTTATATATAATGTATATAAATATCTACGTAATATACGGTCGCAGGTTCGAATCCTGCCTCTGGCATGGATGTGTGTGCTGTCCTTAGGTTAGTTAGGTTTAAGTAGCTCTAAGTTCCAGGGGACTGATGACCTCACATGTTAAGTCCCATAGTGCTCAGAGCCATTTGAACCATATATAAACGGGAAGCGTAATTACCACGAATCTCGAAAAGTTTTTGATCGATTTACTTCAGATTTTTACACGATACTCTTACTGACATGGACGGACAGAGGCAGATGGGCTACATATGTTTGTAATAAATGTAATGTATAGATATGTATGTAACTTATAAAGGGGAAAGCGTTGTTACCAAACATCTCGAAAAGTTTTTGAGCGGTTTACTTCTAATTTTTACACGATACTCTAACGAACATTCGGACGGAAATGGACATAAAGATTGGGAAGAGTGAGATGGACGGAGGGAGGGGGAAGAAGGTTATTCACTGAGAGATGGGAGAAGGAGGAGACGTACGGAGAGAGGAGGGAAGATGAGAAGATGGGCAGAGAGAGAGGGTAGCAAGGAATTTAGGATGCATGTGCAATTTCCACACATATTTAGCAACTGCAAAGCGTTGTCGGATTCACTTATTTTTAATATTAATTTCATTTCGATATCTTTCCCTCATGATTCCACGAATTAATGCTGTCGTTCGAGCGCTTCAGTTCGACTGTTGTCGCCGCTCCTTGGAGGAGGAGGAGGAGGAGGAGGAGGAGGAGGAGATTAGTGTTTAACGTCCCGTCGACAACGAGGTCATTAGAGACGGAGCGCAAGCTCGGGCGAGGGAATGATGGGGAAGGAAATCGGCCGTGCCCTTCCAAAGGAACCATCCCGGCATTTGCCTGAAGCGATTTAGGGAAATCACGGAAAACCTAAATCAGGATGGCCGGAGACGGGATTGAACCGTCGTCCTCCCGAATGCGATTCCAATGTGCTAACCACTGCGCCACCTCGCTCGGTGCCGCTCCTTGGACCCCACCATGTGTGTTGAAGGCCTCCCTTGACCACAATCACTTGTTCGTGTTCTCCAAGTTTATGAACACGAAAAAACGAAGTACTATCGGTCTTCCTTCGCCAGCGACATCTAACATAGAAGACAATGTCGCAGCTCTTTCAGAATACAATCAGGTGACCTAGTTTTTATAGGGAAGTGTGTTGTTACCTAGAACCTGTATAGAATATATACCATGTAGAACCCGTAGAATAGTGTACCTAGGAGCACAGGATGTTTTTTCATCGGTACTTCAGTATAGTGACTTTTGTAGAATCACACGAAGGAATGCTCATTAGAGACCGCCAAAAGGAGTTTCCTCCATTTTCTCCAGTTTTTGTTGTTGCTAGCCATGACGTTCTGTTTGGTGCATCATTTGTAAATATTTCGCGACACCTGAATTATTAAAGCTATCTGGAGCATACTGTTCTCTCTTCAGTTACAGCACGTTATGGCAAGTAAAATTCCATGTATTTTTAAAATTAGTTACATATATACAACGTGTGGTTGGAAATCCATACTTCGCCGGTTCGTGCACCATCTTTTACCTTGGAACAGGTCATTTGCCTTGGAACCTGGAATATGTGCAGATTAACTAAGTTTCGTTAATGTCTTAACAGTTTTACCTGTCTTCAAAATGGAAATTTGTGTTTGTTTCCAACAGCTTCTATTTCCAAATGTATTTACCTTGTAACTGTTTTTCTTTTTTTAATACCTCTCCCTAATCTGATTCCACTTACTGATCACCGGTGTATAGTAGAGTAACAACTTAACAGGCAGACCGCTAAATACATTATTACAATGCTTTTAAATTTCAATAGAATGTTTGTTCCTAGGTACATAACCATACTGTACCTTGGAACATGTTTTTACATTTGGAAAAACGTTAATTCTCTGGAGTAATTTTTGTTTTCAGAAAAAGACTACAGCACATAAAAAGTGAATCCCATCATTTAAAAACGGAACAAGAAAATAAATTATTCTTCTATTACAGAGATGAACAGAGGGGAAAGTCTGAAGCGTCTCATGGTACAACACTTACCCCAACATCTAAAAGTTGTTCCGACAGGATATGCAACAAAGGAAAGTTTACAGAAAATCGACATCTCAATATACTGGACTTTGCCAGCCTTAGCGACGTAAAGTGGAACGTGAACACAATTGCCGTTTCGTCCTAAATCTGAATTCGAAGGGAAAGAAAGCTCTACTCTGCCGCCCACATTCCTTAACAAATTTATTAAGATTATTCGGATAGTCAGTATCGAATCTCTCAAAACTCCCTACCTCTAGCAAGAACACCGTACGAGATGGGGCCGTGCTAAGACAATGGACTCACATTCGAGAGGATGTAGGTTCCGCTCATACACTTTTAAATTTTCCGTGGGTGCCGAACTGGTTGCTCTGAAATGGCATGGCCGACTTCCCGGACGGTTTCCCCAGTCTGAGTTCATGCTCCGTGCCTAATGACCTCGTCGTCGACTGTACTTTAAACCCTAAGTCCTGTAATACACGCGATAGCTTTTTGCTCTCAGACAGTTTGGTACTCTCACGTAGTACTCGCAGACTTGTTTACACTACGCTTATAGTTACTACCTGACAGTTCCTTGTGAGTACATCAGGCGGTGCGATGATTTTGGAGCATGCAAGAATCCATTACATAGCTTGTGACGTAAAATCCACAACAATATCGAAGATTTACGAGAATGGCGGCGATAGAGATGGAAAAATACTGTTTATAATTGGAACCAAAATTGCCAATCTAGATAGGTAAATCTGTTAGTGTTCAAGACAGACCGTTTGTGACACTAATATTGCTAGCAGCGGCTACATTTATTCTCTTTAATACCTGGTAAAGTAACAATTACGATGAAATGATATTACATCAGTTTCATCTTGATACCCATAGACGTTCAAAAGCTAAATAGGGCAGATATTTCATATATGAGGCACTTCCGGACATACATTCATTTTGAAAGGGTACAGTACCGCCCAACATTGAAAATAGGTACGAAATTCTTGTCAGTACAACACATTTTTTGTGTAAAAGTAACTCAATTTCAAATAATACAGCGAAGCCGGATACCAGTGTGGGAAAGAATGACAATTTATTTCTTTAATTGATCACATGTGCACTCCCTCAAAATAAATCCCTACATCCAGTTTGGTGAGATCTGTGAAAGGAATGAATGTATGGTCGTCTGCTAACCACAGATAGTGAATCGGAATATATGATCATCTTTGAGTCGATCCTTTGGCTACCTTTGGTGAGACCAAAGAGATGGAAGTTACCAGAGCTTTGAGCGTCTGAAATGTGGCTGACCAATAAGGTAGCAAGGTGCTTCTCCCACTTCGAGAGAGGTGCGAGAGAATCGGAATACGGCTATGTTTCAGCTACTCTGCCGCTGAACCTTCTGCTGTAAAGACCTGTTTTTTTGTTGTGCTCCGTAATGAAAGAGTGGAGGCATGGTATGGATGTGGAATATTTAAGAGTAGTTAGAATTAATAATTTCTCTTTCACAGGACCTTTTGTGGGGAAAATTACAAAGTGAGGCAGGTAATTTTAAGGGGATTGTAGTAAACTTACGGTCACAATGAGCCCACGTGTAGTTATAAGTTGAGATACTTCCGTGAGCTTAAGCTGAAATATTTAAGAATTAATAGCGTGTGTACAATAAGCTGAAATATTTAAGAAATAGCGTGTGTATCGTAAGTTGAAGTATTTAAGAAATATCATTCCGTGTGACGCTAAATTTAAACTCTGAGAGAGAATCAAGGTGAGTCGGCCGTTTTTCCAGCAACGCCACTTGGCTTGCATTGCACAGGAAGACGTGCGTTTATCTCCAGAGTTCACAGTAGGAAAGTAGAATTACAAAGTGGGGCAGTGTCGTGTGAAACTGGGATAAATATTGATTGAAGTGGGAAAGCGGAAAGTGATGAAGTTGTAACCGTTCTTTGTGTAATATTTCGTATTGTTGTGTTGTGTATGTCTTGTAATTTGGGTATGTGTGTTTTGCATGGGAGTAGCAAGGTAGTTTCGAAAGATTTGTGGGTATGCCTGTTCCTTCTGCATCGCTCGATCTGGAGGAAAGTTTCGTGAGGATTATTGTGAGAGGCGAAGTGTGAGGTATAATAAAAGATCCACCATCCGATCCAGGGAGTGCACTGTTGCGGTAAATAGATTACGAGACCATAGTATAGAGATACACTAACGTAAAGCCATGCCCACTGGGCGGAATTTCTCATGTGATTTTGTTGTAGGTTGTAGAATTTGTGTGTTTAGAAATAAATCAAATAGTGAAAAGAAAGAGATTGGTGGCCTTTTTCATTAAATTGTATGTTATCGTAATGTCCCGAATTTATATAAAAGCCGTTAAATCAAAGACAAAAGATAAATGTGGTATTGCCAGTGCGTAGTGTACAGTCAGAGTTCTATAAATCACTGATAGTCAGATGCGTGTTTCCGTTGCGTATTATTCATACAGGAGGATAATTTGTAACTAAATAGTAAGATACGAGAATTCATGCTGCTCGATAAATTAAGGAAGATTCCACTCGCTTGGCAAACCACTCATCTTGCAGGCCTGACTGCTTGATGCCACAGTATGAGAAAGGCAAGTGGGTGCCTCTCAATTTGAACTTTTTTGTTGTACTGACTTAAGCGATTACTCGTAAATTTCTGAAGTTGTGTTCAACACCCTTATAACAAAATAATCAATAAATATCACGCCACATAAAATAGAGCTGTACTACTTGAAGTTAAATGGCATATTTCCGAGTTCCAAAACGATTACTTTCAGACAAAACTTCACTTGTTTCTCCATGTTAATTAATCTGTGTTATAAAACCACTTTGCCCGATTCCCTGAATTGTGGTATTCTGGTAAATTTCTTCTACGCAGGTGTTAAAAACTGCAGCCATTTCAGCCAACAAACTTTCTTATCTCAGTTCCTGTAGTGCAGTAACTGTACATTCCATAACGCTGGCCTTTCCTCGTACAAACAAATTAAATGCACGACTTCGTCCTGAGCCCACATTGTAATCATTACTTTTTTTGCCGATACATGGCTAACATTCACTCACAGCGCGTACCCTTTGCGGCAGTAGTCTCCACCGTCCCTAAAGTGTCAGTACACTACGAGGCGTAGTTGCAGTGTTGCTGTAGCACAGTGGATAGCAAGGTAGCATTTCATTCATATTTTACCGAGCTAGACAGTGTTGGGGTTAGCACACTAGACTCGTATTCGGGAGGACGACGGTTCAGACCCGCTGCCGACCATCCAGATTTAGGTTTCCCGTGATTTTCCTAAATCGCTTAAGGCAAATGCCAGGATGGTCCTCCTTGTTATCCTAAACCGAGCTCATGCTCCTCTCTAATGACGTCGTTATCGACTAGATGTTAAACACTAATCTCCCCCACCTCCTCCTTCGTATTTTCGCCTTAACATAGGATTGAGTTCCATCCGTGACAATTTTTTTTTTCGTTTATTAATTCTACAGAACAAGCCTATGATATTTTATATATTATTTGCCGCGTAGAATTGTTTCAGTCTATAACTCTCGAAATAGGCCAACTGCTCGTGCTGTTCGTTTAGGAAGTAGAACGGGCGTTCTCTTCGATCAGGAATATGGCAGGGCCACATGTTATGGTTCAGAACTCGCAGTTTCGTTGGTATTTTTATTTAATATGTGCATGAGTATGTTAAAATGCGTTACGAAGATGTGGTAATGTAGAAACTGTACAATGCGGCACAAATCTGGAACGCAATACGGGTGCTCGGACCTCTCCTAGTAGGCCTACTCTCAACTCTCCGGACAGTACCGGTATTGTTTTTCTGTTCTGAGATCTTCGGCGAGCAGCTCTCCAGAGAGGGAAGTTGCCGAGTACACGAGAGCACGACTTTCAGAGATCTTGTCCCACTCTCGGGCACTGCCGACGAGCCGACACTCGGCGCTGTTAACACGACACGTATTACTCGAAAAAGTTCTCCGAGAGAGAAAATCTCATGTGTATCTGCGATAATGATAGAAGCTGAGAAAATGAATGAAAATTTGTGACACAGCTGGGGCTTGAACCCAGGTCTCCTGCTCACTAGACAGATGTGTTAGCCTTCACACCACCGTAGCAGAATTGGGAACGCAGCTGCACGAAATGCCGTAATCCAATGCCCTCTGTATCACAAACTTCAGCTCGCACCTTGAGCCTGTTTTCCCCTCCTTAAATCATCAGTATTGAAAAGGCTCTCCGGTATTGGAATTGCAAAAATGGTTCAAATGGCTCTGAGCACTATGGGACTTAACTGCTGAGGTCATCAGTTCCCTAGAACTTAGAACTACTTAAACCTAACTAACCTAAGGGCATCACACATATCCATGCCCGAGGCAGGATTCGAACCTGCGACCGTAGCGGTCACGCGGTTCCAGACTGTAGCGCCTAGAACTGCTTGGCCACACCGGCCGGCTTGGAATAGCACCCCAGCTTTGTATGTAATGTGGAAATCCTGCCTGTACTTCAGGCATAGGTGATCTATAGATACATTTCTTCAGCTTTTAACATTATTGTAGATAAAGGTGAGTCTCACGGAAAATTTAATTATGTAAGACCTATAGATCACCTACGCCTACGATAGAGGCAAGTTTTCCCCATTACGTAAAAAGCTGGGGCGCTATTCCAATACCGGGGATTCCCGACAATACCGACGATTTAAAAAGGGAAAAATAGGTTGAAGATGTTTGTGTTAGAGAGGGCAGCTGTGTTCTCTGTTCTGCTACCGTGATGTAATGGCTAACACATCTGCCTGCTAATCAGGAGACTCGAATTTATGTCCCGGCTGTGGTACAAATTTTAATTCATTTCATCAGCTTTTATAATTGTTGCAGATGAATTTGAGACTCATACGTCTCAGGGATAATTTAGTTATATAAGATCTCACGTGAATACCTAGCTTAACCTTCCTCTTCAGTAGGAACGCTGGTACCCCACGGAGTGCACCAAATAATGCCATCCCCTACTAGCGGGTTCTCACATCTGTTGGCGAGCCTTCTGGTGAAAGCCATCAAAGACCAATACATAGACAATGAACCTAAGAACTGGAACGCAGCAGTGCCAGAATACCAATCTGGGACGCTTTGCTTTAGCGTCGAGTGGTAACATCAGTCGCGCTTTATAGCATCTGTGCAGCTAAATATCGTCTCAGTGGAGAGCGCTGGTTGGGTATAACGCGTGATGTCTTCAGCGTGTGGACGCTCAGCTTTAATAAGCTACGGTCGTTGAGTGACCGTACAAAGTACACCACGTCTGCTAGCAATAGCGGCGCAGAAATTAGGGTCGGGACGTGATCTGCGTAAATAGGCTGCGCAGCTGCAGCGCCGCCGGACAGCTGTTGCGCGCGCGCGAGCCGACGAAAGCTGCGGCGGCACCGCGGCCAGGTGAGTGACGTCACGACGAGGAGGCGTGATCGCGGGAGCCGGCGACTCGGAAGTGACTCAGCTTCCGTAGCGGCTGCGTCATTACCGGCCGAGTGGCTCGCGACCTCCGGCGGCCTTGCTAGTGCCTCCAGTTCCGCAACTTCCTGACACACATGCATTCCGCCGACGTCAGCTGCGGCGTGGAAATGGGAAGCGGAACAGGTTGGAGGATAATACTCGACAAAGTAAAATTTAGTTGCGATCACGGAAGGAAAAGCAACCGAAGACTTGGTCAGAGTGACAGGACCGCCTAGAGTGTGCGTGAAAGATACACTCGTGAGAAGTAGTATTAGTGTACATAACATGCGACCTACAAGTGAAGCACTACCACACACTACACGTCTGCAAGGTAGAGGAAGGTACATTCGTAATAAATTTACATTTACATCATTTTTTTTCATCCAGTTTTATATGTATATATCACATCAACAGGATCAACTACAAACAAAAATGTAACAATTTTGTGTTACAATTTCAAAAAAATGTTCAAATGTGTGTGAAATCTTATGGGACTTAACTGTTAAGGTCATCAGTCCCTACGCTTACACACTACTTAACTTAAATTATCCTAAGGACAAACACAAACACCCATGCCCGAGGGAGGACTCGAACATCCTCCGGGACCAGCCGCACAGTCCATGACTGCAGCGCCTTGGACCGCTCGGCTAATCCCGCGCGGCTGTTACAAGTAGAAGTGAGATTTTAAATGATATTCAAATACCACGGAGTTTGGTAGGTAATTTCATGAAATGGGTAGGTAATTTCGTGACGGGTGTAACGTAATTTCGTGACAGTCGTAAGGTGATTATCAGACCGCAGCTATATCAACAATGTCAGCCAACAATGATGTCCCAAGAGACTACAAGCCGAAGTCGTGCTTCCCGCGCCCGGGTTCGCGGGTTCGATTCCCGGCGGGGTCAGGGATTTTCTCTGCCTCGTGATGACTTGGTGTTGTGTGATGTCCTTAGGTTAGTTAGGTTTAAGTAGTTGTAAGTTCTAGGGGACTGATGACCATAGATGTTAAGTCCCATTGTGCTCAGAGCCATTTGAACCATTTGAACCGAAGTCGTGCGTTGCCCCTCCAACAGGTGTGGTCGCAGTGAGTTGACGAAATAATATCAGTAAATTTCATCTAACAGGAAAATACCTCCCTTTATATTACTCCATACGCAGCAGTAAAAATTTACGTTGGCAAGCTACTCAACACGTCTCTGACATTTTGGATATTCTGTCTTTTGCTTCGGCACATTCTGATCTGAACTACGAAGACAGTATTTTGAGGAAGGAACTTTCATGATATGCTGAAATGAAAAAAGAAATACATAAACGTAAACACCACTTATGTGCCCAGTCAATTTTGATTACTACACAATGCGCATAAAACACAATACACAGAAACCGAGCTATAGCGCAAAAAGGTGACCACGCGTAAACTTAACCATCGTAGACGCTGAGTAGCTAAGAATTTATTTCCAAAACTTAAGCTGTAACTTTGTCACGTAACTAACTACAGTAACTGCGATGCATAAAGAATTGCAACCTTCTTGGCTGAGAAAATGATATGTAGTTTTCGCTCTTACCTTGGCTCGTTATCTTATATTTCCAGAAAGAGTGCACGCACTGCTACGACAAGTGAATCTTATGGTGGACAACGACACAGCTACACAACTATTTTCCTTCTCGACGGCACGCTTGCAACTTGGTCAAGAGTATCTCGTGCTAACAGTGATGTCCCAAGGAACTAAAAGACGAAGTCGCGCATCGGATGTACAGTAGCTGTGGTGCAATGAGTGGAAAAAAACCTTCCTTTAGCATGTGTCAAAGCGCTGAATAGTATAACAATTAAACCACTGACCAGCACATACGTTTAACAAAACCCAGCGCTCAGTATCACCTTGAACACAATCATTCAGTGTGTAACTATATGCACTTAGTCCGAATAAACCATTGGTCACTTCAATTCTGCATAATTTTTTCGTAAACATGTGAAGTAGTGTTTTTTTTTTTTTGTTAAATCTATGTGGTCCAGTTCACAATGATGGCCTGTTTATTCCAGCACCTTTTAAAACCAAATCCGACAGTGAGGACAGTTTTTCGTATTGTTTCATTGCTAGCCCAGAAGACCAGTTGAGTGTGACAATGCCTGTGAAGTTTTCACGCAATCGATATTTTTCACTGTTCACAGTATCACAGAAATTGCTGCACACATTTATCAATATTGGATCCATATCGACAATGCCTTTTTTTTCCTCTGAAGTTGACATTTGAATCCTAATCTGCACAGTTTCATGTCGCTCCAAAGACTGCCACCTGTCCTGTTTTTGTAGCGATTGTCCGCACTTTTCTGTAACTGTCCCATGAATATGATGGGACAACCTCAAGTCCCTACTTATAGTTTACTTTTCAGCTTTACTTTTTTATATCACACTGCATAATTATTAATTTCATATTCTTTACATGATTATCATCTTATTCTTGAATGCCACATCAAGTATATGTGGAGTACACGAGAGAATAACAAAACGGTGCGTTTCAAAGTCAGTTTTTCGCGGCCTCATTTTCATAATAGTTACTCAATACAGCCCATGTGTTGCAACATGATTCGCATGTTATGCGGAAAGTGAACTTCCTGTTAAAATAAATAATAATATGAGCTGCTCAGTGTCCTGTCAGCATGTTCTGCATGACAAGAAACTTATGAAGGCCGTTACATGAGGCAACTGCTACGTCTATAAATTTCGTCTCCAGCCCCACTGATTTTCACCACTGTATAAGGTACACACTTAACTTTTAAGTATCTTAAATTTCAAGTGCGGTATTTGTAGTTTAGTTTTGGTTTGAGCATAAAAACTGGCGAACGTTAGTAAGAACTGCACTTTCGAGGTATTAATATTTGTATTTGAAGTGCTCCGATTTTGACTTGCCAAAGGTGGCAGTGTACTGACTTTTGACTTGCCACACGTGGCAACCCTAGTCTCTTCAGTTGTAACTTACACCCCTCAACTTAGCCAGCTTTAACGTTTTGCTCGCACGTTCAGTCACCTTGTTCACTGGAATTGTCACTCCAGTAAGTTTTATCACTTTCCGACAGTAACAAAGCTCACTACTATGAACCATAACGTGGCTGTGCCTAGCCATTTGACCACAACGATCGGCACAACGATTCGCATTGTCGAGTAATCATTCTGTCGCGTGAGTAGACGTAGCCGCGTTTCGGTCCGAGGCAGTGCGCGTTGCTGCCTCGCAGTACTAGCACAGAAAATGATTGCGGGAAACGTGTCTCAAGCGACAGGCGATTTACAGACGACGAGAACGAGAAGGGAGTGACCTTGACGTTAGAGAAGGCAACGAAACGAACTTGCAGAATGTTAGAATTACAGATGGAAAGTCACAGTGCCTTAAGAAGTGATAGTTGAGTATCTAACCTAGACAAAAAAGGAAATACAAAACCTCTCACAATAAATATTTCGCTGCTGGTATGCGTGAACGTGCTGTTGCGTAGAAATTTCTTCAACACTACGTGGGATATAAGGAGATGCAAACTCTCCGGAAAGTTCACCTTTGCTGTGTTACATTTTAATCACAAAATCTCTCCGGAAATCAAATATCTCCGGAGAAATGGTCAATATTCAGGTATATGACAGAAGCGCTCATTTGAGGCAAAATTTTCATATCGACATGTGCCCTTTTACGAATGGTTTCCAAGATAAATGTGTTCTAAGTTAAATTCGCTTTTCGGTTAGTGGCGCGCACGTGTGTATCTTACACACCCAACATCTTTGGAGTTTTATATTGGCACGACCTACCTCTTGCTTTCAACCTCTGTGCTCGGAAGTCTTTCTGCCATTAAACTAGCCCGCTGAACACGCCGTCGCCCATGGTGTGTTGTAGTTGAAGCGGTGTGAGTGCATCTGAGAAAAGCATCGGGTAACTGTGTGTTTACACGAGCTGGCTACAATGACACACATCTACAGTAATGAAGAATTTGTAGATATGGCGTACGTTTACGGTTTCTGTGGTGGTAGTACTCCTGATGATACCAGAGTATCGTCGGCGCTTTCCGACAGTCGAATTCCTGACCGCAGAGTATTTGCCTGAGCTGCGTGAAAGGCGTATTCTTCTATTTTTATTCATGACGTATAGTTCAACGTATAGTTCAACACATTGTTGAAATGGAGCAGCATAATCCTACCACCAGCACCGTATTACAGCTGTAATGTGACGTGTATTATAATGCCATGATGTGAATGTGTTAAAAATACCTACGTTAAAAATACGAATTTTTTCAATTGGTACTCTCTAAAACACATGTTGTAGTGTTTACTAACTGTTGTATGCATGTAGACCTGACGATCTACTGAATAATACAGAAAATAAATATTAATATACATTACATATGTTCTGTCTCGGAAAACATTAGAAGTAGGGCATTTGTGCATATAAAGGTTTTTGGTTCAAATGATCGTTCCTATCATGTCCCTCGATATTGACCATTTCGCTGGGGACACCTTGTATGAAGAGCAAGCTTGCAGGGCAGCAGATATTATACGAAGGTTGGAACTTAAATAGTGGCAACTATTTATTCACAACCGATACAGAAGAGTTACATGTCTGCACCCGTTATTGTCCTTCAAACTAGTCACCAGAGTTGTGTAGAGCCCGTTGTCAGCTATGTGGAAGGCATCGTATACTGTTAGCAGAGCCTGTTCTGTTGATGGTGTGAATGGAGCGGTCCACTGCTTGTCGAATCTCTGGAACAGTTCTGAGCTTCTGTGGCGTTTGGAAGGTAGGAGACGAGGTACTGGCGGAATTAGAGCTGTGAGAACGGGGTGTGAGTCGTGCTTGGATAGCTCAGTTGATAGAGCACTTGCCCCCGAAAGTCAAAGGTCTCGAGTTCGAGTCTCGGTCCGGCACACAGTTTTAATCTGCCAGGAAGTTTCAGTGATTTCCCTGCATCATTTGAGGTGGTCTCTTAAAGACTGCTTTGCTCTCTCTTTCTCAATTAGCGTTCATGCTACGTTTCTAATTAACTGAAGTGGGTGGAACATAAACGGCAATTTCTTCCTGCACGATGACACGCTAAGTGTAGACATCCAGGTAGAGTAATCACCACCTCTGCCACACTGTAATTCATGGCACAGGTTTCAGTTAGATTCTTTTCCTGATCTATTTATCACATTTATTTGAATTTTATGTGTGGAGGAGACGGCAGCGGCAAAATTATGGAGAGGACAGCACCAAAGTTAGCCGAATACGGTCGAGTTTCCAGTCATCTGCGTGGTATTGTTACTGGAAAAAGACCGGCTTCATCTAGGTAAGAGCATGCTTTCTCGTCTGTTTTTACCTCGTCTTCTCGTGGTCTCGCCTGATGCTTGAGCACCTCACGTAAAGTAATGAAGGACACGCGACGCCATTCGCCTTGCGACACGAAGGGCGGAGCAGCGGCTGGGAAGTGAGTTACTTTCAGCACGTTAGAAGGGCACGGCGCATGCATTAGCTGCAGAGGCACGCGCGCTCGCCCAAGAGCTGCGGGCAGCGGACCCCGCATACTGATGCGCTGCGTCGCCTGCACCGCAGGAAACGCCGGCCTCCCCTGTATAAAGCCTGGCACTGGCAAGGCAACTGTGTCCTGCGAGATAGCACTGAAGTTTACAGTGAGACCATTCAGTAATGCCTCTGCTCCTTCATCTGAGTAAAACTACACTGCTGGCTGTGGGGCGGCGGATAAAATTTTATGGTTTGATTTGTGGTTCAGTTTTGTAAGTTGAAAATTGCCTGCCCGGTTAGCAGTGCGGTCTCACGCACGGCTTTCCGGACTGGGAAGGAGCGCCTGGTCCCCGGCACGAATCCGCCAGGCGGACTTGTGTCGAGGTCCGGTGAGCCGGCCAGTCTGTGGATGGTTTTTAGGCGGTTTTCGATCTGCCTCGGCGAATGCAGGCTGGTTCCCCTTATTCCGCCTCAGCTACACTATTTCGGCGATTGCTGCGCAAACAAGTTCTCCACGTACGCGTACACCACCATTATTCTACCACGCAAGCATAGGGGTTACACTCGTCTGGTGTGAGACGTACCCGTGGGGAGGGGGGGGGGGGGTCCATCGGGGGCCGAACCGCACAATAACCCTGAAACAGTGGTTCGGTGTTAACCCTGAAAGAGTAGTTCGGTGTGGGGCGGCAGAGAGCTGAAGTGGACTGAAGTAGTCGTCGTGGGGTTGTGGACCATTGCTGCTGCGGCGGGGACGGAGCCTCTCCGTCGTTTCTAGGCCCCCGGTTGACATACAATACAACACAAATTGAAAGTTGGATAGTCTTGCGCGGTTTTTGGATACCACAGCCTTTCACAGGAGCCTCAAATAGTCAGAAAGCGATGGAGAACGTGCTGTTCCTAGTCTCTCGTCCACAGGTCCACACTTTGCTCGCCGAAACTCAAATCAGTTGCTCTAACTCTTAAGAATAAGGCAGAGCCAAGAACCACGACGATTTAAAGTCTGCTGCCGTTTATCTGAGCAGTATCTTCTAAGAAAACTTCGCACAAACAAGAATTAAATTAAAAGGAAGGTCAGCGTTGGCCGTAATATTGATGTTTCATTGATAGCAGAATCGATTTTTGACCACATAGTGGTCATATTCAGTGCAGTACAAATTAAACTCAGACACTGGTATCAAGTTATCAATAACCAAAACTGAGAAGCGATCAAAAACGAACAGTAATACTGTGCAATGACGGTCTGCCGTGGAGGAACGTAATGCGTTAGGATAACACCACCACAGTCGTACACGAGAATCACCATAGCCTTAACCATACTGGGGCTCTGGAGCATCACCTGCGACCAGCTTTGCGAAAGAGACAGCGAAACTTTCTGCGCAACCCACCGATCATTTTGCACGACAATACGTGGGTGCATACAGCGCAAGCTGTGGCTGCTCTGTTCCGTCGATGGGACTGGGACGTACTGTACCATCCACAATACTCCCCGGCCTTAAGTCCTTTTAACTTTCATTTGATTCCGAAGATCAAGGAACCGAGACCCGAACTCGGGACCTCAATATCCTCTCTTCCAGTAGTGCTAGTTCTGCAAGGTTCGCAGGAGAGCTTATGTGAAGCTTGGAAGGTAGGAGACGAGGTACTGGCGGAAGTAAAGCTGTGAGGACGGGGCAAGAGTCGTGCTTGGGTAGCTCAGATGGTAGAGCACTTACCCGCGAAAGGCGAAGGTTCCGAGTTCGAGTCTCGGTCTGGCACACAGTTTTAATCTGCCAGGAAGTTTCGTATCAGCGCACACTCCGCTGTAGAGTGAAAATTTCATTCTAATCGCTGAAATTTTAAATTTGAATAAGCAATTGGGGTTGTGAACATCTCCAACTGAACGGCCCACTGTCTTAACCGCTGAAACACCTTAGGGGACCATTTTGAATTGCATGGCACAAGTCACTTCCGATTTTGCTGTAGAAATGTTTATCCATTCTACTCAAGAGCGACGGTTTACTTGCCTCTGAATGAGCTATGGTTAATGTAACATCTTGAAACAGTAAAAATGTAGATTGCATGAAACTAGCTAATTCTTCTCAGTTCCATTGTGCTGACAACTAATATCGTAAACAAAACTGAAACTTAGCTCTGGTATTTGTTTTACAAAGGTTTTCATCCATAAAGGAAAATAGAAGAACTCTGTAGCCAACGCGCCTATAATTTGTGTTAATACTGCAGGCAGTAATGTTATAATTTGTTCTTATGTTTTGTTCTATGAGAATTTTTATAAGAAAATGAACAACAAAGTTGAGGCCTATAAGGGAAAATTTCCGAAGATTGAGCGAAGCAAAATCGAAGGGGTATCGTTCAAATGGCTCTGAGCACTATGGGAATTAACCCTTTGTTTCCTGACATAAGAAAAAATTTACTTTGTAACATTTTCTTTGCAGAATTTATGCTATTGTGGCCTCAAAGGACGGTAGGATTTTTTGTAAAATTTTATTTTATTTTTCACAACTTTTTTCTCTCCTGGTACTTAGAAGTACCGTCAGACTCCATGTACAGAATCACAACATGCGCAGAAAAATGCTCCAATTTTTGTAACTTGTACCTCATTCCACATAAATATTAAATATTTTTACATTAGAAAATTAATTAACCGAAATATGATATTTCTGAATTTTTTTTTTTAAATTTCGCATAAATTTATTCTAGAGCAACTTCACAATACATAGTAACTTAGCTATACATTTTTGACAGTATATACATATCACATATTTACTGATACCTCATGAAATTGTAGGAAACAGTTCTTTTTCTCATTGCAGCACAAATACACTTTACATGTACTACATTGTGAATGTGGTCTCGACTGAATATAATTTTTCGCACACATTTCGCATCGTCCTCTTTTACAACTGAACACTACAAAATGGTTACCTCGGTTGCCAAGACGTACATCCTTCGGAACAGAAAAGTGATCCTTCCTTCTCTTTGGGAGAGTTATTTCATCTTTACCAGAGTTTCTCTTTTTGAGATTTGGCACTTGCTGTTCATTCATTAGCCCTAGTGCCACAGCACACCTGAATTCCAGCAGTGGCAGTGCCCCATGTAGATAACTGAAAATGACGTAAGCATTGACAGAAGCAATTTCTATTGCTCCCCAGAAGAGACTGCACCACCATTTCTTTGATCGCTTGTCAAGACCATAAGTTGAATGTAATCTGTCTGCATGATCCACACCACCCATGTTTTTATTGTAATCACATACAATAACTGGACATGGTATAGTCATACTAGTTCCATCTTTGTTTTCTTGTCACTACGCTCTGTTCAATGCCATGGAAGTTTGACGCAAAATATACTACTTTATTTTCCTTCCACTGAAATACTGTTAGGTCTAAAGATGACTCTCTGTGATTTGATTTAGACATTTTTCTTTAGGTAAATTCCCTGGATAACCTTTCCTGTTTGTTCTAATTGTTCCACAGGCAAATGTATTTACCGATTTCTGTGTGAGAAAAAGTGGACAGAACAACTAGTGAGAGGTAACGCGTTGCTGCTACAATAAAGTGTTCGCACAACCTGACGGTACTAATAAGTCCGCTTTATATTTTCCACTTTATCTCATTCACTTGTAACGTAATGCTTCAAACTATTATAAAAAAACAAAGAAGGTAAGTACGTACAATGGAAAACTCAACGGAAGTTTCAATAAATTGCGCACAGATTCAGGCAACACCATGGAAACAAGCACATACGATCTTCTGTTTACAGAGCAGCGCGCGAAAAACAATTTCAAGCTCTGACCGCCAGTGAGGTCTATCTATGTATTGCACAATAACATCTATGAAACAGTAGAGCAGAGTTACTGTTACGTACCGACGGGCTCTCAGATCACGAAACTGCACCACGAGAAAATAATTAGAGTCAAAACTTACTGGTACTTTTAAGTACCGTCAGGCAACAAAGGGTTAACATCTGATGTCATCAGTCCCCTACAACTTTGAACTACTTAAACCTAACTAACCTAAGGACATCACACACATCCATGCCCGAGGCAGGATTCGAAACTACGACCGTAGCAGCAGCGCGATTCCGACCTGAAGCGCCTAGAACCGCTCGGCCATAGCGGCCGGCGAAGGGGTATATTCATGGATTTAGAAATTCGAAAGGTTTTCACAGACGAACTGTTTAATGGAATGTTACGTACCGATGTGAATGCCTGGAAAATTAAAAAAAAAGTTTGTTTCAATTCCTCACGAAATAAGAGACTACAGATATACTGTATAAAGAGCTTGTGCTGAACTGTTGTGATGTTATGAAAAGCTTGGCTCTAACAGTTCCCTGCAAACACACTTCCTTCACGCCACCTAGACTCCTTCCCTGAAAATTGCACAGTAGTTTCTGACGAACATGACGAGTGATTTCGTCAGGATATTGCAGTCATGGGCCGGCCAGAGTGGCCGAGCGGTTCTAGGCGCTTGAGTTCGGAACCGCGCTGCTGCTACGGTCGCAGGTTCGAATCTTGCCTCGGGCATGGTTATGTGTGATGTCCCTAGGTTAGTTAGGTTTAAGTAGTTCTAAGTTCTAGGGGACTGATGACCTCGGAAGTTACGTCCCATAGTGCTCAGAGCCATTTGAACCAATTTTCTGCAGTCATGGAGAAGACTAATGTAGGGAAGTGGACTCCGGCTGTTTTTGCAGATTACTGCTGGACTAATGTCGGAGACGCTCCATATGCACCTTGTAAGGGACAATCCAAGCATATTTTTAACGTGCAGACAGTTTAGAGTTTCATCACAAATTCTGAAAAAGTCAGCTGATGATGGGTCAAGAGTTTATGTTACTGAATGTTACGTACTCTAGCGATGCTGTTATTTTCTTTATTGATTATTGATTATAAGTTAATAGATGTTTGTGTATGTCTAATTATGTCTCAAGTGTAAAAGCCCATTAAATTGTTCAAGTTATTTTCGTTTATTCAGCAGTTTTGAGAGTTGATGTTTATTGAATTTTATGAGTGCAAGTAATTTCATGTTAATCGAGTGATGTTTCATTGCCGAGTTTCAGAATTGTTGGCAAATTTATTATACTAAATGGTTCAAATGGCTCTGAGCACTATGGGACTCAACATCTGAGGTCATCAGTCCCCTAGAACTTAGAACTACTTAAACCTAACTAACCTAAGGACATCACACACATCCATGCCCGAGGCAGTATTTGAACCTGCGACCGTAGTAGTCATGCGGTTAAGGACTGAAGTGCCTAGAACCGCACGGCCACCGAGGCCGGCTATTATACTAAAGGTTTCTAGGGTGTATTGCTCAAATGTGTATGTTGATGCACTCAAACAGCATACGTATTTCCAAAGCTGGATCAAGATATTTATTTTAATGGCTACTTTTCACAAAATACGCACCAGTAAACATAGAAATCCTAAATTTAAAGGCGTTGCGCATGTTCAGTGAAATTTTGTTGCACGGTGTGATATGTAACGGCACAGTTTAATATAGGGAAGTTAGTATTTCGGAGAGCACAAGTTACAGCCAGGTGCGGGCCGGACCGCAGTAAGTTACGCTGACCAGTGGTTGAAGCCGAGTATAAATAGGTGTGGTTTTCTAACGACATTCATCCAAGTGTGGCAGCTCTTCTGGACGGCGGGCCGTGTCACACTACCGGCGACACACGGCAACAGATGGAGCGACAGCGTCCCAGTCCACAGTGGATCGTTGGTTCGACCCTCTGAAGCCGACGTGGGGTCCGCAGCGAGCCAGGGCGGGCTACTCTTCACCGAGCGAGGTCGCGCAATGGTTAGCACACTGGACTCGCATTCGGGAGGACGACGGTTCAATCCTGCGTCCGTCCATCCTGATTTAGGTTTTCCGTGATTTCCCAAAATCGCTCCAGGCAAATGGTTCCGTTGAAAGGGCACGGCCGACTTCCTCCCGTAATCCGATGAGACCGATGACTTGGCTGTTTGATCTCTTCCCCCAAACAATCCAATTCAATCCCGGGCTACTCTTCGGGTCGCTAGCGCGGACAGTCGTTTTGGCTCCCGACACACGCCGGTGACTTCTGAGGCGAGGGCCGCAAGAAGGAGCAGCACGACTGGCTACGGCTCCCAGCGGAGCAGTGCGGAGTCAACGGGGACGGTGGCCATCGAGTCAGCTGCTAGCACAGCCATCCTGACGGAATTGGAAGTCAACGAATCTCTGTAGTGAAAAAAATAAATCATTCGAAAAGCTCGGACGAGTTTTAATATGGCACGTCCTGGCACCGATCCACTACAAATACAACCTCCACGCCTCAAAGACGCTGGTATGAACTGGGCTGCGGGAAGCTACAAGTTTACTCACTGAGGACGTCTTCCTCGAATTTTGTAGGTTAACTTCGGTGACTGAACAATGTTGTTAGAAGGTCTGCCATGCGAGATTTTTCATCATTTTGGTAGCACTCGCAGGTGAATTGCTCATATGTGACTACCCTGTACAGCTTCGTTAGTCCAACTCGGTACTGATCTTACATGACTGTAAAACATCCCAAAAGATATCATAAAGGTGGTTTGTATGCAGTCTGCCTATAATAATTAGATAGCCTCAGATATGTAGTAAATGAGGACCGTAGCGGTCGCGCGGTTCCAAACTGTAGCGCCTAGAACAGCTCGGCCGGCGACATTTGGACACTTGAAGACAGTAGTATGTTTCCGGAAGGCGCTGTGGAAGGTTGTTTTCGCTAATAAATGTGACTGAAGCAGGAAACGTGTGTAGTTTTGGGTGCAGACTTCCAGTAATGACTCAAATAATTATCCTCTTTGGCCGTTTTATACGCTCTTGCAGCAAGAATAATTGCCTTCAGTAGCGACACCTTCATGTTCGCTCCTGGAGTAAAGTGGATACTGCTCGCTGAGGCGTGTATCACCAGAAATGGTTCAAATGGCCCTGAGCACTATGGGACTTAACATCTATGGTCATCAGTCCCCTAGAACTTAGAACTGCTTAAAGCTAACTAACCTAAATACGTCACACAACACCCAGTCATCACGAGGCAGAGAAAATCCCTGACCCCGCCGGGAATCGACCCCGGGAACCCGGGCGCGGGAAGGGAGAACGCTACCGCACGACCACGAGCTGCGGACGTAGCACCAGAACTCTGCACTACCAACGTTAGACAAGTTCGTTAATAACTTCTCTTACGGAACTACACTGACACATACTTTGCTCCACGTTCACTCATGCTCTGCCTACACCTGCATCATTTTAACCCTGTGGCGCATAGCATCCACCACGGGGACAGCTGTTAATGGTCGTTTCTTTGGCATTTTCAATCAGTCCTGAGGCTACAAATGCACACAGTTCACTGCAGTGGGCACTCCCTACTGGTGTTGTGTCCTGCATGCATTTTCAGCCTCACGACTGATTGAAAACGCCAGAGAATTGAACATTAAAAGTTGTCCACTGCAGTAATATCATGCACCACAGGGTTAAAATACAAGTAGGCAGGCGATCGTCAAGTGTTTCCCAAACCTGCAGGCAAACACAGTACCACAAACGAGCGCGATAAGCAGTTTGCGGCTGATCCACGTAAGCGGCGAGGAATGCTCCTTAGCGCCCTCGCAGGCCTGGGTCGCCGACCCTCGGATGTCACGCAACGGGAAGCGCCAGACGAGCTTCGTCATAGGCCCGTGCCGGCGCGCTACGCGGTAGGTAAGTTTCATTAGGCGCTCCCAAATACCGGACGGGGCTTATTTCTGGAAACACCGCCCTCCCTTCCAGCTGGTGGCCCGTTTGAGGCGGCGAGGCGCTAACGAGAACACGCCTCCTGCCCTGCCGTGAGTATCATCGCTCACGCGACTTGACTATGACGTTGGTCTTAATCCTAGAAATACCAACGAATTTTCAATAAGGTCTGTTACCAACTGGAAGGAGGTAGGGTGCACTTTACACCCACTAAAAAAAATGGTTAATTGTTGTCGACTTTTATTAAAAACACACTTTTTAACCCTTTCAGACTTGAATTTTTTCTGTAGAAAGGAAAGTATTTATTTATATGGTGATCCTCTTAGGTGATATTTTGATGATTTTAGATGCAAGATTTACACAAAAATATGTACCTATTTTCAGAATGTACTTTGTACATTTGATTTCATTCTATGCACTAAAATAACTACTGACACGCCTGGCCATTGAGTCAAACAGAGCTTGGATGTCGTGTACAGTTACAGCTGCCCATGCAGCTTCAACACGATACCACAGTTCATCAAGAGTAGTGACTGGCGTATAGTGACGAGCCAGTTACTCGGCCACCATTGACCAGACGTTTTCAATTGGTGAGAGATCTGGAGAATGTGCTGGCCAGGGCAGCAGTCGAACATTTTCTGTATCCAGAAAGGCCCGTAAAGGACGTGCAACATGCGGTCGTGCATTATCCTGCTGAAATGCAGGCTTTCGCAGGGATCGAATGAAAGGTAGAGCCACGGGTCGTAACATATCTCAAATATAACGTCCACTGTTCAAAGTGCTGTCAATGCGAATAAGAGGTGACCGAGACGTGTAACCAATGGCACCTCATACCATCACGCCAGGTGATACGCCAGTATGGCGATGACGAATACACGCTTCCAATGTGCGTTCACTGCGATGTCGCCAAACACGGATGCGACCATCATGACGCTGTAAACAGAACCTGGATTCATCCGAAAAAATGACGTTTTGCCATTCGTGCACGCAGGTTCGTCGTTGAGTACACCATCGCAGGCGCTCCTGTCTGTGATGAATCGTCAAGGGTAACCGCAGCCATGGTCTCCGAGCTGATAGACCATGCTGCTGCAAACGTCGTCGAACTGTTCGTGCACATGGTTGTCTTGCAAACGTCCCCATCTGTTGACTCAGGGATCGAGACGTGACTGCACGATCCGCTACAGCCATGCGGGTAAGATGCCTGTCATCTCGTGCGAGGCCGTTGGGATCCAGCACGGCGTTCCGTATTACCCTCCTGAACCCACCGATTCCATATTCTGCTAACATTCATTGGATCTCGACCAACGCGAGCAACAATGTCGCGATACGATAAACCGCAATCGCGATAGGCTACAATCCGACCTTTATCAAACTCGGAAACGTGATGGTACGCATTTGTCCTCCTTACACGAGGCATCACAGCAACGTTTCACCAGGCAACACCGGTCAACTGCTGTTTGTGTATGAGAAATGGGTTGGAAACTTTCCTCATGTCAGCACGTTGTAGGTGTCACCACCGGCGCCAACCTTGTATGAATGCTCTGGAAAGCTAATAAATTGCATATCACGGCATTTTCTTCCTGTCTGTTAAATTTCGCGTCTGTAGCACGTCATCTTCTGGGTGTAGCAATTTTAATGCCCAGTAGTGTACTTAAGGAATATTCGCCATTGTAATAAATAGTAAAATAATTATTCAATAATTAACATGCAAAATAGTAACAATATTCAGTTATCCAGTGGAATACGATAAATAACAAAACCACATCCGCATGTTCTAGTGGTCATGAGCTGCTGCGCACTGATACATAGACTTGCTGATATTTCCATAGCGATGCTCAGCAGTTTACAGCACTTACGCGTAATGAAAAGGATGAACATTCAAAAATGTGTACCTCATTTTTCAATTGGGAAAAATAATTCTGTTACAGATAACACACAGTAAAAGTTAACGCACACTTTTGTAGCTAGAGTGTCTGAAGGTGTTAAAGAGGTATTAGTCAACCACAGTATCATTGCATCTAGAAGTGATGGTCCTTCGGTCGGCTTATCGTGGATTTTTATCGTGATATTTTACGATGATACACTTGATAGTACATGCACAGCTGTTTTGAAATCACTCATAGTGCGATGCATTTTCCTTAGTCATCAGCGTACTTGTTTACTGTAATGTCGAAAGTCCAATGGTTCAAATGGCTCTCACTACTATGGGACTTGGTTATCAGTCCCCTAGACTTAGAACTACTTAAACCTAACTAACCTAAGGACATCATACACACCCATGCCCGAGGCAGGATTCGAACCTGCGACCGTAGCAGCAGCGCGGTTCCGGACTGAAGCGCCTAGAAACGCTCGGCCACAGTGGCCGGCCTGGGCAATGCTAACTGGCTGATTAACTCTCTGTTCGCAGCTCGCATGTCCACAGTTTACCCCTGCCCGCAGTTCGCATAATTAAGAGAGAGCTGTCTGCAGTTCAGAAGTTGTGCATGAAGATTCCAGCTGCGCCACATGAACTGCTCTCAAAAGGTAGGCCGAAGATATACAAGCATGGCGAGCTGCTGCTTATCAACTTTCTGCCTGAAGACTTACGAACAAGGTGGCTGTTTCTTCCCACTTTCAGTTGAACAGGAAACACTTGCAGTGATGGCCTTCTAACTGGGAAAAACTAAGGCACCGGTAAACCGTAAGTTAAATCGCACCAAAAAGGCAGCTGTCCTTGACTAGAGCTGACAGACTGTAAACACGTTGAAAGTAAACAGCCTTACTGTAATTTTCCAATGTAGGAGCGACAATTTGAGTCTTAGATACTGGCCGTCGGAGGATGCTCTGAACGGAGAAACGGTGAAAGTTGAGCATCCGATATTACACATTAATATTCGGAGCTGCGAGCCCAGCAGTATATCTCGCGCCAGAGGTGCCACAACAATTACTGGGACCGGACAGCCCAGGGAAGGCCCTCTGATGGGAACAACCTCGTAAACAAGGCGCGCCGCCTGGCACGGCGCACCGTACCCCTACCCCTACCACTACAGGCTCTGCCCGAGAACGCGTGGACGGCGAAAGTCGGCGGCGATTTACGAAAACGATTATTACCGAGATCATCAAAGCGTCACTTTCTAACGCTCGTTAACACCTCTGTAGACAACGCTAGCCCGACATTGGTACGCACACATTGGAAGCAATATCATCTAATGCCGTGCTTCCCAACCTGGGGGTAATTACCCCCTGAGGGGTAAAATTTAATTTTCTGAGGGGTAAAAACAAAAGCATTGAATCGTGCCTCTGTCATGAAACTCAATTTTTAAAAGATCACTAGCTGTACCCGGACATGCGTTGTTGTAGCTCAGTCTGGTTAATTATAAAAGAAATGAAAGAGAAAATACACGTTTCAATATGCATGGGAATTTGATATTGCTCCTAATCTGCTTCTGTCCCTTCTCTCTGTCCATCTTCTCCCCTCCCCTCCCTCCCCCCCCCCCCCCCCGTCTCCGTCCACCACGTCTCTCCCCTATCTCTATCGAATTTCACCTCCGCCCTCTCTCTGTCCATCTGCTCTACCTCCCCCCCCCCCTCCTCTCCCTTCTCACCTTCAGCCCTGTTGACTGCTGTTGCAAATTCAGATTCCGTGGTAGTGTTCTAATTATAAGCCCATAAGCCATAAATACAACTATCCTCCTTCCTCTGAAAGCCATCTGTGAGAAAGAAAACAAAACAGCATATTACTGTATACACAATTTTTATTTGAAAATATATATAATGAAAAAGAACCTATGCAGCAGAAAAAATTCATGTGATTCTTTGAATTTCCCGCTATCGTAGTTAAAACGGCCTGCGACAAAGGAAACAAAACTGCACATTTTTATAGCAGAGCATTTTCTTTCTCGTAGTCGGTTGTAATAGAACACCAGTACGTTCTTTTTTAAAAAAAAATATAAATAGTCTACGTCCATCTTAATGTTTAATAGACTATTGTTCAAAATTCGAAGAGAATCGGTCAAGAACTTTTCGAGATTTTTGGCAACAACGTTTCACTTTACGGATATCATGCATATTAAAATATGTATGCTAAGCCCGTCCAAACGTTTGTTGGTGTAACATGCAAAATTTTCAAGTACATAGGTCAAGTAGTTTTTGAGATGTTTGGTAACAATGTTTCTCCTCTATATATTACATACAGTATATATTTAGATTTAAAAATGTATAGCACACTGTCCGTCTGAGCGTTTGTTAGTGCATCATGTAGATTTTTAAGTAAGTCAGCAAGAACGTTCCGAGATTTTTAATAACAATCTTCCCCTTCATATATGCATGTATATTTACATACCATATATATTCGGAAGATATAGCTTGATTCCGCCGAATGCTCATCACAGCAACGTGTAAAAAATTTAAGTAAATCGGTCAAGAACTATTCAAGATTTTTGGTAACGTTTCCCATTTATATTCTACATAATTATTTATATTTTTCATATATTTGAAAAATAGGTGCATAAAAACAGGCGCGTGTTCATATGCAACGTTGAGCCAACAGTTCAATCAACGGACTACTTTTCGAGTTTTGCGAGCACAAACATACGCAGGGTGAATTTTTTTAATATATAATGACTACAATTATCACTATTTTGTGAGTTAGATACTCTTCACATAAGTTACTAATAAGTACATTTTTTGTTTTCGACTGTGGCAAAATGTGGATGAAGTTACAGCTCGTGAAACGAGTGCATGAACATCTTCCTCACATTTTGAATAAAATAATTTTGGGTATTGCGCCGCTTCATTGTAAACTACTGAAACCAACTAACTGCCAACGTTTGGACCGACTAGCTGCGGTCCTCTTCAGGGAGGGGTGGTTCATTGCTTTATACAAGTCAATATCTTCTTTATATACTGTCACTTTCAGTTAACTGGTGGCTAGTGACGTCACGCATCTGGGATGTCACTGGACAATTTGAAGAGATACTGCTACGGAGGTGCTAGCTGTACGGCACGCTGTTGCCTGTGGCAAGCTGGCGGCTACTTTGAAGGCAACTTGTAGTAGGTGATTGGTAGGGACTAGCGTAATCGCTGGCTGTTGTCTATGCCACTCTAGCAAGTGACTGGTAGGCGATACGTCGTTTGAGATTGGATGGCAACAGCAAATCGGCAGGTTGTAACGGCAGTCGTTCTGTTATGAGTTTAGTATCTTAAATGTTGGATGTCTCCGCTCGCTGCGCCTTACAGTAATATACAGGGTGATTCAAAAAGAATACCACAACTTTAAAAATGTGCATTTAATGAAAGAAACATAATATAACCTTCTGTTATATATCATTACAAAGAGTATTTAAAAAGGTTTTTTTCACTCAAAAACAAGCTGAGAGATGTTCAATATGGCCCCCTCCAGACACTCGAGCAATATCAACCCGATACTCCAACTCGTTCGACACTCTCTGTAGCATATCAGGCGTAACAGTTTGGATAGCTGCTGTTATTTCTCGTTTCAAATCATCAATGGTGGCTGGGAGAGGTGGCCGAAACACCATATCCTTAACATACCCCCATAAGAAAAAATCGCAGGGGGTAAGATCAGGGCTTCTTGGAGGCCAGTGATGAAGTGCTCTGTCACGGGCTGCCTGGCGGCCGATCCATCGCCTCGGGCAGTTGACGTGTGGCGCTCCATCCTGCTGAAATATGAATTGTTGTGCTTCTTGTTCGAGCTGAGGGAACAGCCAATTCTCTAACATCTCCAGATACTGTAGTCCAGTTACAGTAGCACCTTCGAAGAAAAAGGGACCAAAAACTTTATTGGCTGAAATGGCACAGAAAACGTTCACCTTAGGCGAGTCACGTTCACACTGAGTTGTTTCCCGCGGATTCTCAGTGCCCCATATACAGACATTGTGACGGTTGACTTTCCCGTTAGTGTGGAAAGTTGCTTCATCACTAAACACAATCTTTGAAACGAAAGATTCATCTGTTTCCATTTGAGCAAGGATAAAATCACAGAAATCGATTCTTTTAATCTTATCAGCTGCAGACAGTGCTTGAACCAATTTCAGACGATAAGGTTTCATAACTAACCTTTTCCGTAGGACTCTCCATACAGTTGATTGTGGAATTTGCAGCTCTCTTCTAGCTCTGCGAGTCGATTTTCCTGGGCTGCGAACAAATGCTTGCTGGATGCGTGCTACATTTTCATCACTCGTTCTCGGCCGTCCAGAACTTTTCCCTTTGCACAAACACCCAGTCTCTGTAAACTGTTTATACCAACGTTTAATACACCACCTATCAGGAGGTTTAACACCATGCTTCGTTCGAAATGCACGCTGAACAACTGCCGTCGATTCACTTCTGCCGTACTTAAAAACACAAAAAGCTTTCTGTTGAGCGGTCGCCGTCTTAGCATCAACTGACGCTGACGCCTAGTCAATAGCGCCTCAAGCGAACAAATGTACAACTAAATGAAACTTTATAGCTCCCTTAATTCGCCGACAGATAGTGCTTTGCTCTGCCTTTTATCGTTGCAGAGTTTTAAATTCCTAAAGTTGTGGTATTCTTTTTGGATCACCCTGTACATTGATCGGCCAGAACATTATGATTACCTGCCTAATAGCCGGTATGTCCACATTTGGCTCGGATAACAGCGGCAACGCGTCGTGGCATGGGTGCAGTGAGGACTTGGTAGGCCGGTCGAGGGGGTTGGCACCTCATCTGCACACATAAGTCCCCTTATTCCGATAAATTCCGGAGAGGGGTGGGGAGGGGGCGATGAACACAGGCGCAACGTTCAGTCACATCCCATGTGTTCGATCGGGTTCAGATATGGCGAGATGGGGACCAGCACATCAGCACATCAGTTGGAACTCGCCACTGTGTCCCTCGAACCACACCATCACACTCCTGGTCTTGTGACATGGCGTATTAACTTGTTGAAAAACGCCACTGCCGTCGGGAGACGTATCATCATGAAGGGGTGTACGCGGTCTGCAACCAGCGTGCGATACTCCTTGGCCGTCATGGTGCCTTGCACGAGCTCCACTCGAGCCATGGATGTCCATGTGAATGTTCCCCATATCATAATAAAGCCGCCGTCAGCTTGTCTCCGTCCCGTAGAAGTCAAGAACTTGTTCCCCTGCAACACGACGGATTCTCTCCCTCTCTTCGGCATTACGAAGAAGGGATCGGGATTCACCAGACCGGCTACGCTCTGCCACTGCGAACGACCAGTGCTGATGGTCACGGGCCCATAACAGTCGTCGTTGCCGAGGTCTTGGTTTTAACAATGTACATTCATGGGTCGTCGCCTGCTTAGGCCCATCGTTAGAAGTGTTTGGTGCACTGTGTGTTCCACATACTTGCACTTTGCCCAGCATTAAAGTCAGGTCTTAGTTCCGCCACATATCATCGGCTGGCCTGCTTTACCTAAGCCTCGTGATGACTGGGTGTTGTGTGTTGTCCTTAGGTTAGTTAGGTTTAAGTAGTTCTAAGTTCTAGGAGACTGATGACCATAGATGTTAAGTCCCATAGTGCTCAGAGCCATTTGAACCATTTTTTTTTTTGCTTTACCTAACTGCCCAGTACTTCCTACACCTGTAATGAGGGGCGGCCACCCAACCTCACGTCGTCTGGACTTTGTTTCTCATTGGTGGTTTCGCCTCGTTTTGAAGACACTCAACACAGCACTCCTCGATCACCCGACAAATCGTGCAGCCTTCGAAATGTTCGTACCGAGCCTCCGGGCCATCAGAACCTGTCCTCGGTCAAACTCAGACAGATCGCGCGCCTTCCTCATTCTACGCAGTAAATTCACTGGTACAACACGCACCGTGCGTGTGTCTGATTAGCAGTCAGTCCTTGCCAGGTAACGCTGCTATCGCCTGAACGGGTTTATCTCGACAGTAGGTCGGTGGTCATAATGTTGAGGCTCATCAGTCATACGGAAACCACGTACTTAACACACGCTTCGTGTTATACCGTTATTTACACAGCACCCCCAGACCAGAAGGAATATTACAATGTGAGCGATTACCTATCACTTACTTACGCAGCAAATTATTGTTAATTGTTAATATCATACGACCATAAGGAGAAACTTTCATGGTCAGGGATGCTCTGTCAATTACATATGAGAATAACTGAAACGTTGAGCGTTGCTCGATCTGCAAGAGTGATATTTCTATACAGTTCAGTGTCCAAACCTGATATCCAGTCGATAGTTCTTCAAAACTTACGGTTGGCCTTCATTGTGTTTCAGCTGTGGTCTCGAGAGAGCTGAGTGCACCATTACCGTTTGTTGCCACGCAACGGTGAAGAGCAAAGAAGTTACTAGCCAATTATTGCTATTGACAGAGTAGAAACCTTCTCATCTAACAAGTTACATGTTTCTAGTACGTGCCAGTTACGTATAATTTGTATTAGCCTTTAAAAAGTGTGTGAATAAAATTAACACTACACAGGCCGTATGTTGTTCTGATGTATCGCTGGTTACGCTTGAGAAATGGGCACAGATAATTTAGAAACGTTACATGCCACAAGTAAATACCCCAAACATATTGTATGAGAAATTGCAGCAGAAAAAATAGGAGAGCACACTCACCGTTGTACCACCATTTCACTTGCTAGAACGAAATTAACAAATGGAAGTAACTCTTTGTGTTTCAGTTTTCGTAGGATCATCAGTGCCTCATAACAGTACATAACGAGTGCACAATAGCAGATTCCAGTAGAAGATGTCATTCTCGTCAGTACGTACACGCCCAGTTGCGAATTAACAGGTTTAGAATCGCATTTTGTCTGCTGAGCTGAGCGAGCGAGTTCAGGCCTACCTTCGTGACACGCGCCGCGGCCTGTCTTTCTCGTGGGTCTCGCGTAAGAATGAAATGACGTTATTCCAGACACTTTACTCGTCTCATACAGGTATGATTTATATATATATATATATATATATATATATATATATATATATATATATATAGAGAGAGAGAGAGAGAGAGAGAGAGAGAGAGAGAGAGACTGAAGTTGCGAATGAAAATTTGTGCCAAGGCTGGGAATAGAGCCCAAATCTCTTGCTTACTAGGCAGGTGCGTTAGCCACTAAGACGCGTTGGCACAGCACTTCACACAACTGCACGGATTACCCAGACATGCCTCTCTCCTCGACCCAAATTCTCACTGCCGCCCCAGTCTACTTTAAGTTCCCCCTTACACACGGAACCGAACTGCCGAGGCTATCAGTGTTCTGAGATAACAACTCAGCATCGAACGTAAGTGGGGAATCCAATCTGAAACCCTGGTGCAGTTGTGTGAAGCGCTGTTCCAAGGTGGCCTAGTGGCTAACGCACCTGCCTAGTAAGCGGGAGACCTGGGTTCTATTCCTGGTCTTGGTACAAATTTTCACTTGCCGTTTCAGTCTATATACATACTCGTAATATTTATAACAAGCAATGTGGGGGACATGCAATACATAATTGTTGCATGAATAGTTCACCTCCGTACTATTACAGCAGCTACTAAGTGATCTATGAATGGTACACCTCGTTACTGTTATCTACTGAATGTGCCAAAATATTTTTTGTTTTAAATCTTACAAGCATTGTCTGGCTATTGAAAATTCACAATGACAAATTTTCAGAACGATGTTCTTGGGGTTTAGGAATCTGTATGAGACTGGGAGAAATTATTTCATACCCTCTAGTCTGATTTAAAAACGTCGCATATTGAAAATTGACTGACAAGTGGGATACCAGGTGCCTCGTTCTACCTTTGTCAGCATCATTAACAATTTTCCGGGAACTTTTGGCATACGAATATATTCGCGCTCGTTTAATATACTACTCACCATTCACGCCTATAAGCTACGCCGACATTAACTCACCCACACCCGCAAGTACAACGCCGTAAGTCGCTCACACCAGTCCACTACCACTTGCCCACTCTTACTCCCTCATTCTTCCCAACTGAATCTCATTAGTCTTGGTTTTCTACAGCTGTCACTGTCACATGCTTCACTGCCACAGTCTCCTTAGCTTCATCCTACTAATACTTTTTTTCCTATCACTATCTCCCTCTTGCTTTCTCTTATTGCAACTATCTCGCTCATCCCTTCCCACTGCTGCTGTCTCTGCCCACTGTCACTGTCTCTCTTTTCCTCGTTATCATTGTCACAGACTCTTATCTCTCATTATCGCTGGCTCTCTCCTACTTCCACTTTCTCCTTCTCTTTATTCCTCTCACACTGCCACTGCCTCCTTCACTCCTTTCCTAGCACCGTTCTGTCACTGTCAAATACGCTCCACTGCCACAGCATTACCCCTCTGTCTCTCCCACTGGCATTGTCTCCTTCACTCTTTCTGTATCACAACTGCTGTCCACCACCTTCCATATTAATTACTTTACCGTCTCTTTCCCGCCGCCAACGTCTCCTCTCTCAGCACAGAAAATCACGAAAATCTTCACATGTCAAAAATTGGGAAATTTTTTAAATATGCTGAGGAAGGTAGAATGAAGCAGATGGTACCCCACTTTTCCGTCAGAGTCTTTTAAAATATGAGCATATCAGCCTTTTTTGTGCTCGGATGGGAGCATTTTTTCGCTGCTTCCCTTCTTTTCGCTGCTACAACAGGGCACGTCACTCATATGAAAAGACCTTTATGGGCTAGCAAAATTTCTATAATTTATTTCTGTGAAATTGAAATACGGAAACTATATAATTTTACACCTCAGACAGGATTTTATGTGCTTGATTATTTTGCATGTGCTTTAGCAGTACGATGTGGGTCTCCCAGAACCCTTCTGTTGAAAACAGAGGCGCTTTACAGCATATTTCTCCGTGCTATGTCACTTTATAAACTACGTTTTCACCCCACACCGGATTTTAGTGTGTATTTTAAGCGTACAAGCAAGGTGCTTTGAACCTCTGTATCTCGAAATCGGATGAAAATATCAAGAAAATTCAAGGTTGTTCGAGATTGGATCTTAGGAATATACCACAAAAATTACAGCCATTTGATGTGTATAAGCGCCTGGCACTGTTTTTGATACCCAAAAACCATTTTTTGGGAGTGTTTCTCGATAACGTACATATCTGTGAAAACGGTGATATCGCATTTCTGGATAAATGCCTTGAGAATATGCCGTTAAAATTTGAGCAATTTGCTTCGGCTAGTTGCTTAAATATCCGCTGCTGTAGACGAAAAAAAATGGTGAAAAACTCTTTTAGGATTTTCTGATGAACCATCCATGAACTAAATGGTGCCTAGATAAGCCCTTAAGATCCATCGTACGCCACATCTAAAACAAAAAAACCAACCGATTTCGCCCATTTGCCTAAGCTGGTGGAAGTGTGTATTATTCAAACTTTGACCCTGCAGGCCGGCCGCGGTGGCCGTGCGGTTCTAGGCGCTGCGGTCCGGAACCGCAGGACTGCTACGGTCGCAGGTACGAATCCTGCCTCGGGCATGGTTGCGTGTGATGTCCTTAGGTTAGTTAGGTTTAAGTAGTTCTACGTTCTAGGGGACTGATGACCTAAGATGTTAAGTCCCATAGTGCTCAGAGCCATTTGAACCATTTTTTTGACCCTACACCGTAGGATAGCTACAGTAAGACGATCCTTCTGTTGGGTATACAAATGGTCTCTAGCCCAAGACCGAGAGAGATGGCGCAGTGGTTAGCTCACGGGACTTGCATTCGGGAGGACGACGGTTCAATCCCGCGTCCGGCCATCCAGATTTAGGTTTTCCGTGATTTCCCTAAATCACTCCAGGCAAATGCCAGGATGGTTCCTTTGCAAGGGCACGGCCGATTTCCTACCCTGTCCTTCACATGATCAGAGCTTGCACTCCGTCTCTAATGACCTAGATGTCGACAAGACGTTAAACCCAACCTTCCTTACTTCCCAAGGGCTATTCAGAACATTTGACCCTATCTTTCTGTCACGAAAGCGAGGGGATAGAAAAAACAGAAAAAAGTAATTATTGTTTAAAAGCTACAAAACAACCTTATCCCCTTCAAAATACTCTCGATTACAACAAATAAATTTGCCCCACCGGTGCCTCCACTGTTCGAAACATTTTTTGTACTCATCTTTAGAAATGCTTGACAGCTCCTCCCTCGATTTTTTCTTGACTTCTTCAGTGTTGCCAAACTGGTGTCCTTTCATGCCCCTTTTCACACGTGGAAATAAGAATAAGTCCCACGGACCCATGTCAGGCGAGTAAGGTGCGTGGGGCAGCGGAACCGCGCCATTTTTAGCCAAAAACTGTGCAACAGTGATGGTTGAGTGTGCAGGTGCGATTTGTCGTGGCGGAAGAACCAGTCTCCTGTCTGCCACAAATTCTCTGAACCGAGCTCCAAGATAACCCACTAATCTCTGACAGTTGATCAATTGTCCGTCGACGGTCTGCGAGCACAAGCTCTACAGTTTTTTCAATATTTTCGTCGATTCGGGCAGTTGATAGACGTCCAGAACGAGGTTTGTCATCACTCGACATGTCGTCATTTTTAAATCGAGCAAACCACTAGAGCGTTTCACATAGCGTCATCTCGGTAACCTGTTTTCAACATTATGACCGAGTCGGAAAAAAATTTTTCCAATTGCACGTTTTTCACTTTCCATCACAAAAAAAGAAACCTGAACAAAACAGCACCAGCTACAACAGTCACTGCAGATGAGCAGAGCAAGCCAGGTCGACAAGGGCGGCACTGAACTGGCAATGTGTTGCTCTATACACGCCTAGCGGCAGAAATGAGTACTACACAAGCTCCGCCCAAGGCAATGTTATTCCGGTTTTTTGTTTTTTTGGGTGGAGGGGGAGCGGTACCCTCACGTACGACTCATGCATTGCACCGCTTCATTTTTAATGAAATAATTATTTTCTCTCTGTGCTTTAGATACGCAGGACGGCCGCCCTGGAGGTGGCCTGCAGACTGTGGGGAGTGGAGTGGAAAGCCCTGGAGTCCAGGTGTCTGGCCGCGGCAGCTCCCCGCGGCGAGCGGAATGTCGCACGTCGCAGAACAGAAGACCTCCCCGCTGGTTGCGAGGCGCAGCGCAGTACAAAGGCAGGCAGGCAGAAAGGCCGCTGGAACAACACGGCGGCAGCCCGCTGCACGCCGCGTACAGTCGCAGGGAATACCGAACCGCTGCTGTTGGCCAGTATGCGCGGCCTAACAGCACCCACCACACTGAGGCCAATCTCGCACGTTCTGCAGGAGGGGAGAGACTTTCCGATCAGAAATAAAAAAAAGAAAAAATCGCTCTGAGCACTATGGGACTCAACTTCTGAGGTCATCAGTCCCCTAGAACTTAGAACTACTTAAGCCTAACTAACCTAAGGACATCACACACATCCATGCCCGAGGCATGATTCGAACCTGCGACCGTAGCGGTCGCTCGGCTCCAGACTGTAGCGCCTAGAACCTCACGGGCACTCCGGCCGGCTTTCTTGTAAAACGATATATCATTAGCATATTATTTTAAGTTAAAGTTAGTAGCCGTGACTAAAGAACGTAAGTTACACTTGCTCTAATAACGTATTGGATACATTCTTGTCAAGAAGAAAACAGCAACCTCCTATTGTTAATAATACTCTTTATTTACACAAATAGCATTGCACCTGTTGTGAACCGCTAAGTTCGTCTTCGTGCTGTTGTTAACATTTATATTACATTTGTTGCTGTTTACCTTAGTTGTCGGGAAAAAACAGCCGCCAAAAAAAGTAAACACTGCAAATGTAATATAAACGTGCAATTTGTGTAAAAAAAGAAAAGTATTAGTAACAGTCGCTGGGTGCTGTTTCCTTCTTTGTAAGAATCAACTTGTAAAAACTTTCTTATGGTTTCTTTGAGCCAATCAGTTTCCTGATAAGGTGCAACGTTTTTAATAAAGTATTTGTTTTTAATTTGTCTCGCTTTTTTTCTGGCAATGCGTCGAGCAAAATATTTCCGTGGTATTAGAATACTTTCTCATTTTTTGGATACGAATCAACTATGTACAAACAGAGATACATTGGTTTTTCATTCTCCTAACAAGTGTCAGAATAGGCACTTACGTTTCCCATTTCGAATCTTCATTTGTTAGCTCTTAGATAATAAAATATCTTCGGCGGTTACATTAGCAACATTCCTTCACCATCTGCGAATAGCCTCGAAGATAATAAAACGTTGCTTGCTGGGCTTACATTTCATAGGGATGCACCGAACGCTACTTCCACTTTTGACGCTCTCTCTTTATCAACGATGACGCTAATGATATCAACACTAGCTACAAACCCACTGTGTTATTCTCTAAGCCACAAAATGTAAGCGACCAAAGACATTCGAGCTTAAGTAACGAAGACTTCGTTCTCATTATAACGAATTGTGCGTAAGATGAAATGTTGAAAAATCGTGGCAATAAGTGTATTTGCATCGACGGAACCAATGATTATGGTTCTGAAGTAGTTGTGCTTCTTGTTCTTGATTGAGAACTTTTTCCGTGTGCTTTCCTTATTTCAAACGGACCAGTTCAAGAGATTCCCTTTTTTTTTTAATGAAATAAAAACTGAAGCTTGTAAAATACATCCTCAGATGATGCCAGATTTAGCTTTATCATTTTACGGTGCATGGCTTCCACAGATGAAAGAACCAAAGAAAACCTGTATTATTCATGATACACTGATAGGGCATGGAGAAAAATACAGCTGCAAAAATTAAATCGAAGGAAAGACTGGCGTAAGTACGTAAGCAAGTGAGAAGTGTCATGCAAAGAAGAAGAAGGTACCGGTATCACTTTTGAAAATCTTGAGTATGTGATTTGTTCTCTCCACCACAGTTCTGGGGATTTTTCATGTTTCTTACAACTTACATAATTGAAACAGTAAAGAATGATCTTACGCGTCTCTCGTCCCATTGATACGTACGAAAAAGCTTGTTTACATAGTGCGATTTCAAAAGTAGCTACTGTTGTCAGCATAAAACTTGTGTTTAAGTAAAAAAACCTTTCTTTTGTTGGTGTGTTTACATTTTCTTTCAATGATAACACCGTGCAATAGACAGCTGTAACGATCAGGCTACCGGCATAATGCACACCGCATAAATACCACTGACATTCATAAGTCTAACCTAAGCTCAGCTCTTTGTCGTTTTGTGGTAGTTTCGTGTTGATAACACTAAGTCTCGTAACCCGTGATTTGCGGAAAAGAATCGTCCGCGTTTAGTGGAAAATGGAAATTTGTGATATGGTCTTATGGGACCAAATTGCTGAGGTCATCGGTCCCTAAGCCTGCATACTACTTAATCTAACTTAAACTAACTTACGATGTTGACAACACACACCCATGCCCAAGGGAGAGGGAATCGAACCTTCGACGGGGGCAGCCGCACGGACCGTGACAAGGCTCCGCGTTTAATATTTCAATCAAGCTGCAGCAGGCGACCACAAGTCGTTTTCTTCGGATGTCAAGCTGTGAGGAACGCATTGCACACACTTTTCTCTTCCTCAAAACATTCTGTAGAATGTCTTGAACACTTGATTTAGATATTTTACTCCATTGCGAATTGTGACAAGTTTGTTGACACCCTAAGCCACATGGCCACACTGACTGCTCACAACTGACTGGTCGAATGCAAATCTGTTGTTTACTGTTGCTAGTTCAGGTTGCCACCGCAGTTATGCGCTGGCGTCGCTAGTACGCCAGGAACACATTCGTCTCGGAATCTTTTGGCCGGACGGTGTAACTGTTCGGGTATTCCGCAAGCAGGTATTTTGTTTATTGTTTTCTGAAAGGGAGCAAGTGTAAGACAACCATTAAACCACAATCTAATGTTTGTTCATGGAATTCCATATTTCACTCTGTTGAAAACTGTGTTACAACGCTGTATCAGGCAGTACTCTCGAGACAAACAATAACCGTATAGTTATTTAGGCGTGATGCCAAACTGGCTCTAGAAAAGTTGCTCAAAACGATAAATTGCCACTCTACTACGTACTGTCTGATCTCCTATGTTGAATATTAAGCAGCCAAGGAAATGAAGGGGAAGACAGAACGGCTGATACTGAGTCAGAAGAGAGTTGCCCACCGAATGATGTCACTGGTTGTTCCATAAATTATTATCTCCGTGTAATATTAGCAAAACTTAACGCACTCTGCTTGTATGTGTGTAATTTCGAGAATTATCTTGTCGAGTACAAAATCCATATTGCCCCAAGCGCATTTTTACGATGAGCCATTTTCCGCTCGAGCTAGCACGCCGTGACACTGGACCCGCACCAATGATTCACGACGTGATCTCCGGTGCGTTATTACCGAGTATTAAAGCTCGCGGACATCGTTGTAATTCAAGAAGATTGCTACGTAAATGCATTTGGCAACTTAGTGGTCGGCCTGAACTCAACACAGGTTGAATTAAATGCTTCATACCTGGAACCGAGACCGATAATCTTGCAGACTGTTCGCAGATCTACCCGATGCGACGAAATGTTCTTAATGTATGCAATAAATATGACGCGTTGTTAACGTGATCATATTCTCAGTGAAATAGTAAGTTACTGCATCTCTTGGTAAAACCTCATTACATATAGTATGCCCACGAGCAGACTATAACAGCTTGTAGGACTATCAAAGGGCGTAATATGTTATAGTTCCAGAAATTCTGTTAGGATTTTAGGAACATCAGCCTAGAAACCCACGGTACCCTTGTGATAACTAATCGTCTCTCAATCTTTGACAAGTCACATCTGCTCCACAGATATTAACGGGGGTGAGGGGGGCATGGGTGGGGTGGAGGGGGGAGCAGGGCGTTGGCCGCTGACAAAGACGTATGGACGCTCGTGAGGCAACATTTCGTATTCATTGAATTTAGCTTATATACACCGTAGGCTTCCCAGAAAAGCTATCGTATCACTTGTGTTTGAAAGGCAATAGACCTCGTCTCCAACGAGATATTAACTGAAGTAAGCTCAGGCCCATGTCATTTAGGAAAACCATACAGATCAGGCAGTTGACCGATCTCCATCTTGTCTGTCAGTACCTTGCTCTGAGAAAGGGCCTAATTATTTCGTAAAATTTGACAGTCTTGGCTGAAGGGAACGAATAACTGCATGCAACGCTAAGAGTCCAATTTCGATCACAGGAATGCCACCTTCACCCAAACTATTTCGCTTAAGTTTTTCTTGTGTGTGTGTGTGTGTGTGTGTGTGTGTGTTTCTCCCCAACAGACACAAAATTTTTTTAATGTGGCGCTGGGAGGGAACGACAATGATCACTTCTGACTGCAACGTAACAGTGCCCAGTATCGAAACATTTTTTCGAGAGCAGCTTGCCGTGAACATAATCGTTGCAGAAACAGTAGAGCCAGCCCGAAGTTAAAACAAATAAATAAAAAAAGAACGGTAGAGCCGTTACACCGCGTAACGTAGCGGACGAGGTATCGCACCACGCAGTCATTCTCCATCTTTGACATTGAAAAAGACGAGCCTTAGTGTGTTGTACTTTTTATTCTTTGCATTATCAGTCTCCTGACTGGTCTGATGCGGCCCGCCACGAATTCCTGTCCTCTGCCAACCTCTGCATCTCAGGGTAACATTTGCAAGATACGTTCTCAGTTATTTGCTCGATGTGTTCCAATCTCTGTCTTCCTCTACAGTTTTTGTCCTCTACAGCTCCGTCTAGTACCGCGGAAGTCATTACCTGATGTCCAAACAGATGTCCTATCAACCTGTCCCTTCTCCCTGTCAGTGTTTTCCACATATTTATTTCCTCTCAGATTCTGCGCATAACCTCCTCGTTCCTTACCTTATCAGTCCACCTAAGCTTGGTATATATCGATTACTAAAAGAAAACAAAATGTCGTTGAGAAGAATACGAGTGATTCTGCCAAATAAACGCAGGTGCATATTTGCTCATGAAACAGGATGAGACTTGCCAACAACAGCTGCATCGTCACCTGTGACAACACGTCTTCGTTGCTAGCAGCACCGAAGCTATAAAAGTCTGAACACTCGCGTGAATTCATTTCAAAACTTTCAGAAGAATAAGTGCACATTAATTGCCTGAAGCAAATTCTGCATTCGATTTCCCTGTTTAGTCACGACTCACAATCCATGTTTCTCTGTCCGCAGCTCGTGGTCGTGCGGTAACGTTCTCGCTTCCCACGCCCGGGTTCGATTGCCGGCGGGGTCAGGGATTTTCTTTGCCTCGTGATGACTGGGTGTTGTGTGATGTCCTTAGGTTAGTTAGGTTTAAGTAGTTCTAAGTTCTAGGGGACTGATGAACATAGCAGTTAAGTCCCATAGGGCTCAGAGCCATGTTTCTCTGTGCCGATTGTTGAATTCAGTCACAAAAGTTTCTGAAATAATAATTTTCAATATGGGATATTATTATCAGCGCAGTAATGAATCTTCTACTGCCTATTTAAAATTGGTGAACTGCCTGTATTGCACTACAGTGGGCAACTTTTCGAGTAGTTGTATGGAAACCACATCACACCATTGTGCTCACTGATTCATAGTCAGTGTATAATAGTGAGAATGAGCATGTGTATGCAAGTTGCGTCCCGACAGCACTCTGTTAGTAAGTGGATTTAATTTTTATTGGTTTCGTCTTTATGAAATCAGAGCGGCATGTTAAGATACGACGGCGCTGCGGTACAGCGTAGCAACTCCAATGTTCTATCAAGTTCTCTCTTCGAATGTTATTTGCTATGTTACTTCCTATGTTATTTTGAAAGTGTGTAGTAGATATTATGTGCAGTTTTTTTGGGGGGGGGGGGGGCGGTAATGTGTGATTACGTGGGGATCAATTAGATAATGCTTTCCCACCCAGTAATCGCATGCAGTCCAATAGCCAAAGTAAATATTAATAGGCCTAATAAGGAGCCAGATGTTGCAATGAAATTGAGTTATTAGACAATCTATGGGTAACGATGGTGGCTTTCATAGGCCAGCAATTTACATCGGCGCGTAATTACCACAGATCGCAACTTGCCTGTCATAAGTAGACATGCCATCACCTGAATTGCAAATTTGAAAATCCTGTACAGATGGATCGAATTGGATTATTTTTGCGGATACATACAGTCTGTCGACTATAAGCAACGCTGCAAGATGTCCTGCGCCGTACTGTCCATTTTTTCGACGGAAAATAATGAATGTTCAAGTCGATGTATGATGTATCGAGATATTATGTTATCGGCTCGAACGTGTGGGTTTAAACGTACGCTTGCACAGTTGGCTTCCTTGTGAACAACTGTGCGCCGAACGGGGTGATGGCGCTGTGCATGCGATTGCTAATTGTCAGCAGCTTTCCATTGTTCAAATGGTTCAAATGGCTCTGAGCACTATGCGACTTAACTTCTGAGGTCATCAGTCGCCTAGAACGTAGAACTACGAGGGCAGTTCAATAAGTAATGCAACACATTTTTTTTCTCGGCCACTTTTGGTTGAAAAAACCGGAAATTTCTTGTGGAATATTTTCAAACATTCCCGCTTCGTCTCGTATAGTTTCATTGACTTCCGACAGGTGGCAGCGCTGTACGGAGCTGTTAAAATGGCGTCTGCGACGGATGTGCGTTGCAAACAACAGGCAGTGATCGAGTTTCTTTTGGCGGAAAACCAGGGCATCTCAGATATTCATAGGCGCTTGCAGAATGTCTACGGTGATCTGGCAGTGGACAAAAGCACGGTGAGTCGTTGGGCAAAGCGTGTGTCATCATCGCCGCAAGGTCAAGCAAGACTGACTGATCTCCCGCGTGCGGGCCGGCCGTGCACAGCTGTGACTCCTGCAAAGGCGGAGCGTGTGAACACACTCGTTCGAGATGATCGACGGATCACCATCAAACAACTCAGTGCTCAATTTGACATCTCTGTTGGTAGTGCTGTCACAATTGTTCACCAGTTGGGATATTCAAAGGTTTGTTTCGGCTGGGTCCCTCGTTGTCTAACCGAACACCATAAAGAGCAAAGGAGAACCATCTGTGCGGAATTGCTTGCTCGTCATGTGGCTGAGGGTGACAATTTCTTGTCAAAGATTGTTACAGGCGATGAAACATGGGTTCATCACTTCAAACCTGAAACAAAACGGCAATGAATGGAGTGGCCCCACACCCACTCCCCTACCAAGCAAACGTTTAAAGCCATACCCTCAGCCGGTAAAGTCATGGTTACAGTCTTCTGGGACGCTGGAGGGGTTATTCTGTTCGATGTCCTTCCCCATGGTCAAACGATCAACTCTGAAGTGTATTGTGCTACTCTTCAGAAATTGAAGAAACGACTTCAGCGTGTTCGTAGGCACAAAAATCTGAACGAACTTCTCCTTCTTCATGACAACGCAAGACCTCACACAAGTCTCCGCAACCGAGAGGAGCTCACAAAACTTCAGTGGACTGTTCTTCCTCATGCACCCTACAGCCCCGAACTCACACCGTCGGATTTCCATATGTTTGTCCCAATGAAGGACGCAGTCCGTGGAAGGCACTACGCGGATGATGATGAAGTTATTGATGCAGTACGACGTTGGCTCCGACATCGACCAGTGGAATGCTACCGTGCAGGCATACAGGCCCTCATTTCAAGGTGGCGTAAGGCCGTAACATTGAATGGAGATTACTTTGAAAAATAGTGTTGTGTAGCTAAAATATTGGGGAATAACCTGGTGTATTTCAATGCTGAATAAAACAACCCCTGTTTCAGAAAAAAAATGTGTTGCATTACTTATTGAACTGCCCTCGTAATTAAACCTAACTAACCTAAGGACATCACACACATCCATGCCCGAGGCAGGATTCGAACCTGCGACCGTAGCGGTCGCTCGGCTCCAGACTGTAGCGCCTAGAACCGCACGGCCACTCTGGCCGGCTTTCCATTGTTCTCACCACAGAGGTATGGAAAGTACGTCTGTAAGAGAGCGTCTAAGCGTGCTTCCCCCCACTTGTTTAGGAAAAACAGAACGAAACTCCCTGCGTGCATTCCTCATTTAGTGAATTTTAACTAAGATTTATTAAAATCGTTTATTTCCAATTAACTGAATTTCTCAGAGGCAGAAAAGGTCCGGATTTACCCCAGACACTTGTATAACCCCACCGAGGACGCCCTCAAACTTAAGACAAATCCGGGGAAACACAGAAGAATAATTACAGAGGTAAGCCGCCGTCGATATATAGCGCAATCAGTGGATTACCTGAATTATTCTCTGGAAATACTGGAATGGATCGCTGAAGACGCCATGCCTGGTATTGTTCACGAAATGAAATTGTGTAATCAGCTGAAATTAGCGATCCGTGAGTCTGACAGCTGCGCGGAGGGCACCATTTCCTATAGAGGTGGCCAGACAAGTAACTTCAAGGTCAACAGGCATGCATGTGCAAGCACGCAGAAACTGCGTCTAGCGGGTTAAAAAGTATGGGACACAGTGGTCGAGCAGAACCTCATAAGCCACACATTTCTACGGTTATTGTTAAGCGCTGCTTGAGGTGGTGTGAAGAGCAGCGGCACTGACAGTGGATGACTGTGAACGAGTGATTCGAAGAGACGAATCACGCCAAATCACGTGGCAATCCGATGGATGGGTTTGGGTTTGACGAATGCCTGGAGTACGTTATCTGCAATCATGTATAGTGCCAACAGTGAATTACCGAGGAGTTGGTGTTAAGGTATGGGACTGTTTGTCGTGGTTAGCGTGTGGTGCCCTTATTGCGCTTAAGGAAACGCCAAATACGGAAGGATATGATTACGTCTTACAGCGCTGTGTACTAGGTACAGTAGAGGACACTCAAGAGACCATGATTGTACCAGCATGGTAATGCACCATGTCGTAAAACAGAAATTCTGAGTCAGAGGTTTGTCGACGACAATAATGTTAGCTGTCCATTGCCGCGACCTGCATCCAATGGCACATGTTTCACATGAATTAGCACGTCGACTCCGCTCCAATCTCCAAACCCCAGAGTCAAACATTACTACCTTCTTTAGTTTCGGGTCAGTTCTTGAGCAAGAAAGGGGTGTCTATCACCCACCGACATTCTGGCAAAGGCGCCGTAAATGTGTATAATAGGTGTCCTGATGCTTTTGATCAGCTAGTACATCAAAATAGTTTCTTAAATCTTCTGGCCAATGTTTGAGTGTGGTCTGCATAGCACCCATGTAGTTTTTATTTTTCAAACAGCTTGAACAGTCCGAATGCTTGCGCAAAATTATCCTAGAGAATGGTCAAGCAAGCTTGCACAAAGTGCTCGGCCATACATGCTTGTGTTACCTTGCAGTTTCATGCGTGGCCGCCTTAATTGCCAGGGCGGTTGTGCCACAAAGTGACATCCAACGACATCACAGGGAGATCTCACATATGTTGGTCGGCTTTTCGTGAGCCATCGGACCAGGAGTTCAGTTTTTATGACACTGGATTGGCGCGTAATTTCGAAGCGTTTTTTCCATAAGTTTAATAAACGCCACAGATACGCATAACAGAGACGTTATCAATAATATGTTCTCCTTCACTATTTACAAGTCTGCCAGCGCTGGGATAACTTTTCGGTTCCGCGATTGGTCACGTGGTTTTAAGACAAACAACTTGTCGAACCACGTTCGGAGCGCATTTTCATTCGGCAAGGTAGTTCCTTGAAGGCTGTTCGATAGAGAGCGGAGAAGATGAAAATCTAAGGGCGTACAATCAGACAAATAAGGTGGTTGTGAAATGACTCGCAACGCAACTACTGCATGGCATTTTTCGTCGGTCTAGTAGAAAGCGGCAGGCGCTGTCTTGGAGCAGCATCACTTCACGCAGTCTCCCTGGTCGTTGTTCTTGGATTGCGTCTGCAAGACATCTCAGTTATTGACAGTAAATATCAGCAGTGATGGTTACACCTCGGGGGAAGCAATTCGCAGTACACCACACCGTCGCTGCTCCACCAGGAGCTTAGCATCATCTTTTGTGGATGCTGCAGGTGTTTGTACGGGAAGTTTCTGCATTGTTTGGTCTCAACCACTCCTTTCTTTTCGTTAAGTTAGCACAAAAAAATTGTTCAAATGGTCCTGAGCGCTATGGGACTTAACTGCTGAGGTCATCAGTCCCCTAGAACTTAGAACTACTAAAACCTAACTAACCTAAGGACATCACACACATCCATACCCGAGGCAGGATTTGAACCTGCGACTTCTCGTCCACACCGGCCGGCTAAGTTAGCACGAAGACACCAGTTACCATCAGGAACGATACAGGCTGCGAATGGGCGGTGTTGCTCACTAGTCAAATGATGACGAGCAAGCAGAGCTGCACATATGGTCATCCTCCGATTTTTACGATTTTGACCCAGAGCATGCCGTATCCATGCATCCGATTTACCAACCTTCCGCGCTGCATGCAAATGTCGCACGATGCTGGAATGATCACAGATCTTCACATTCGACAGTTCTCGAATACATTAACGTTGATAATGATCGATTAATGCATTGTAAAATGGAAATGAGCGTTTGGCGTCATTGGCCGGGAGGCCCCTTGAGGGGCAGGTCCGGCCGCCTTGGTGCAGGTCTTATTACATTCGACGCCACATTGGGCGACCTGCGCGCCGGATGGGGATGAAATGATGATGAAAACAACACAACACCCAGTCCCTGAGCGGAGAAAATCCCCGACCCAGCCGGGAATCTAACCCGAGCCCGTAGGGCGGCAATTCGTCACGCTGACCACTTAGCTATCGGGGCGGACAATTAATGCATTTAAACCATCTTAATCAAAGCCTGAAGGTCTTGCTGAACGTGTTGAGTCACTAATGACAAAACAGTGCTCCGGAAAACGAGAAACCTTTTTCTCACCGTGCTGTGTCCAGTGGCGTTATCCTCATACACGGCGCAGTTGTTTATTGCTGTCTTCGCTGCTGTCATCCTTCTACTGAATTCAGACAGAAGATGATGTCGGAAATGGTCCGATTTCTCCACTTGGCACTCCATTTTCTAGCATCCGTAACTCCACTCACTATCTCCAAATGACAAAATGACAACATGTAAACTCAAATAGCAACAGTGAACTACAAATAAAAAATGACAGTCGATTAATAAACCCATAGCAGCAGGAATACCAGTATGCAAAACGAAAACGCTACGAACTTATATACCAACCTAATATAATGTGAGATAAGAATACAGCGTATGTGTCACGGCTAGGTGTATTGAAACCTTCCCGTCTCCTCCGTATCTCTTTTGTTACGCAACCTTCCCTTCTACAATAACCTATGAAACCATCCCTTAGGATTTCTATCTCTTGCTTAATGATAACAAATGAAATCTTCCCTTTGAAATTAATTCTCTTTCTCAATAATAATAATAATAATAATAAGTGCAATCTTCGCATACAAATTTAAATGCTGTTTATTAAAAGTGATTTGCTGATTATTTCGACGAAACATGGAATATGTCGTCGTCGTGAGCCTCAGTCGTTACCTGCAATAACCCAAAACTGTTCCTTACCTTTTTGACGGTTACTGGATCGCCATCTGACTGCTACATCGAACTGCGACATGAATATACTTACTCTGTTTTACTATACTGATTAAGCTGCTGGTGGGTTGTCATAATAGGTGGCTGTATTTATTACCAATGCTGACATTCTTTAATAGCAAAGCTGACGTTATTCTTTAATTAATTTGACTGAAGTTACGTAATTCATAGTTAAACTTTTTCTGGACAACAATAAAATTTTGCAAAGTTTTACGTTGATGGTTTTTGGGATGGATTATAATCAGTAATGCAATATTGCTGGCAAAAATTAATTATAGTCTGAAAACGATTCTTCAAATATTTACTACTGGTAATGAAATGATTTTACAAACGTTCAAATGGGACTTACTTTTTACAATAATGTTACAACTAGCATTGCGCAAACATACCTTCAGTATTCTTGAGTTCCTCAAAAAAAAAAAAAAAAAAAAAAAAAAAAAAAAAAAAAAAAAAAAAAAAAAAAAAAAAACAATAATATTAGTTCCTCTTATGATAATAGTTAACTGATGTCTCTGTACATCCGTTTACAATCTCTTGTAAATCATAGCTGGTGGCTGGCAGGCACACCGCTCCTCTCAACCTCTCGCTTCAGACCTGCTACCGACTCGCTTCACATCTCGCTCACTACTGACTTCCTACGAACGCTAAAGTGCGGTCTCTCCCGTCAACAATGCTTTCTGGTGCAGACAATCCTTGCCACCATTACAAAATGTATCAATGCGCGGTCTTTCCCGCTCTTTTCTTAAAATGTATCCATACGCGGACTCTCCCGCCCTTTTTAAAATTATATCAATATGCGGTCCCTCCCGCCAACCATACATTGGTGCAGACATTCCCTGCTACCACAATTATTTCCAAAATTACAAATATTAATCATTCCTACTTAATCCTATTAATAAAATATAAACATCTTTCATAAATTGTGGTTTGACAATACAGGGTGTTACAAAAAGGTACGGCCAAACTTTCAGGAAACATTCCTCACTCACAAAGAAAGAAAATATGTTATGTGGACATGTGTCCGGAAACGCTTACTTTCCATGTTAGAGCTCATTTTAGTTTCTTCAGTATAGTCTGTCGGTAAACTGAAGAGTGAGCAAGCGAGTCCCCACTCTGCCTACCGTGCTACGTCACAGGGCGCTTCTACAGGCTGTTTCACAACTTAGTACCGTCTCTGCCGTGGCGCGCGCTTTAAATCTTTGGCGACGCCGTGTACGGATACGTCCCGGCTGCGTTTATTTTTAGACAAATGCGTTAAGAGTGTAAGGGAAACAAATGACGATAGCTTCTTCGCAACAAAACATTATAGAGTAAATAATATTGACATAAGAACGGAAGTCAGGATTCTAGTATAAACATAGAACCGAATGCCCATTCATGTGAATGTATGTTCCTCTATTCGTAAGGCGAACTAGATATAGCGCAATCAATCTGTAGAATTTAAGGCTTGTTCTTACTTTGTGTTTCTACTAAAAGGTAGAAGTTTTCTTTGAAGGGTTGCATTGAAAGTTAACATTTCTTGGAAAGTAACCAGAAATTTATAATTTCGTGTGCTGTATTAGTTCCATTCGCACTGCTTTTTTGTCACCGTCTGAAAAGTATCTGTGCAATGTTTTGCATATTCGGTATTTGCCCTGTTGTCAACTGTGAAAAAGGTTATATGGGTTTTGGTAGCATCAACTATTACTTGTTTTGTAAAAAAAATAGATTAGAGAACCAGTACTAAATTTTCTTATAAGAATGGAATAAAATGTATCAAATTTTTAGGAATGTTAAATATTGCTTTCGGTGAGTCTCTTATGAGTATACCAAGAGCATACAAGTGGTATAAACATTTCAAAGCAGGCCATAAAGGGCAGCAGTTTTACAAGAATAGATGAGATTAAAAATGCACAGTTAAAATACCTATGAACTATCCCGAGGAAACAGTCCCTAAAGTGTTTTGGGAATTGGAAAAAGCAATGGCATGTGAAACTGTCTATAACGTTGGGTCTCCTTCCTAAATTATTAGTTTTCCTTCGCGGCGATTTCAGTAAACCATACGGCTTGTTTTCGCGTTCCTTCCTTATGCGTGCTATTGTGGCGAGGCTGACGTTTGCATATATTGCAGCCCTTTGATTGGGACTGGTAACATTATGCAACAGTTCTTTTTGTGTCGCCTCCTTAACACACGCTCTACTAACGTTATAGACGATCGAACGCTCGTTACTCTGCAAACACCTCTTCTTCTTCGTATTCTGCACATTTTCTTGCAATGCAGGGCGATTATCCATCACTTCCGGATACTGAAGTATATCAGTGAGTACACAAAGTCAACTGACTGACACTGGCAACTAATATCCCACGAACTGAAACGACGTATATCACTGCACGCCAAACTACACCGCTAGACAGGTAACGGGCAACTGATTTTTGGGTGGCCCTGTAGGCCAGTGGCAGGGTTCTTCCGGGAAAGGCCACTTCTCCCACCAAAAGCGCTGCTCGCTCTTGAGTTTACAGACAGACTTATATGTACTGTACTTTCTCGGTTCACCGCCAGTTGGCCCAATTGAAGGAAGGTAATGTTGACTTCGGTGCTTGTGTTGACATGCGACTCATTGCTCTACAGTACTAGCATCAAGCACATCAGTACGTAGCATCAACAGGTTAGTGTTCATCACGAACGTGGTTTTGCAGTCAGTGCAATGTTTACAAATGCGGAGTTGGCAGATGCCCATTTGATGTATGGGTTAGCAGGGGGCAATAGCCGTGGCGCGGTACGTTTGTACCGAGACAGATTTCCAGAACGAATAGAAATATACACGTATTACAGTATGAAGCAGTTCATGATCAACGGCAGTAGTGTGAGCTGCTGGCGATGATTCACTACAGTAACCCCTTTGGCTCGCTTTGTTACCGGAGACAGTGTACCGCCTCTTCTATGCGTCCGCGGTCAGGGGCGGCAACAGCTGGACACGCAACGGCGGCGACCGGACGGCGGGGGCGGTGGCGGCCACTGGGCGGATTTGCATAGCCAGCCGGCCCCTCCCTTCCTCCCACCAATTAAATCATTAATTGGCTCTCAGCCGGCAAACAAACAAGCGCCATATCGGCCGTGTGGGTGAACCGCTCCTCTATCCCATTTCGCTTCACTGTGCTCGCTGAGTAGCTGGTCGGGCTGGGTTTTCCGCTACATCCTAGCGTCAAGTCCCCAGCAAAAATATTTAACGACTCCAAAAAGCTGTGCGTGAATGTACTTCCCAGACGGTACGTGTCGTTTTGTAACTAAGATTACCAATTCGCTTCATAAACAAGTTACGGTTCAATCCCGCGCCCTGCCATCTTGATTTAGGTTATCCGCGATTTCCCTAAATCACTTCAGGCAAATGCCGGGATGGTTTCTTCGAAAGGGCACGATCGACTTCCTTCCCCATCCTTCCCTAATCCGATGAGACCGATGACCTCGCAGTATGGTCTCTTCCCCCAAATAACCAAACTCATAAACAAGTTAGCAGCACTTTCGTTTTTACTAAAAGCGACGTCATCTAAATTCTTCACCGTTTGTTATCGACCATTATACAATGAGATGACAAAAGTCCTGGGATACCTCCTAGTACCGTGACTGACCTCTTTTTAGCCGCGGAGCGCAGCAACTCGATGTGGCATGGACTCAACAAGTCGTTGGCAGTCCCCTGCAAAAATATTGAGCCACGCTGCCCCTATAGCTGTCCATAATTGCGAAAGTGTTGCGGGTGCAGGATTTTGTGCAGAACCTGACCTCTAGATTCTGTCCCACAAATGTTCGATGGAGCTCAAGTCGGGCGATTTGGGTGGCCAAATCATTTGCTCGGATTGTCCAGAATATTCTTCAAAACCAATCGCGAACAGTTGTGGCTCAGTGACATGGCACATCGTCATCATAAAAATTCCATCGTTGTTTGGGAACATGAAGTCGGCGAATGGCTGCAAAAGGTTTGTAAGTAGCCGAACATAACCATATCCAGTCAATGATCGCTTCAGTTTGACCAGAGGACCCAGTCCATTCCATGTAAACACAGCCCACAACAATATGGGGCCATTACTAGCCTGCACAGTGCCTTTTTAACAACTCGGTTCCATGGCTTCGGGAGGTCTGCGCCATAATCGATCCCTACCACCAGCTCTTACGAAATGAAATCGGCACTCATCTGACCAGGCCATGGTTTTCCAGTCTTCTAGAGCCCTACCGGTAAGTTCACGAGCCCAGGAGAGGCGCTGCAGGCGATGTGTTCCTGTTAGCAAAAGCACTCGCGTCTGTTGTCTGCTGCCAGAGCCCGCTGAAACCACATTTCGCCGCATTGTCGTAACGGAAACAAATGGTTCAGATGGCTCTAAGCCCTATGAGACTTAGCATCTGAGGTCATCAGTTCCCTAGACTTAGAACTACTTAAACCTAACTAACCTAAGGACATCACACACATCCATGCCCGAGGCAGGATGCGAACCTGCGACCGTAGCAGCAGCGCGGTTCCTGACTGAAGCGCCTGGAACCGCCCGACCACAGCGGCCGGCCGTAACGGAAACATTTGTGGTAGTGTAAGTTCCTACGGGACCAAACTCCTGAGGTCATCGGTCGATACGTTTGTCATGCGCCCCACAATTAATTTCTACGGTTATTTCACGCGCAGTTGCTTGTCTGTTAGCAGTCTTAACTCTACACAAACGCAGCTGTTCTCGGTCGTGAAGTGAATGCCGTCGGCCACTGCGGTGTCCGTGGTGAGAGGTGATGCCTGAAATTTGGTATTCTCAGCACATTCTTGACATTGTGGATCTCTGAATACTGAATTCCCTAATGATTTCCGAAATGGAATATCCCAAGCATCCAGCTTCAATTACCATTACGCGTTCAATTTATACCTTGCATATGCGATACTACCTCCATCCTTATGTGTGCATAATTTTAACGCTATTCCATGACTTGTCACCTCAGTGTAGTGCTATTTAATAAAGAAGGCAGGCGCATCAGGGCATGCAGAACACGTGAAAAACAAAGGAAAATCTAAGCTCCGAGATCGACCGACCGCCGTGTCCTCTTCTAGCGGCTTTATGCGTCTTGCCCGGCGAGGGACGGAGAACAGGTAAACTTCGCTTCGTCAGCTAGTCTGCGCTCTGCCCCTCTGTTGGGTTGTTGGGTTGTTTTTGGGGGAGGAGACCAGACAGCGAGGTCATCGGTCTCATCGGATTAGGGAAGGAAGGGGGAGGAGGTCGGCCGTGCCCTTTCAAAGGAACCATCCCGGGATTCGCCTGGAGCGATTTAGGGAAATCACGGAAAACCTGATTCAGGATGGCCGGACGCGGATGCCCCTCTGTCCCACACCACATTCTCCCGCCGATGCCTACTTTGGTGTCTTGCCACGATTACGTAAGCGCCACATTTTAGCCGCTGTATCTGATTCTGACTCTCCCTGCAACAATTTAAATACTTGGAAAACTATAGCTGTCCCTCCTAATGTAATACTTGTAGTGTTTGTTTTATGCCACCCATAATGAACACTAGAGTGCACAAGTATCTCACCATGAACTAACATGAAAACCTGCGCTAAATTTTTGGCACGCACGCTACAGACAGGCGCAGCAGAATGACGCTATTAGCTATAGTGTCAAGACATGCATAGCTTATTGCCACTGCGCACCGCTCCATCATCCACCCATACACACCACTATAGTTACTTGGAACTGTTATGTTTGTAGCAAACTTTAAATCACACACGTTTAATGAAAGGTTATCCCACCAGTCAGATAATGAAGGTCAACAGACAACTGAGGAGAATGACTGTAACTGTTGGCGTTTTTCTTTTTTTTTTGTAGTAGAAGTGTAAGTAGACTGTTTATGTTTTTATGTTGGTAACGCCACGTAGCGCTCTATATGAAAATCACTGACTGTGCTGTGTGAAGTCTGTGGCTGGTTTGCATTGTTGGAATATTCGCTATAGTAGTGTTGAGCAGTTGGATGTGAACAGCGCATAGCATTGCGCAGTTGGAGGTGAGCCGCCAGCAGTGGTGGATGTAGGGAGAGAGATGGCAGAATTTTGAGAGCGGACGATCTGGACGTGTGTCCGTCAGAAAAAGGAAATTTGTAAGACTGGATGTCATGAATCTGATATATATATATATATTATGACTTTTGAACACTATTAAGGTAAATACATTGTTTGTTCTGTATCAAAATGTTTCATTTGCTAACTATGCCTATTAGTAGTTAGTGCCCTCAGTAGTTAGAATCTTTTATTTAGCTGGCAGTATTGGCGCTCGCTGTATTGCAGTAGTTTGAGTAACGAGGATTTTTGTGAGGTAAGTGATTCATGAAAGGTATAAGTTATTGTTAGTCAGGGCCATTCTTTTGTAGGGATTATTGGAAGTCAGATTCCGTTGCGCTAAAAATATTGTCTGTCAGTTTACTGTTGATCAGAATAAGTAAAGAGAGAAATGCCTGAGTGCGTTCAGTTTTGCTCAACTGCTTGAAAATCAGATCATGTAAGAGGTTTTCTAGCACTGTCATTCATAAATTTCACCAAGGGGATGTTTCAGAAGTAGAATCAATTGCCACGATCACGATGAAGAAACCATCCCTTAATAGGCTACTGACATGCCTGTTTTAATATTCCTGTATAGCCTTGGTCTCTTGTATAGTCCCATAATTGCACTATTAACATTTTTTTTCTGAACTTCCCGTCAATTCCTAGTTTGGAAACCGAGAATTAGTGGCTCTTTATTCCCCAAATATGTTCCTGCTCGTTTATTAACACACACACACACACACATATATATATATATATATATATATATATATATATATATATATATATATATATATTGCTGTTTTTCTGGGAGAACGCTGAGGGATTGGTACCCTCGACTTTTTCGACGACAAAGTAATTTTTTTACGATGTTGAGAACTTGGAAGAGTGCCAAAGATTTATTTCACGGACGTAAATTTTTTATTTCATGTTTTCGTGTTGCTAATTGCAATGCAAACGATGCCAGTGCAGTTTTTGGTGGGAAAAGCGATGTCATTGACTTTCAAGCATTTCGAAGGTGCGACCGACACTTTTTTTTTGTTTTTTTTTTTTAAGTTCGGCATGTTGATGACATGGCTAAAAGCAGACGGATGGTATCCCATGCTGCAGTTATAAGTAATTTCCGCTGCATTATATCCAATGTCGGAGTGCCCTCAAACGTTTTTTTTTTTAGAAAAAAGCACTGTACATACATGTACATAAACCTCCTCCTGGTGCTAGAGTTCCCTTACTTGTCTGCCTCGTGTCAACTTCTCACGCTTAGGTCTTTCAATAACCAACATTGAAAACCCACAAGAGCGCTACAGAATTTACTTCCTACAGTCCAACAAACACCAAAACGGTGCAATTGACAGACGTTCCATGCATATATTTAGTGGAATGGAGCAGGCCTCTGTTCCAGAGACAAGTTTTCACTGTGTGAAGAACATGGTAAGGTGTATGTGAAATTAGAGTGTTCGTTGCATGAATGCTAATGGTTACCTATCGTTTACTCTGTTTTTCTTCGTCATTGTGTTCATAACACTGGGATACATTTACTATGATACTACTGCGTGTTATAAGGAAAATAATAAAAATGCGAGCCTTCAAACCCAACAAGATACGTTCACTGCCACTATGGCACGCAAAAACCTATCATCTGGTTAACAGTTCGCTCTGTAAGACAGCCATCTGATGATCAGCCGCTGTTCTAAAGCGATAATGGCAAGGAACAATGAAATACGTTACGCAAAAGCGCCTTGAATTGAGTAGCTGGTAGTCGATTTTATAAGTTATCTCATAATGCAACTGCAGAGGAGCCCTTACAATGTGAACTAATGACAAACCCAGACTTGCCGCATTAGAATATTGTGTAACTAGTACAGCTTCTGCGACGAGTTGCGTAGTCTGAAAGTACAAAAAGATGCAGAGGCAAAGAATGAAACAAATCGAGTTGAGGGGGGGGGGGAGGGGGGAGGGGACTTTTGTCCCGGAGGCAGTATCTGCCATGGAGAAAGCGGCGTCCGTGCCGGCGCAAAGCATTCCACTATCCCTGTGCCTCCTCGGGTGATACTCTAGGGTTGGCGGTGGCGGGTGTGTGTGTGTGTGTGTGTGTGTGTGTGTGTGTGTGTGTGCGGCGAGGGGGGGGGGGGGGGAGGTGAAGGCAGCTGCCGTCGACACGGCGCAATAATGGAAAGGGGGCGGTCACACACACGCTGCCTTTGTACGCTGCGGGATACTTCCGCTTTGATCCGTCTCATTTTGCAGCGCTATCTGAGAGGGACGTGGGAGGTCCAAATCTGATTACATCGTCAGCTACTCACGTATTGCCGCCAGAAGTTGTAGGAGACCGCGTGAGGCAGTAGTTTGATGCTTCAATTTTCTTTATGTGTCGTTGTCGTCGTGGCGGTTTTCATTTTCCTTCCTTAGAGATTGATTCACTCTGAACGTCAACTGAACGGAAGACGACGTCACTGACAACTAGTGGTGCGTTCACACATGGTCGAAACGTCAATATAACGCCCAGTACCGAACAGTGGAACTGAGGTTTGAGATACCATCCGTCGTACAAATAGTCATAATAACAAAGTATATTAATGGACGAAGCAGAATCGTAACGGACGTCCTTGGCGAAGATTGTATGCTAAAGTGCGGAGTAAGGGAACAATAGGAAAAGTGTCGTCCTAACATTTTAAAGCATCGTTATTTATGTGCTACGCAAAATTTATATGTTGTTGTTGTGGTCTTCAGTCCTGAGACTGGTTTGATGCAGCTCTCCATTCTACTCTATCCTGTGCAAGCTGCTTCATCTCCCAGTACCTACTGCAACCTACATCCTTCTGAATCTGCTTAGTGTATTCATCTCTTGGTCTCCCCCTACGATTTTTACCCTCCACACTGCCCTCCAATACTAAATTGGTGATCCCTTGATGCCTCAGAACATGTTCTACCAACCGATCCCTTCTTCTGGTCAAGTTGTGCCACAAACTTCTCTTCTCCCCAATCCTATTCAATACTTCCTCATTAGTTATGTGATCTACCCATCTAATCTTCAGCATTCTTCTGTAGCACCACATTTCGAAAGCTTCTATTCTCTTCTTGTCCAAACTATTTACCGTCCATGTTTCACATCCATACATGGCTACACTCCATACAAATACTTTCAGAAATGACTTCCTGACACTTAAATCTATACTCAATGTTAACAAATTTCTCTTCTTCAGAAACGCTTTCCTTGCCATTGCCAGTCTACATTTTTATATCCTCTCTACTTCGACCATCGTCAGTTATTTTGCTCCCCAAACAGCAAAACTCCTTTACTACTTTAAGTGTCTCATTTCCTAATCTAATACCCTCAACATCACCCGACTTAATTCGACTACATTCCATTATCAAATTTATATATGTTTCTAGAAATATCCCCCAGGCTGTGACTAAGCCATGTCTCCGCAATATCCTTTCTTCCAGGAGTGCTAGTTCTGCAAGGTTCGCAGGAGAGCTTCTGTAAAGTTTGGAAGGTAGGAGGCGCGGCACTGGCGGAATTTAAAGCTGTGAGGGCGGGGCGTGAGTCGTGTTTGGGAAGCTCAGTTGCTGTACTCGCTTCGGCGGTACATATACTAAAATTGGAACGATACAGAGAAGATTAGCATGGCCCCTGCGCAAGGATGACACGTGCCGGCACGGTAGCTCAGCGTGTTCGGTCAGAGAGGTGGCTGGCCTCTGTAATAAAAACCTGAGTGAAAGGATCAACAACGAACTTGAATGGATGTTACGTGACGTCCGCAACGGCCAAACACAACGATCAACAACGAAAAAAAAATGGGGAAAAAAAGAAATGCACATATAATACAAGATTTTAAAAAAAGTTGGTAGAGCACTTGCGCGCGAAAGGCAAAAGTCCCGAGTTCGAGTCTCGTTCCGCTCACAGTTTTAATCTGCCAGGAAGTTTCAACGTTATTTTTCTTGGAAACCATTGAGTGGTATTCTTGACAGGATAGTTTCAGTAATTCCGAATGAAATTCTTCATTGTGCTGTGATATGAAATAAGCTGCCCATTTTCATGTGTCAAAAAGCTTTTCAAAGGCAGAGTCGACACTTTCTTTTGTTGCATGAATTTCGTGAAATTTTGCTACTGATTAAAGAATTTACTGTCATCCAACTTCGCGTTTCTCAATGCAAAAATCTGTAGCTTCTGCTGCTTGTTCTCGCGCTGGAATATCATCCTATGTCATCCACTGAAAGTGCTTTAATTGGGTGCTAAATCTGCGTGTCAAAGATTTGAAGTAGTCTTTGGAAATAACGTACACATTACTCACGTTTGCTCTGAATTCTTTCATCTGTTTTTGATGGGTCTCTCATGATACTCTTAAAATTCCGAGAAATTTGACTGGACGTTCGTGTCATTAGCTTGTAACAAGCTTTAGTTGTACGTACCTTCACCGTTAGAAAGCATAACAGAAGCCCGACAGGTGGGGCTTGTATGTATTTGGCAACCTCACGCGTGACAACGCTATATTTGACAAAATAGATCTGTACGCAAAAACGAATGAGTAAGAAATTTAAATCGATGTATAACTACCTGTAAGTGTGCAGTTCTTTTGTGATCCGAACTAAAACGGAAATCATTGATCTTGATAACTGAAAACATGTGTGTCTGGTTGCTGGTCATTCTCTACATGTTGACATCTTATTGTAGCATGCGATTGTTTTGAGGCTCGGTGACGGTAAGAAGACGATGAAATTTACTACTTACTATTGCACTAGTAAAAAACTGTGTTTAAGAAACATGTGGTAGAAAAAATTAATCACGCGTGCGAATTATGGTCGCCGAGAGGTTGCTGCTGTTGCCGCGTAGTCTGCTCAAATGTTTGCACTTACCGCGGCACAATATTTTGCTGTGATTCACAACATTTGCTCCAGCTAAAGATAATGCATTTTTCATTTATTGTTAATTTCTAAAAAAATTACAATATAAAATACGTACATGTTTTTAAAAAGATTCAAGCATGAGGTTGTGTGCTGAGAATTTAGAGGAAAACATTATTGTCCTCTTTAAAATGGTCAGTTGGCCATAGTCTTTACGAAAAATGTAGCGCTTCACTTTACTGGACTGAACTGCTGGAAATGAGCAGTGGGGAGCCAGGGTGTTCTGCAGGCGTGTGGGACGGAGGATTTGGGGAAATGGGTCCCGAATGGGGCTGGGTGGATTTCCAGGTCACGTGCGTGTTGCCTGTTGGCCCCGGGTGGGTGGCGCCAGTTAGAGTTTCCTTCTTTCAACAGTTCGTGACGGTAGGGTGGGTGGTTGACATTAAAATAGAATTTTTTAACGTTGCTGATCCGCCAGAGAAAGACGGATGTAAAAGTCTAGCAAGGAGCCAGGGTATAAATAAACGTTTATTTGCACGAAAGACACATTGTATTATTATTTTCCAGTCGTGGTGTGTGTGTGTGTGTGTGTGTGTGTGTGTGTGTGTGTTTGGAAGATTGGGATGCAATATTTCGTAAATGCCGCGCGCCGCTAACGGCCGCTGATGCCTGCAGTGGTGCCGCCTGGAGGCGGCTGACTTAACTGCGTGCTCGCGTCGCCAAGCTCGTGTCGCGCACACTCAGAATTCCCATGCAGGCGCCGGAAGCGGGCCGCTAAATCACGGCCGCGCCGATTACGACAGCCATTACGGAGGACGGTTATTGGCTCGTAATAACGGCGCCAATACGCATGTGCGGCCAGGCGGAAAACGTACATGGCGCCGGGCACGGCTATCTGGGAAATATCAGACGTGTTCACACGGATGGACACGATCAGAATTGTATCGACATCGGACACCACATTCATGTTACAATAAAGGGCTAATTTCAATATGTATGATACATATAATGCCACGTAATTACTTATATCGCAATACTCACGAAATATATGCGCTTCAAGCCTCATTTTTCATCCACTCACCTGAAAATAGAGGTAAAATGAAATTAGGTATGCTGTCTTTATACAGAATGGAATATAAAGATACAGTAAAAATGCATTTCAACTGTTCTTATTTTAGACTAGAATTAAATTCAGTTTCATTTTTATGGGAGACAAGATACCTTGAAGATCAAACACAATGAATTTCAGTTTTGACTAGTTGAGTATCACTTACATTAGAAGGAATTTACAATGTATCCATGTAATATGGAAATGTTTAAGACCTGCGATTTTTATGAAATCAGTCACTTTTTGCTAATGTTATTAGCACGATGCGTTTAAGTAGTATGTTGCCATCATCAGATGCGGTGCAGTTACATCATGTACTACATTAATTTGAAGGGTAATGACGTTCATTTGCTGGGTGTGCCAGTGGGGTTATGTAGCGGTAAGGAAATATAGCCCTGTACTGAAAGATACGTTTTTGGTGTTTACCTAAAGTAAGTTGTTTGCTTAAATTATTCCAGCAGTAGACATTATTTCATAAAGATCACAAAAGAATTCGTATTTTGTTACCAAATACAGTAATTAAACAAATAAAGAATAAGTACTTTTTCTTTTTGCAATCTTGCCTCAACTTTTCCCTTTCGATTTGCTGCGTCACTCCGTTTCACGCCGGTAAGTTTGGGGTTTGACTGCTGACGGTATTCTTTTACATTAAATCTAGATTGATAGTGAGATGTATATTTAAGGGCAAAAACGAAGGGAGGATATATTACATATGGTCCACACTTGAGAAGGTTAGAGGAGTAGATGTGACTACAGAAGTATGCGTTATATCAATTTTGTTAAAGCAGGGTCTGATGTGTCCTTAAGAAGGTTGCAAAATGGCAAATCATAATTCTAGTGTCCAATCATACGAGTGAATAAACGAATATATGTATTCCTGACTTTCGAAGATACGTTTATATATCCTTCATCCATTTTAATAATGATTCTCCGGACCGCCACAACCTCTTGGAAAACAAGAAAAAAGACATTAGAACACATATTGATAATCTTACACTAAAAACATCTTACATAACTGTTTATATACATTGTAGCTGGACAGCAGGAAGCGTGGCACTGCTGGTGTAGTGGTATCATTCAAGATTCCCATTCTTGCGACCCGGGTTCGATTCCCGGGCAGTGCACTTATTTTTAACTTTGTATAGCTATTCTTCATTGACTAAATTTATTGCCAGTGACTGTTTTTTAGATATGCCGATGTAATTAGCAGGTACTGAAGTGCCTAATGTAAAATTTACGTACCTACGATATTTAAATGAACTTCAATAAAAATTAACGTTCTCATAATTTTGACGAAACTGTAAGAAGAGTATATACGAATTCTATTGATACAAATCTGAAGATAATCAAATTGTACTGTTTTGTAGAAGGGACGGAGCTGGAAATCCATGGAGAAGTGGACATTACTCTTCTCGGTACAGTAAGCAGACGTTCCTGTTATTCGATATCAACACTATTAATATATTTGTTTTAAACGCACGCAGGTAGGTTGTTCTGTTCTGATAACACGAGGACGTCCATCCCATCTAGCGCAATTTATTATAAATCTCAATGTTATTGCACTTTTAAGTGAATGTAGTTTGCGCTTCACAGGACTTTACAAATCCGTAAAATGAACTCCAGAGATGAATCAAATTTTGATAAAGAGGTGGCAGCTTGATGAGAAATCGAGATAAACACACACACACACACACATATCAGCTACAACACGTCTTTACACTTTAGAGTCCTCCATACATCTCTCTATCTAAAAGTTACTCTCTACCTCTGTCTATCTAAAGTTACTCGAACTCATTTCCCATAACACCTTGAACCAGCGATCGCTTTTGAGCAGCGACGCTACTGCGCAATCGATACTACATTTGACAATCTAAAATTTCAATATTCTCGAGGCGTCATCACTCTAAAGTAATTCGTTTTTAGCGTCCGCCCCCGGTAGCTGAATGATCGCTGACACGGTAGCTCAGCGTGTTCGGTCAGAGAGCTGGTTAGCCTCTGTAATAAAAAAAATAATAAAAAAAAAACAACTGAGTGGAACGATCAACAAAAAAACTTGAACGGATCTCATGTGACGTCCGCAACGACCAAACACAACGATCAACAACGGCAAAACGCTAAAAAAAGAAAAAAAACCAGCATGACGGATTGTCAGTCCTCTGGGCCCGGGCTCGATTTCCGGCTGGGTCGGGAAATTTTCTCCGCCCAGGGGCTGGGTGTTGTGCTGTCATCATCATCCTTTCATCCTCATTGACTGCGGGTCGCCAAGTAGCGTCATATTCAAAGACCGGCACCCGGCGAACGGTCTGCCCGACGGGAGGCCCTAGCCATACGATTAAATAAAGTTTTTGATAATGCCATTTCTTACCGTCCGTGTAAGTCACTACCCCCCCCCCCCCCCCCCCCCCACACACACACACAGCTTCACAGCCGGCAGGAGTAGCCGAGCGGTTCTAGGCGCCACAGTCTGGAACCGCGCGACCGCTACGGTCGCAGGTTCGAATCCTGCCTCGGGCATGGATGTGTGTAATGTCCTTAGGTTAGTTAGGTTTAAGTAGTTCTAAGTTCTAGGGGACTGATGACCACATTAGTTAAGTCCCATAGTGCTCAGAGCCATTTGAAACATTTGAACACAGCTTCACGTACGCTAGTTTACTATTGCAGCGGCGCAGCAACATCATGTAGCCCCAAATTAAGTCAACGTAAACATGACTGTAACACGCCTGTTGAAGGTGGGTGACAACCAGAAACACATCTAGATATAAATGAAGCTGTAGAAGCGGCTAGCTGCAGTACTTTTCCAAGTATTTAATCCATAGAGTCATAGATCAACCGCTTTTACCATAAGTAATTTTTAAAGGAATGTAGCCCCCACGTAACAGAGTATTATTCTTTTGCACGCCTAGTGTCAATAGCAAAAAGTAATCTAATAGTTTCAAATGAATATTTGCTTTCAGTGTAGTTCCCATGACAATTTTTACTGCTTTCTTCAAGTTAGTGTTGCGGGGATATTACACTTAAAGCAGCCCTTTTCATATACGACCGAAAATTATTTGTTACGATTTTTAGAAGGTGAGTATTCGAGTCAAGATACAGGGTGTTTCAAAAATGACCGGTATATTTGAAACGGCAATAAAAACTAAACGAGCAGCGATAGAAATACACCGTTTGTTGCAATATGCTTGGGACAACAGTACATTTTCAGGCAGACAAACTTTCGAAATTACAGTAGTTACAATTTTCAACAACAGATGGCGCTGCGGTCTGGGAAACTCTATAGTACGATATTTTCCACGTATCCACCATGCGTAGCAATAATATGGCGTAGTCTCTGAATGAAATTACCCGAAACCTTTGACAACGTGTCTGGCGGAATGGCTTCACATGCAGATGAGATGTACTGCTTCAGCTGTTCAATTGTTTCTGGATTCTGGCGGTACACCTGGTCTTTCAAGTGTCCCCACAGAAAGAAGTCACAGGGGTTCATGTCTGGCGAATAGGGAGGCCAATCCACGCCGCCTCCTGTATGTTTCGGATAGCCCAAAGCAATCACACGATCATCGAAATATTCATTCAGGAAATTAAAGACGTCGGCCGTGCGATGTGGCCGGGCACCATCTTTCATAAACCACGAGGTGTTCGCAGTGTCGTCTAAGGCAGTTTGTACCGCCACAAATTCACGAAGAATGTCCAGATAGCGTGATGCAGTAATCGTTTCGGATCTGAAAAATGGGCCAATGATTCCTTTGGAAGAAATGGCGGCCCAGACCAGTACTTTTTGAGGATGCAGGGACGATGGGACTGCAACATGGGGCTTTTCGGTTCCCCATATGCGCCAGTTCTGTTTATTGACGAAGCCGTCCAGGTAAAAATAAGCTTCGTCAGTAAACCAAATGCTGCCCACATGCATATCGCCGTCATCAATCCTGTGCACTATATCGTTAGCGAATGTCTCTCGTGCAGCAATGGTAGCGGCGCTGAGGGGTTGCCGCGTTTGAATTTTGTATGGATAGAGGTGTAAACTCTGGCGCATGCGACGATACGTGGACGTTGGCGTCATTTGGACCGCAGCTGCAACACGGTGAACGGAAACCCGAGGCCGCTGTTGGATCACCTGCTGCACTAGCTGCGCGTTGCCCTCTGTGGTTGCCGTACGCGGTCGCCCTATCTTTCCAACATGTTCATCCGTCACGTTCCCAGTCCGTTGAAATTTTTCAAACAGATCCTTCATTGTATCGCTTTTCGGTCCTTTGGTTACATTAAACCTCCGTTGAAAACTTCGTCTTGTTGCAACAACACTGTGTTCTAGGCGGTGGAATTCCAACACCAGCAAAATCCTCTGTTCTAAGGAATAAACCATGTTGTCCACAGCACACTTGCACGTTGTGAACAGCACACGCTTACAGCAGAAAGACGACGTACAGAATGGCGCACCCACAGACTGCGTTGTCTTCTATATCTTTCACATCACTTGCGGCGCCATCTGTTGTTGAAAATTGTAACTACTGTAATTTCGAAAGTTTGTCCGCCTGAAAATGTACTGTTGTCCCAAGCATATTGCAACAAACGGTGTATTTCTATCGCTGCTCGTTTAGTTTTTATTGCCGTTTCAAATATACCGGTCATTTTTGAAACACCCTGTATGTACACAAGGTTATGTTAGTGAACGGATATGTTGTCCGTTTAATACAACGACATTGCACAAGTATAATAGAATTGTTCCCCGATTTTTGCGATTGATACACAGTGGCATTAATAAGTTGCAAGTTACCGCCATCACGGCGACTCCCGTTAAAATTAAATCTTTGTGGGGCAAAAGCCAGCCTTCACCTCCAGGTATGCTATCTGCAAGATGAAGTTGGCAGTAAAATGCCACCAGAGCCTGGCGAACTAACATCCCGAAATGGTCCTTCCTGGAGTTGTTGCAAGAGGCTCAGCTACGTTGGTCATAAAAAGTAATGACACTCTGGCCCATCGACCTTTTTTTTACCAGACATTTTAAATGGGGCCTGCGAAGAGCAGTCGCCAGCAACATGTAACTGATGTTTGAGAGAACAACACGTGCCATTCTATGGAAGTTTATTTGAGTGATTAACTCTTAAGGAAGGCTACCAGTTGTGAACGAGCAAGTACGAGGGTTGCCTAGAAAATAATGCACCGCATTTTTTTTCTCACCCGAAAACAATGCTACGAACGCGAAACGTTGTATATGTATAAGTCTCCTGAGTGAGCGCATTAAGTTTCGGTGACTTCCGACAGATAGGGTAGCTGCAGGACAGTTTGAAATCGGCATCTGTAAGTGATGTACGTTACAAGCAACGTACCGACATTGAATTTCTCACTGCAGAGAAAGAAACCGTGGGGAATATTCACAAACGCTTGTGCAAAGTCTATGGAGCATCTGCTGTCGACAGAAGTACAGTTAGTCGCTGGGCACAGAGGGTGAGGTCGTTAGAAGGCGCTTCGGCGGAGTTCCACGGTTTGCAGCGGTCGGGGATACCATCCACGGCTGTCGCGCCTGACCTAGCCCCTCGGACTTCCACTTGTTTGGGCTATTAAGGGATGCAATTCATGGAATACATTTTGAGGACGATGAGGTGGTGATTCACACAGTGAAGGACTGGTTCCGCCACCAGGACAAGGATTGGTACCGACAGTGCGTACACGCCCTTGTTTCACGCTGGAGGCAGGACGCAGAACGGTATGGAGATTACGTGGAAAAACAGGGTGTGTAGGTAAGACACCATTCATTAGTTCATTATGTTCAATAAACAATTTTTAAAGAAAATGCGGTGCATCACTTTCTGGGCAACGCTCGTATTTTAATCATCTTAATTCTCGGTAGTCGCAGTAACTCGTTTAGCTAACGTAAATACGAAAATACGTTCATCGCCAAGTCACCTGGTCATCCATGTCACCTCTCAGGCAACATAAAAAGAATGTTATATTTTTGTAGGTTGAAAAGTAATGCACACTTGCTTGTTGAACGCGACCTAAGTGACTGAGAAATGATTGCATTGAACCAGTGTATTTTGAGTAGCGGAAGTGTGGAGACGTGTTTACTGCTGTGTCAACGCGAGTAAAGCAGCCTGCAGTTATTGAATTTTTAACTGCTGAAAATGTGACTCGCAGTAAGATTCATCGTCGTTTAAAGGCTGTTTATGGTGAGGATCATAGAAACATACCGCCGTTTGAGTCTCGTACAGATTCACGTATGGAGGACATAGTGATAGACATCCCTGGGGTTGTGAAGCAGCTGAATTGGTTGAAAATAAGTAAATCGCCAGGTCCCGATGGGATTCCAATTCGGTTTTACAGAGAGTACTCTACTGCATTGGCTCCTTACTTAGCTTGCATTTATCGCGAATCTCTTGCCCAACGTAAAGTCCCGAGCGACAGGAAAAAAGCGCAGGTGACGCCTGTATATAGGAAGAGTAGAAGGATGGATCCTCAAAGTTACAGACTAATATCCTTAACATCGGTTTGTTGCAGGATTCTCGAGCATATTCTTAGTTAGAATCTAATGAATTTCCTTGAGACAGAGAAGTTGCTGTCCATGCATCAGCACGGCTTTAGAAAGCATCGCTCCTGCGAAACGCAACTCGCCCTTTTTTCACATAATATCTTGCGAACCATGGATGAAGGGTATCAGACGGAAGCCATATTCCTTGACTTCCGGAAAGCGTTTGATTCGGTGCCCCACTGCAGACTCCTAACTAAGGTACGAGCATAAGAGATTGGTTCCCAAATATGTGAGTGGCTCGGAGACTTCTTAAGTAATAGTACGTTGTCCTCAATGGTGAGTGTTCATCGGAGGTGAGGGTACCATCTGGAGTGCCCCAGGGAAGTGTTGGTACGTCCGCTGTTGTTTTCTATCTACATAAATGATCTTTTGGATAGGGTGCATAGCAATGTGCGGCTATTTGCTGATGATACTGTGGTGTACGGGAAGGTGTCGTGGTTGAGTGACTGTAGGAGGATACGAGATGACTTGGACAGGATTTGTGATTGGTGTAAAGAATGGCAGCTAACTCTAAATATAGATAAATGTAAATTAATGCAGATGAATAGGAAAAAGAATCCTGTAATGTTTGAATACTCCATTAGTAGTGTAGCGCTTGACACAGTCACATCGATTAAATATTTGGGCGTAACATTGCAGAGCGATATGAAGTGGGACAAGCATGTAATGGCAGTTGTGGGGATGGCTGATAGTCGTCTTCGGATCATTGGTATAATTTTGGGAAGATGTGGTTCATCTGCAAAGGAGACCGCTTATAAAACACTAATACCTCTTCTTGCGTACTGCTCGAGCGTTTGGGATCCCTATCAGGTCAGATTGAGGGAGGACATAGAAGCAATTCAGAGACGGGCTGCTAGATTTGTTACTGGTAGGTTTGATCATCACGCGAGTGTTACGGAAATGCTTCAGGAACTCGGGTGGGAGTCTAGAGGAAAGCGGGCGATTCTTTCGTGAATCGCTACTGAGGAAATTTAGAGAACCAGCATTTGAGGCTGACTGCAGTACAATTTTTCTGCCGCCAACTTATATTTCGCGGAAAGACCACAAAGATAAGATAAGAGAGATTAGGGCTCGTACAGAGGCATATAGTCAGTCATTTTTCCCTCGTTCTGTTTGGGAGTGGAACAGGGAGAGAAGGTGGTAGTTGTGGTACGAGGTACCCTCCGCCACGCACCGTATGGTGGATTGCGGAGTATGTATGTAGATGTAGGTGTAGACGATGCTGTTGATAGGTCTACTGTAAATCGGTGGATACTAAAATTTCGTGGTTGCGAGCCTGGAAAAGCCGTAATTGTTGGTGACACGGGTAGCGGATGGCCAATCACTGTCGCAGCCGATAAACATTGCATAATCATCGACGATTTAATTCGAAAAGACGAATCACCGTATCGTAAACCATATTGGAATAGCCAAGGAACGGGTCGGCTTCATTTTTGAACAATTAGGATACCGTAAAATCTATGCACTATGGGTACAACGCCGTTTCACAGAAGAGAACAAACAGTGTGGAGTGGAATGCTGCGAGCAACTTTTGCAGTGCTACCGTGACAGAGACGGCGACTTCCTTTTGAATATTGTGACAAGGGACGAGTCATGGATCCATCATTACGACCCATAGGAGAAAAGACGGCGCGCTGAGTATCGACATTAGTTTTCTCCTCAGGCGAGAAAGTTCAAAACACAATCATTCACAAAAAATTCTTTTGACTGTGTTCTGGGATGCTCACCGAGTTTATGTAACCTATAATCTGGTACGAGGGGCAACGGTAAATTGTTCTCAGTACAGAGAGACTCTAAAAAATCTCCGATGTAAAGTTTGTCGTGTTATAGGCAGCGTGGCGCCAATAAATTTACTACATGACAACTCTGGTCCACACACCTCGCACGCAACTAAAGAGACTCTGCGAAACATGAAGTTTGAACTGATTTCACACCCTCTTTCCTCCCGCGATCTTGGGCCTTGCGATTTTTACTTTTTCCTCTACTCATGAGAGACCTCAAGGGTTATCATTACACCGCGGACGATGATGTGAAAGCAGTTGTCAAGTCTTGGATTCGAGAAAAATCGGAAGAATTTTTCATTGAAGGAATGAAAAACAACTTGTTACAGTTGGGAGAAATGTGTTATTCTTAATGGTGACTATGTTGAAAAATAAATATATAACTTTTAAGTTTAAGAACTGGGCTTTAATATAGTTTTTGTCTGATCTTCCTAATTGTTTTCGTTCGTGTTCTACAAGCATGTGTACCTTACTTTTCAGCCTATTCTCGTATTTGACGAAATCTCCTTCGCTCGCCTCTTTATCTGGTGTTTTTCTTTATTTCTTGTGCTTTGTATTTTCTAGTTAACCGAGCAACGACCGTCTAATTTATATTACGTTTATGTGGAACAATTTAAACACCCTTTGGTACTTTCCTCCTCCATCTTCTTCCTCTTCTTCTTCTTCTTCTTCTTCTTCTTCCTCCTCTTCTTTTACGGCTTGCGTAGGACCTCAAAAAATGTATCTGAGCACTATAGGACTTAACTTCTGAGGTCATCAGTCCCCTAGAACTTAGAACTAGTTAAACCTAACCAACCCAAGTACATCACACACATCCATGTCCGAGGCAGGATTCGAACCTGCGATCGTAGTGGTCGCGCGGTTCCAGACTGTAGCGCCTAGAACCGCTTGGCCAAACCGGCCGGCGTAGGACCTCAGGTAACCCCTTCATGGACTGCATTTGCTACATTTGCTATTTCTCCTCCAAATACTTCTTCATCAATACTCTTCTGTTCTCCCGCTCTTTTTTGGCCATCATCAGTGTCTTCTTCTCTTGTCTGCTCCGACTCTCTGCATCCTTTTCCTGTATCGTTCAGTGTCGTTGACGTCTGCGATATTAGTCGGAGTGTACGAGGTTCTCCAATTTTCTTTGCCTTCCACTTTGACCTCAATACAGACCAATCCTCCTTTAGCTCAACAACCCACTTTCTTTCTGTCATTTCTCTTGTCCCCCCTGTTGTTTCCCAAAGTCTTTTCATAATTCAATCTGTAATCATCCTGATCACATACCCCGCAACTCTTTTCAGTCATATTTCTCCTGTTATTGTCCTCATGCTCCGGTACAGTTCTCGCCCAGAACTTCCCATCGATGTCTCACTGCCTCTTTTACAGCCCAGTGTTTTCCTAGGTTTCTCTCTCTTCTTTTTCTGTCTGCTTTGCACCACATCTTCCTAGTGCAATCTTCTCTGCCCGTGCTACGTATTTCAGTGCGATTCCATTTGTCAAACAGCGTGCTTCTTCGTATACGTAATTAAAAATTTCAGTCCATCTGTTTGAATCCTAATACGACTGTTGTTTGAGCAGTGTTGTGAGCTCCCATCTGTGCTTTGTTTCTTGTAGTAGCCTTACTCCAGTTAACTGTGATGAAACGAATGTCTGGGGTTAATTACGCCAGACACCAGTAAATGAAATCTAATGTCTAGCAGCAGGTCTCATGGTAGCAGGACCTGACAGAACGTGGGAGAGAATACTGCCAGTTTGTTGGCCATAACGAGGACAGGTGGGGTGCCACTGCACATGGGAAACGCCTTACCAGCAGAGCTAAAGAGACGAGACCACCTCACAAAAGCTTACGAAACAAGAGGAACAATGTGCACCTGGGAAATCGAAACTGTTCACCAGAATAGAGGAGGAAAGCACAGGAAATGTATTTTCTGATGGCAAACAGTGCCGCTCGGTGGGCAAAAAGTGTCAACCCAGCGCAAAGAACACATCAGTACCGAGAAGCAAACGAGAAAGGAACAAAGCTGGAGGCGTGAGGTCGTCAGCTGGATAACAGCATACAAGTTGAGGAAGATTTATTGGCTATGAAAACTTAATGACGTAAGATACAAAGCACAGTCGTAAAGGGGCTGTCGTAACTGTTTCTGCTCTTTCCTGCACGGAAACAATAGCAGAGCGGCAACGACGAGAAACAAAATGAAGCTCGTGGCGAGTGACGGGGTTTCTCACGCTGCGACCGCTGTTGGTGTGCGGTGAAGGACATGCAGTTCCTCACCCCCGTCGCAGCAGGGGAAGTTAATGAAAGCAATCAATCTCCGCCTCTTAGTGCCATGATTTATCGCAGCCACTGGGAACGTTCCTCGGCCCTAAGGTTAGGCTGTTCTTGCAAGCAACTTTTTGTACGGTGCTGTGGCTGCGAGAGAGAAAAATCCAGCAAAATTGCCCATGTATCCTCACGTTATGTGAAAGACGAAGCCTAGTAGGGGTAAGATAGATACTGCGTACAGGAAAATTAAAGAGACGTTTGGAGATAATGGAATCTCCTGCATGAATATCAAGATCTGGGGTGGAAAACCAGTCCTACGCAAAGAAGGGAAAGCAGGTGGAAGGAGTATAGAGGGTCTATACAAGGGCGATATACTTGAGGGCAATATTACGGAAATGGAAGAGGACACAGATGAAAATGAGATGGGAAATATGATTCTGTGAGAAGACGTTTGTCGGTACTACTGACACCCTTGGGAAAAGCAGCCATGAAGAAACTCCTCCGTCTGCTGTGTAAGATGTATGAGCCGGGAGAAATGTCATCGGACTTTAAGAGGAACATAATAATTCCAATTCTAATGAACGCAGGTGCTGACCGATGTAAATATTAAAGAACTACCAGTTTAATAAGTCATGGTTGAAAAATACTAACACGGATCCCTTACAGAAGACTGGGAAAACTGGTAGAAGCCAACGGGGAAGATCAGTTTGGATTCCGGAGAAATGTAAGAACATTAGAGGTAATACTGACCCTACGACGTCTCTTAGAAGATACGTTAAGGAAAGAAAAACCTACGTTTATAGCATTTGTAAACTTAGAGAAAACTTTTGACAGTGTGTACTTTAATACTCCCTTGGAAATTCTGAGGGTAGCAGGGCTACAATACAAGGAAAGAAAAGCTATTTACAACTTGTACAGAAACCAGTCGGTAGTAATAAAAGTCGAGAGGCTTGGAAGGAAAGCAATCGTTGAGAAGAGAGTGAGACAGGTTTGTAACCTATCCGCGATATTATTCAACCTGGACATTGAGCAAGCAGTAAAGGAAACCAAAGAAAAATTTAGAATAGGAATTAATGTTCAGGGAGAAGAAAAAAAAAAAACATGTGGTTTGACGATGACATCGTAATTCTGTCACAGACAGCAAAGGTAGAAAGACAGTTGAACGGAATGGGCTGTGTCTTGAAAGGAGGATATAAGATGAACATCAATAAAAGCAAAACAAATAGAATGTAATGTTGTCGAATTAAATCGGTTGATGCAGAGGGAATTAGATTCGGAAACGAGACACTAAAATCGGGAGATGAGTTTTGCTATTTGGGCAGCACAATAACTGATGATGGCTGAAGTGTATGGTATACGAAATGTAGACTGGTAATGGCAAGAAAAATATTTCTGAAGAACAGAAATTTGTGAACATCGAATACCGACTTGAAGTGCCAGGAAGTCGTTTCTGGAAGTATTTGTATGGAGTGTGAGGGAAGTGAAACACGACGATAAGCAGTTTAGACAAGGAGACAATATAAGTTTTTCAAATCTGGTACTACAGTAGAATGTTGAAGATTAGATGGGTAGATCAGGTAACGAATGAGGAGGTAGTGAATAGAACCGGCTAGAAGAGAAATTTGTTGTGACACAATCTAAGAGAGAGAGAGTGTGTGTGTGTGTGTGTGTGTGTGTGTGTGTGTGTAGGGGGGGGGGGGGGGTAAAACTAACTCGTAGAGGGAGGCCAAGAGATGAATGTAGCAAGCATATTCACAAGGATGTGGGTTGTAGTAGTTGTTCGGAGATGAAGAAGCTGAAGAGAACTGCACAGGATAGAGCAGTGTAGATAGCTGCATCAAGCTAGTCTTGGGACTGAAGACAACAACAACAGCATCAATACAAAACAATAGCTACGCTCTCATCTCAACGTACTCACTAAAGATCTACGCCGGCCGGGGTGGCCGAGCGGTTCTAGGCACTACAGTCTGGAACCGCGCGACCGCTACGGTCGCAGGTTGGAATCCTGCCTCGGGCATGGATGTGTGTGATGTCCTTAGGTTAGTTAGGTTTAAGTAGTTCTAAGTTCTAGGGGACTGATGACCTTAGAAGTTAAGTCCCATAGTGCTCAGACCCATTTGAACCATTAAAGATCTACAGCGCGGATCCGAACTGTGCATATTTTTTTAATAGTTTTACTTTTTTACTACTCACTTCTTAATTGCTCGTTCATTGTGTTTAGTAACACTTGTTGCTTGAATTTTTCTTTTTCAAGTGCTTGATGCTTTACAAGTTGCCTTCACAGTCACATCATTCATCTTATCTACAAGCCGCTGTTGCGTATTGTGCTGTTGACTGACACCTAAAATTATATTTCAACCAACATTAATTTAAAATTCTAACCAAAACACTGTTTTCGATTTGGACTGGGCACACGATTAAAAGCGATATGATCTGTCTCAGTTCGGCGTGCCACTACAAGCACAAAAGCGAAACAAACTTCAGAAATACCGGAGGGAAGGACAACAGGCAATTTTATTTGTGGATGTTAAAATAGTAACATGTTTATGTGTATAAATAAGTGCCGTTATATGTTTATGTAAAATTCACCTCTGAAATTGAGATGGGCATGTAGTGGGCTTCAGTTATGTAAATTGTTCATTTGACAAAATCGCGAATATTCGCGGTGTTTTGGCCCATTTTTATAGTTCTTTAACATTTGTAATAAAGAGGAAGACATCAACAGCATCCGATTACAAGATTGATGATGGCCATTTGTAACATGTGACATTGTATAAATGTGAAGTTGGACGAGCGTAAGAAACCATCAGTGCGCTAGGTGAATGGAAGACTTAGATTTATTGTGATAAGGTTTCTAGGAAAATACACTGCTCCTGCAAAAGTAATTGCACACAAGATGGTAATGCGGCCAGTTCTTGAGTACTGTTACGGTGTTTAGAGTTATCGTCAGATCGGCACAACTGTGGAAATGTAATGAATTCAAAGATATGATGATAGGATCATAGCACGTCAGTACAGCCCACGTGCAATTGTAACAGAAATATACAGTGGGTTGCAGTGTATATAGTATAAATGTACGAGGGTCACCCAGAAAGTAATGCCCCACATTTTTTCTTCAACAATTACTTATTCCATACAATGAAACCGACATACATGAAAGGATTGCTGGGCCACGACGTAGTCTGGAGCAAAATTACGTCATTACGTCGTTATGGTGAAGTGGTTAGCACACTGGACACTGGACTCGCATTCGGGAGGGCGACGGTTCAATCCCGCGTCCAGCCATACTGATTTAAGTTTTCCGTGATTTCCATAAATCGCTCCAGGCAAATGCCGGGATGGTTCCTCTGAAAGGGCACAGCCGACTTCCTTCCCCGTCCTTCCCTAAACCGATGAGACCGATGACCTCGTAGTTTGGTCTCTTACCCCAAACAGCCCAACAAATTATAGTGATCACATGCTATGAAGGAAGAACACTTGTTCAGAGTGCAAGAGTACTCATTCAGTATGCTGCCACTGGTTGTCAAAAGCGAACTTGAGACACCTTTCAGCTACGACCGAGCAGCTAGAAGAACTGAGTGGACTAGAAAAGCAGGCCAAGTGAAGTGACTATTGCTTCACGGTGGTAGGCGGGCGATAACTTGTTTTTGTTTCCGGGGTGAAGTGCTGGTGGCAGGAAAACACTAGCCGGCCTGGTTCGCATGAATAAACTCTGTCAGTGTGCTTGGAAAGTCTCTGACGGTATCCTGGTCCGTACATAATGTCGAGCTATTGCGCCAGTGCCAGCCTCGAAATTCGAGACGATGATGCAGCCAGTCACCTACTGCGGAATTAGGCTCCAGAAGCTAGAGCTTGTGCTGAAGATTGTATGCAGACTACCTGGCACCTTCACGCCACCGAGTTCCCTACTGGGTGACTGCCTCCTGAGCCTCCTGGGGACTTCCACCTGCCTGGTGGGAGGTCTGTTCGAGTCCGGACTGATAGGTGCCTGCTACCCTACCAATACTGTCTGGTCCTTAAGGACCATCTTGTCGCTGACCACCACCCAGGGCGGGCAATATGTCTTCGACATCGATCATGCAGAAAGCTACGGTTTCAGTACTGTCCCTGTGCTGTATTCCAGGACCCAAGGTCGGCAAGCAACCTGGACGGGGTTGCCATTCATCACCCGTGGCACAGAGTGCCATCCTGCTGACATAAACGAATTAGCTGCCTATGCAAGCAACTGCGCAGGCGTACCTGCTCACTAAGATGTGCGGCTCAAGACGTCACCTCGGGGTCAACAGCCACCCTTCCAGCGGCGACAACACTTCCGCACTCAACAGGAATAAAAGTGTGATTCAACCAGGGATGTCTTATTAGCAGTTCCCCGCTCGCTTCCAGTGACCCCCACCATTCTCAACGCACGTCGAGACGAAGGAAGCGGTGACTCATCCTGGCCTTTGCGCAGCCGTTTCCTCTGTCACTGTTGGGTCCACACGCGGCCACAACTATCTGGTGTCAGAAGTATCTACAGCAACGCCGGCTGCTGCCATTCGCCGAGAGGACTCCCCGACTGCGACATAACTGCCAGCTGAAACTTGCGGTTTGATACTACAAGTTTGGTGAGAGATCTTTACATTTTTGTATCCTCGGTTCTGTTACTCTTGTTTTTTGCCAGGGCGGATAGGGCTGAAATGCATAAAAATTTGCGGGTATGGTTTGAGGAAGCAGAGGGACCTGAGGACTTGCCACATTTTAAAGGGAGTTGTCGAGTGCTATCTGAGTCCATATGACACCAAAACTTTTAGTACAGAGCGGTGTCCCTTACAGCAGACCATGCTTTCCATAAATGAAATTCAAGTTAATCCTCTGACTGGCTCTTGCAGGGTAAAATCCTTGAGCTGTGCAGCACATACCGCGAACTGAAACGCGATAATTTGGAAGAAAACAAAAGACTGGCTAATGATGCGTTTGCGCGCTAACGAAACAAGTTGGCGCGGATAGCTGACCTGTTTCACACTACTTCATATTTCTGTGAAGTCTTGTTGTGCATAAGCGTTATTGTCTACTTGATAACTTTATTTTGCCCATATGCTGAGGACGAAACTGAAGACTGCCCCTACGTTGGTACATATACATCTACATACACACTCCGCAATCCACCATACGGTGCGTGGCGGAGGGTACCTCGTACCAAAAAATGGCTCTGAGCACTATGCGACTTAATTTCTGAGGTCATCAGTCGCCTAGAACTTAGAAGTAATTAAACCTAACTAATCTAAGGACATCACACACATCCATGCCCGAGGCAGGATTCGAACCTACGACCGTAGCGGTCGCTCGGCTCCAGACTGTAGCGCGTAGAACCGCACGGCCACTCCGGCCGGCCTCGTACCACAACTACCATCTTCTCTCCCCGTCCCACTCCCAAACAGAACGAGGAAAAAATGACTGACTATATGCCTCTGTACGAACCCTAATCTCTCTTATCTTATCTTTGTGGTCTTTCCGCGAAATATAAGTTGGAGGCAGAGAAATTGTACTGCAGTCAGCCTCAAATGCTGGTTCTCTAAATTTCCTCAGTAGCGATTCACGAAAGAAACGCCCGCTTTCCTCTAGAGACTCCCACCCGAGTTTCTGAAGCATTTCCGTAACACTCGCGTGACGATCAAATCTACCAGTAACAAATCTAGCAGCCCGTCTCTGAATTGTTTCTATGTCCTCCCTCAATCTGACCTGATAGGGATCCCAAACGCTCGAGCAGTACTCAAGAAGAGGTATTAGTGTTTTATAAGCGGTCTCCTTTGCAGATGAACCACATCTTCCCAAAATTATACCAATGATCCGAAGACGACAATCCGCCTTCCCCACAACTGCCATTACATGCTTGTCCCACTTCATATCGCTCTGCAATGTTACGCCCAAATATTTAATCGATGTGACTGTGTCAAGCGCTACACTACTCATGGAGTATTCAAAAATTACAGGATTCTTTCTCCTATTCATCTGCATTAATTTACATTTATCTATATTTAGAGTTAGTTGCCATTCCTTACACCAATCACAAATCCTGTCCAAGTCATCTTGTACCTTCCAACAGTCACCCAATGACGACACCTTCCCGTACCCCACAGCATCATCAGCAAACAGCCGCACATTGCTATGCACCCTATCCAAAAGATCATTTATTTAGATAGAAAACAACTGGGGCACTCCAGATGGTACCCTCACCTCCGATGAACACTCACCATCGAGGACAACGTACTGGGTTCTATTACTTAAGAAGTCTTCGAGCCACTCACATATTTGGGAACCAATCTCTTATGCTCGTACCTTAGTTAGGAGTCTGCAGTGGGGCACCGAGTCAAACGCTTTCCGGAAGTCAAGGAATATGGCATCAGTCTGATACCCTTCATCCATGGTTCGCAAGAAATTATGTGAAAAAAGGGCGAGTTGCGTTTCGCAGGAGCGATGCTTTCTAAAGCCATGCTGATGCATGGACAGCAACTTCTCCGTCTCAAGGAAATTCATTATATCCGAAGTGAGAATATGTTCACGAATCCTGCAACAAACCGATGTTAAGGATATTGGTCTGTAACTTTGAGGATCCGTCCTTCTACCCTTCTTATATACAGGCGTCACCTGCGCTTTTTTCCAGTCGCTCGGTAGTTTATGTTGGGCAAGAGATTCGCGATAAATGCAAGCTAAGTAAGGAACCAATGCATTAGAGTACTCTCTGTAAAACCGAATTGGAATCCTATCAGGACCTGGCGATTTATTTATTTCCAACCAATTCAGCTGGTTCACAACCCCAGGGATGTCTATCACTATGTCCTCCATACGTGAATCTGTACGAGACTCAAACGGCGGTATGTTTGTACGATAAATCCGAAGACAGTGATTATAGTTACACCACGAGTAATTTTGAACCATTCTCGGCCAACAGACTTCTTTTGCTGAGACCGCTGCTGATATATTACAGTAGCCCAGCAAGCAATAAAATTTTCGAATCTCTACGCTTGTTTATCGGAGAACGTTCAAAGGCTGGCACACGTGCCTCTTCGGGCGCCGCGAGGCCGAGCTATCAGCAGCAGAGAGCGGCGGCAAGGGCTCGAGGCGTGGCGAGATGAGGCTGTGGAGTGGACTGCAGCCAGCGCCTGTAGCAGCGCGCTCTCCAAATATTTGCGCCCGTCTAGGCCCGGCCGCGGCACGCCGCGGCTACACCCACTCCTCCTGCGCTAATGGTCACAATAAACACCGCAGCGCTCCCTTTTCCCTGGCTGGCCTTATCAGGCGCGCCCGCTGACACAGCCCTGCCCTTGGCACCGTTTCCCCCTGAATCGTCTCGAGCCTACCTGGTGGCGAGGGGCAGCACGCCTTCCGCGACTCTGTCTGCTCCAACAAGGTTGGAGTGTGACGTCACGTCCGAGGTGCATGTGACAGACAGGTAGCGGCGCGTACCTCCCATCACGTGACACTGCAGGTTTTACGAGTGTCAGCTGCCGCCTCGCGGCGGGAGCTAGGAACTGTTTCAGACGAATTTAATTATTCTTAACTGCGCGTTTAAACACATGCAAGCACAAGACAAAGTTAAGGACTTTAATAGGTACCTTTACATTGACATACTGATTTTCCGGCGACCTTGCACGGAGACAAGCGCTCCTGAAATATGGCGCACAAGGCGAATAGTGTGACGTCACAACTTCGTTGCGGGGCCCATGTTTCCTGTGGGTGCGACGTCATCAGAAACAAGTTTGCAACCGACAACGATGGTGGAACCAAGCAGGCACGGCATTACTTAACGGAAGCAGCTCGGTATTGTTTAGGGAAAAGAGTGACAATTATGTCTCCTGGTGACTAGACTGGTATTTGAAGCCCCAACCTCGGACAATGTGAGTCGTGAGTATACGACCCTTGTACAGTGACATTATGTTATTTTTGATGCGGGTCATCCCGACACCCAAATATGTCTATAGGTGAATCAATGCGACATTCTAGAGGAGTTGCACGCTCGACCTTGTGTCGTGTTCAAGAGTTAATGAAAATAACAGTCTGCAGATTCTTATTTATTTTAGGATTAGCGACCGGTATGGCCGAGCGGTTCTAGGCGCTACAGTCTGGAACCGCGCGACCGCTACGGTCGCAGGTTCGAATCCTGCCTCGGGCATGGGTGTGTGTGATGTCCTTAGGTTAGTTAAGTTGAAGTAGTTCTAGGGGGCTGATGTCCTCAGAAGTTAAGTCCCATGGTGCTCAGAGCCATTTGAACCATTTTGCTAGGATTTGAATCAGCAACGGTGATCGTTTTCAAAATGTAAAAGTATCAAAAAAATGGTTCACATGGCTCTGAGCGCTATGGGACTTAATTAACTTCTGAGGTCCGAAAGGTTATGACGACTATCTTTTGGGATTCACAAGGGATAATCCTCATCAACTATCTGGAAAAGGGTAAAACTATTACAGGTGAATATTATTCATCGTTATTGGGTCGTTTGAAAACCTAACTGCAAGAAAAACGCCGATGATTGGACCGCAAAAAAGTCCTTTTCCATCACGACAATGCACCAGCACACACCTCAGCAGTTGTGGTCGCAAAATTAATGGAAATAGGATTCCAACTCGTTTCACATCCCCCCTATTCTCCAGATTTGGCTCCCTTGGACTATTTGTTCCCCAGTTTGAGGAAATGGCTGGCGGGATAAAGATTTTATTCAAACGAGGAGGTGCTTGCAGCAACTAATACCTATTTTGCAGACTTGGACAATTCCTATTATTTGGAAGGGATCAACAAATTAGAACAGCGTTGGACGAAGTGTGTAAGTCTAAAAGGAGACTATGTCGAGAAATGAAAAAGGTTTACCCCAGACACTTAAGTAGTTTTTATTTTTGACGGACTTTTCAGACGTCACTCGTGCATCTGACTATTCGTGGTGACACTTTGCCGTATTTTACTCCTGGATTTCAGTTACCTCTCTGTGAGACCTTCCGATTCTTCATGTCCTTCATGCCAGTGATTTTATTTTTCTCAAAGTCTGAAACAGTTGTAAGTGCATCCACTGGGCATACTGTGTTGCAGTTTCTGTGCTATCACGTAGCGATACCATCCCACGGGCGTCTAAGCTAGTAATGGAGTTGCAAGTTTCCGTCTGAAACCAGTAGAGGTTGCGCGTGATCTGGCAGATCCAACCTACAGTGCGCGCCCGTTGAGCTAAGCCTTCAGCGGCTCTGGACTACGATCGCCCTCTGCCGCCGCAGTATAGAGTGGTCGGTGGCAGCTACTCAACCCATCCGCACTTTGAGCCTCTGCGCTACGTCACGATCGTTTGTGCTTCGTACAGCAAGCTTAATCATAGTTGACATCGTGATAGCTGGACTCTGTTTCTTGGTGCAATATTTGTAATGAGTCTTCGTTCACTTGACGAAATACAACTTACGTACATCTTTTCTGTTTACTGTGATGAACTTCGCCAATCACTTGTGCTCCTGTCCAGCTTTCCTACGATGACAGTTGTCGCACCACTCTGTAGCCCACCTCTCCTTGCCTTTGTCTATGAGGTCGCCAACAACAGTCTACCACTGAACAGTTCCAGCAGCGTTAGACACACCCAATAACCGTCGTGTAGTCACACCATTCTTCGTGTGTAGGAATGGGTTTTTCCTGTAATGAAAATATTGAAAATAAATCCGCAGAAGAATGAAATTTTAATCAAGATATTCCGCAGGCGTGGAAATAGAGGATAGGGTTGTAGCGTTCTGTCAAGGTGTTTATGGTGAACAGTTATCATTCCGGCCAGTGTGTTAAGGTCCCGCATCTTCTGCTCTGTCATCAGGAGAGAAATGCGAAAGCGTTCATTAAAGAAGCGCCGCACGTCCGCTTATCGTAATTTAGTGAAGGCAACGAGGAGGGTGGAGGTACGGGATTAATTGCACGTGGGCGCCGCATAATGAGAGACCAATCTGCCGATGGTAGGGCAGACACGCGCTGCTCTCGGCCTCTTCCAAGGGCACGCACTTCAGTAAAACGACGCCCTCGCATCACAGACGCGTGTTTTTATCGCCCGACTCCCACGCAGTCCAGTCCCGTTCACCCACGCGTGTCACGCACTGGGAGGTGCGTATTTGCCGGTGGGCGCGCCTTCTCCGCAGTAGTGTGTGCATGCATACGGTCTGTGTGCTCAGGGCGCGGCGCCCGGGCGCGTGCTACCGCCCTAAAACAGAGGTCGCAGGAACTCGAGAATGGGACCCGGCCAACCTATGTCTACGTCCCATTACCCAGCAGAGAAGAACTCTTACATGGATCACTGTTCTCTTTCTACTCCTTGCCGCAAGAGGGAATGTCACACACAGACGCGTCAGCAAAATGGTGAGAGGGGAGGGGGGGGGGGTAAGGGAGGGGGAAGCGAGAGAGAGGGCACTTGCCCCCCTCCCCCCATGGAACATGTACGCCAGACTCCTTCCATTACAAAATTCATCATACACTTGTAGAAGTGCGTGGGTAGCCGCACATCCTTTGGGATATAATAAGTTTTCGTGTCACCTACACTGAACCGCCAGAGAAACTGGTATAGTCATGCGTATTCAAATACAGAGATATGTGAAGAGGTAGAGCACGGACTGCGTTCAGCAACGCCTATACAAGACAACAAGTATCTGTCGCAGTTGATAGCTAGGTTATTGCTGCTACAATGGCAGGTTATCAAGGTTTAAGCGAGTTTGAACGTGGTGTTATATTCGGCATAGAAGCTATGGGACACAGCATCTTCAAGGTAGCGATGAAATAGGGATTTTCCCGTAGGACCATATCACGAGTTTATCATGAATACAAGGAATCCGGTAAAACATCAGATCTCCGACATCGCTGCTCCCGGAGAAAGATCCTGCAAAAACAGGACCAAAACAACGGGAACTATCACGACTGAAGAGAATCGTTTACGTGATAGAAGCGCAACCCTTCCGCAAATTGCTGCAGATTTCAGTGCTGAGCCATCAACAAGTGGCAGCGTGCGAACCATTTATTGAAACATCATCGATATGGGTTTTCGTAGCCTGCATGCTAGCAGTGGACTATTCAAGCTGATGGAGACTTTGTAATGGTGTGGGGCGTGTGAAGTTGGAGTGTTATGGGATCCCTGATACGTCTAGATACGACTATGACAGGTGACACGTACGTAAGCATCTTGTCTGATCACCTGCATCCATTCATGTCAATTGTGCACTCCAACGGTCCTGGGCAATTCTAGCAAGACAGTACGACACCCCACACGTCCAGAATTGCTACAGAGTGGCTCCAAGAACGTTCTTTTGAGTTTAAACACTTTCGCTGGCCACCAAACTCTCCAGACATGAATATCATTGAACATACCTGGGATGCCTGGCAACGTGCTGTTCAGAAGAGATCTCCACCCCTTCGTACTCTTACGGATTTATGAACAGCGCTGCAGGATTCGTGATGCCAGTTCTCTCCAGAACTAGTTCAGACATTACTGGAGCCCATGCCACATGGTGTTGCGTCACTTCTGCGTTTTCGCGGGGGGGGGGGGGGGGGGGGGTTGGAGGGGGGAGGGGGCTACACGATATTAGGTAGGTTTACCAGTTTCTTTGGCTCTTCAGTATGTACTATTTTCTTCTTGTAATCAACTGATTTAATCTACAATGCTATTTTTAGTCATGCATCTTCCCTCCCACCTTCCCTCCCCCTCCCCCTCCGCATGAATTACCACGAACGCCCTTGGTCACAGTTTCTGTATTTTATTTCTTTACTACTCTGCTGTCTTTTAGGACACTAAGAGAATTACAATTAGCATGACAAAAGCGGCTTGCATTTATTGGTCGAATACTGTAGGACGGAGGGCATTTTTCTTCTGTTCTAAAAATGGTTCAAATGGCTTTGAGCACTATGGGATTCAACATCTTAGGTCATAAGTCCCCTAGAACTTAGAACTACTTAAACCTAACTAACCTAAGGACATCACACACACCCATGCCCGAGGCAGGATTCGAACCTGCGACCGTAGCAGTCCCACGATTCCGGACTGCAGCGCCAGAACCGCTAGACCACCGCGGCCGGCTCTTCTGTTCTAGAATACCACTCAAATGTCTACGATCGCTATTACGGTGGAGGAACAGGGACGCAGCGAAATTGTGCAGTGGGTGAACCATATGGCTGGCTAGAGGACGTTATCACAGCAATGCTAAAAAAGAACTGGTTTGTGAAATGTTCGAAGAAAGATACCAAATCCTTTCGCGAGAACCTATTTCGAAAAATTCAATAACATTGTTCCAGGGGCTATAATAAATAAATTTCAGGCCCGTCGTATAATGCTCCGTAGACTATGAATATACAGGGTGTATTCAAACCTTTTGGGTCATAGGTGATACTGGGTCCACAAACAATTAAATTGAGATGAGTAACCAACTGTCGGAAATGCATATTTATTCTGTTATGGACATACACAGCGTACACCGCATGACAACGACGTAGCTCACAGTAACTGTTCAAAGTGACGGTTCAGCATTACCTGGTCACCTGTTGATCCTGCGAGACGTGCTGTCGCCGTCATTGGAGACTGTACCCCTTGTTGCCCACGAAGAGATGTGCTTTCAACACGACGGTGCATCATCCCTCCTCAATGTTAATGTCTGCGAGCACATGAACAACACGTACCCTCGTAGCTAGATTGGAAGGCGCACTTCTATGTCATGGACAGCGCGATCGCCGGATCTCACACCTTTGGACTTTTTCCTCTGGGGTTACCTCAAGACTTTGATGTATCAAATCCCAGTAGAAACCAATGAAGACCTGCTTGCTAGGGTCCAAGCTGCGTATCTCCTGCTACAACAGACATCAGGGATCTTTGTGAGAAAGCGGCAGAACTTCATGTACCGTTGCCACGCATGCATAGAGACTAGCGATCGTCACTTTGAACAATTACTATGAGCTACGCTATTGTTATGCGGTGGAGGATGATGATGGTTGGTTTGTGTTGCGCTCAACTGCGCGGTCATCAGCGCCCGTCCCAATCTTTACGCAGTCCAGTCTAGCCACTTTCACGAATGATAATGAAATGATGAGGACAACACAAACGCCCAGTCCCCGCGCAGAGAAAATCCCCAACCCGGCCGGGAATCGGTACCAGGACTTCATGATCCAGAGGCAGCAACTCTAGCCGCTAGAGCCCGAGCTGCGTTAGAAGTTGTGCATGTCCATAACACAATAAATATGCATTTCCGACCACCGGTTCTCTGTCTCAATATAATCTGTTGTGGACCCACTATCACATGTTTTATAAGTAGACTTGTAAAACAAAAAATAAGAAAACCTGCCTTCTGCATCGCACTTCACAGTGATTTGGGGAGTGTGAATGTAAAACTGGTGAGATTTTCAAACACAGAAATCAGAGAGAGCAAACTAGCTGACAAAATATTTTGAGTTCACACTTAAAAGTCCATGATGGAAAAGAAAAGTTCAACAAAAGTAAGTGCCAATTAAGAAAATACACATCATGCAAAACCTGAAAGGTGAATTCAATGTATCAGTTTTATCAAAATACTTGTGCGTAAGTACCGCACCCCGCGCTCTAAGTAAAGCCTGATCTGCGATAATATTCTGGAGCCCGCGGCAGTATGAACATAGAAAGCTATTATGAACAACGGGTATTCAAAAGACGCGTTATGAAACTACTCCTCGATGGAAAATTTCACGGCAGCTCTCCACTTTAGCATGAAATAGCTTAGTGTCTTTTACAATAGTCTGAGGAGCTTCAGGCGTTAATGAGTGCCACTCTGAACATCAATTTCGCCGAGAATGTTAAGATAGAGTGCGACAAAAAAGTGAAGCATTCAGAAGAAATTGTCGGGTGTTTATAAAACTTAGTACACGTACACACCATCGACGGGTACGAAAATGATCAGAGCTGCACCTCGCTGACAGGTAAAACGACTGACTACCAGAGTGCATTGGAAGTGTTTGTGTTGTTAACAACAACTGGGAGGGTCTATACAAGGGTCATGAACAGACTTCGTTGTCGAGTGGTCACTGTGAGGGTCATGAATATGCCATGTACTCGTATGAGACTGCGTTATCAGCAAATGAAAAAAAAAATGGTTCAAATGGCTCTGATCACTATGGGACTTAACTTCTGTGGTCATCAGTCCCCTAGAACTTAAAACTACTTAAACCTAACTAACCTAAGGACATCACACATCCATGCCCGAGGCAGGATTCGAACCTGCGACCTCAGCAAATGACAGTTTGAAACGGCCCTCATTGTCGGTCTCCATTTGGCCAGCTGATCTAATTGTGCAGTATCCACATTTTCGGTGTATTCGGCTGTGATAGGCCCCGATGCTTGACGGCATTCCAGATTCCGGTCGATTACGTTTGACCGCCACAAGAGAGGAACGCCACATTTCGCACCAAGCTTAATGTATACCCTTCACTCCTTCGCCCGCCTTCCGAGAACAAGTAATTTACTCCGCGCAACGTTATGGATCACCCCGCACCACTGATCGGAGACTAGCGACAGACGGACAAGGGAATTACCTTCCCATGCGTAGACCGCCGTCAGCAACATAACATAAACGGCGGCGTTTGTGGTGACGTCGTGACCAGGAGACATAGACTGCTGTTCAGCAATGAATCGCATTTCTCCACTTTCCCAGATCACCATAGTCGGCCACTATGGCGGCGACCTGGGCAGAGCTCCCATTCTTCCAATGTTTTGGAGAGAGACAGTGGTGCCACAGGGTATGACCTCAGGTCGTGGCTGTTACTAACTTGGAGAGCTCTGGCGGCACATCGGTACGTCACGGACATCCTGCGTTCTCGTGTGCTACCTATCACGTGAGGAAATGGCGGTGCCATTTTTCAACAGGACAATGCTCACGATACATGGCACGTGTGTCTACAAACTGTGAATGGTCAGCAAGATCATCAAATCTGTCCCCAATAGAACATGCGTGGGACCAACTGGGATGTCAACTCCGGCACACTGTCGGTATCCAGGATATCAAGGATTAGTTACAGCAGCTGAGAGCTAGCTTGTCTCAGGAGAGGATACAGCGGCTTTATGACACCTCTCGGTACCTGTGCATGTCAGAGAGGGTGCCACGTCATAAGTGAGCCCATACTGCCAAATTCTCTGCAAATTTTGCTCGGTATTGCTATCCCCGAATAACATCACATACCCTTTCAACCCGTGAAGTTTCATTTCCTCTTCCTTTTCTGGGTGCTGCACTGTTTTTGTTTGTCAGCGTATGATACTGCACACGATCACAGTAAATAATTTTGTGTGTGTGTGTGTGTAAATTGCGACAACAGGCTTAATATTTAATCATATCAGTAGTTATTTTATAAATACATTACTAATCCTAATAGAATCAAGTATAAAAGAAGATTTCTCTTCAGCTTACCTTTGTCTCTCTCTTGCTGCAACTAGTATATCTGTCCTCGTTTTCATATCACCCCCTCCCCACTGTACCACTTTGCTTCATTACATATCGCCCACCTTCTAACGCCACTTCGGCCTTGCTGCCTTGCTGCCTCGCGCTTCTTATTCCCCTTCACCAAATTGACCCGACTATCAGTCCCTTTATACACGCACACACACGCACACACACACGCACACACACACACACACACACACACACACACACCCCTCCCTTGGTTGCGACACCACTCCGTTTCACTTCGTGCTTCTAATGCAACGTTTTGCTTTCTTATGTTTTCGTTCATATTGCTTTTAATCTCAATTAGCTTATCTGTTCGGTAAACACATTATTATTGTCAGGCAACAATCGCTATAGGAGTAAGAACCACCTGCCTGTCAAAGGGGTGGGACTGGAAAAGAAGCGTAGCCTGCGACGCCTGAAGTCGCAGAGTATTAATCTAGTTATTGAGAACGAGAACCCTAACAGACTTGCAACAGACTTTACACATAATTTAAAATCTTTGCGAAGTGTTTTCTCTTTGGAAACGCCTGCAAAATGATGAGAGGAAAATTTTTTAATGCCCACTACTTTTCCGCTGTTTATGTAGTAAAACTGCCGCAAGAAGTATGACGTTATACTCGTAATTTATTACTTCTTTACTACTAACTGTATGCGCGATACGTTTTACAGATTGTATGCACATATACCGCTGAATGTAAGTGGAAAATTATTTCCCTTATATCGTGGTTCAGGAGATACTGCGGGAAAAAAAAGCAATGAGATGCGTAGAAAACTGCCGCATTGTGCGTGACTTTCAAATTAATTATTTCGTTGCAACTAATTCCATTCGCATCACGTTTTGCAGACAGTATCCACATATGCCGCTGAATGTACTTACAAAATTACGTTAAGTACAGGCGCTGCGTGGTAGGGGAGTCGACGCACAGCTGCAAATAAACACCTGAGCAACGCCGGGTTTCTCCGTAAGTCTGTATAAATATAGGGCGAGTCACGTAAGATGTAACGCCCTTCTATTTCGTGAACGGTTACACAGACCGAAACGCGGGTTCCGCTATATGTTACAGCGTCGAGGGACACGTTTGGTTTTGTTTGGTTAATGTTTTTAGCGCTGGTATCAATGGAGATAATGAAGTAAGTGCGTTTTTTAAAATGGAGCCGTATACTGTTTATAGCTGCATTCGATAGCTCTTGAGAAGACAATTACATTAATATAGCGTTTGTTAGTGTTAACGTTGAAACATGTCATAAAAAAATCGAGAAATATCCTAGAATGTGAGAGTACGTTGGCTGGAATCGGCATTAGCGGTGCAAAAACCGCCAGGCAGAACTCTCATGCTCGGCTGTGTCAGAATGTCAGCACGTTTGCCTGTTTACTTGCCTGCAGTACAGGCCGGTCATTTCTGCTTCAACATTCGTTGGATGTAGACATTTACACCAGTGAGGAGAAGTTGGATATACTACTTTTATATGGTGAATGTAAAAGAAATGCGGTAAAAGCGGTACAGCGATATAGGGCTACCTATCCGGATCGCCAAATGCCCGACGCGCCAGACAATTACACGAATTATTCAGACGCTAGAGCGGACAGGTTGCTTGAACGTCAAAAAGAGGACAAGAAAGAAGACTGCAACTGACAGAGAACACGAAGAAGCGGTTCTGGCTACGGCGCTAATGAATCCGCACAGCGGTATGAGACATTGACGAGGAATGTGGAGTCAGCCAGACGAGTGTCATTCGCATCCTGCATCGACAGGATTTCCATCCCTGTCATCTGTCAGTACATCAGGCACTCAACAACCATGATTTTGAACCTTTTCCTTTTCGCCTTTGCCCGACGTGACGCAGGTTGGGCTGTTTGGGGTAAGAGACCAAACTACGAGGTCATCGGTCTCATCGGTTTAGGGAAGGACGGGGAAGGAAGTCGGCCATGCCCTTTCAAAGGAACCATCCCGGCATTTGCCTGGAGCGATTTAGGGAAATCACGGAAAACCAAAATCAGGATGGTCGGACGCGGGATTGAACCGTCGTCCTCCCGAATGCGAGTCCAGTGTCCTAACCACTGCGCCACCTCGCTCGGTCGTGACGCAGGGTCGGCCGTGTTATTACTGGTTTGGCAATGTTAGTGGCAGAGGGTGGCCGGATACACTTCCTGCCACCACCCCAAAGCCTCCCTCCCCTCCCCCCTCCCTGGGACGAAAGAAGTGCACCCCAGCTGTCTACATCTAGCATAAAATGAACATGTTTCAAATGTTTACGAGTCGTGTAACTCAGGCGGAACGTGGGGACCAGCCTGGTATTTACCTAGCGGGATGTGGAAAATCGCCTAAAAACCACATCCAGGCTGGCCTGCAGACCGGTCCTCGTCTTAATCCACCGGGAAGAGTCGATCCGGGGCCGGCGCGCCTACCCGAGCCCAGGAAGCAGACCTCATTAGCGCTGTCGGCTTCCCTGGCGGGTAACCGTGAAATCGAACGTCGTACAGAATTTTGTCGGTTTGGCGCGATCAAAATGATGATTTTTCTTTCATTTGTTATACCTGGAGACAGCGACTGATTTTATTTCCTCAGCAACTGGTTTCATATGTGATCTGCTACCATCTTTCGCATATCATAACGTATGCACCTCTCTAACCCTGAAGACGACTGTAGATCACAGCTGAAATCGGTCTTTTAAAAATAAAACTAAAATTGTAGTCAGATATCGCAAATGAAGATAAAAGAATTAAGTACGACTAGAATTCTGGTAAACTTGTGTACTCTCGGCACAGTACACAGACTGTGTGCAGCGCGGCTGTGGACGCGCCGCGCTTTCTGTGCGGACAGATTGGAACTTGTTCCATTACCGCCGCTGAATAGCGCTTGCTACGACAATGCTTATTCAAGAGCGCGGTAGCAGAATCAATACGGACGGCGGCAAGCGACACTAGATCCGTAATCTTTAAAAAATTGGGTGCGCTGAATGCGGGAGTGAGCCTTTAAGCCTGGGCGATGAATGCCGCGCCCGCCCAAGTCATCATCTGCCGGCCACACAATGATCCTCTTGTGGCGGCGCGCAGTAGCTGGCGACGAGCAGCAACGCAGTTCCGCGTGCGCTCTTTCTGGGTCAGTTCTGCAAGCTATGCGATGACGGCGTGACTGAGCGAACCACGAGTAACACCGCTTTAGCAACTATCCTCACTGAAGATAAAGTTGAGATTCATATGTCTCCAGTAAAATTTAATTCCATCAGATCAATAGATCACGTACGCCTGAAGTACAGGCAGGACTTCCCCATTACATACATAGCCTGGGGTGCCACTAAAGTGTCGGAGAGCCTGATCAATACTGACAATTTGTGTAGGTGAAAGTGGGCTGAAGGTGTGAAATGAAGTTTGTGTGAGGGAGGCGACTGGACTGGGTTAGTCCGTGCAGCTGCGGTAACCACGGGCTATGGTGATGTGGTATTAGCACATCTGCCTAGTAAGCAGGACTCACGGGTTGAACTCCCAGACGTGACACAAATTTTAATTCATTACTTCAGCTTCTGTACTTATCGAAGAAATTTGATTACTGCACTGTAATACCTGTGAGGAGAGTCGAAAAAATACCTACTTGCTTTTAGTGGTACTCAAGTGGACTCTTTAGTTAGCTAAACATACAGTTACGAAGCAGTGTGAAGCTGAAAGAACACACAGAAATTAGTGTCGGGAGAGTGCATAGAAGGTTTTGGTTTACTGTGTTTGTAGAGCTCTGGAAAAGTTTAGTACTGCTCGAATCCTCGCCAGGGCAAGTTGAAGGAGGCACGTTGCTTGATTTGTAACCGGTTAGTTCAAAAGGAAGGGAAGGGAGAAGGATTAGAGTTTGTCGCATGATCGTTGACGAAGTTATTAATGACGGAGTAGAAGTCCGGATTGTGGAAGGATGGGAAGGAATTTGGCAGAGTCATTTTTCAAAATCACCATTCTGGCTTTTAACTTAACAGACTGGGAAAACCTTGGAAATCCTAAATCTGGAAGGCCGGACATGAATTTGAAGCACCGTGCGCTGAGAACCACAACGTCACCTCGTTCGGGAAAGAGAAATAAGTGTAACTGCAGATGAAGGATTTGCTTGGGTTGGGCGCGGGTGATGGAAGGAAATGGCCGTTGCCTTATGAAAGTAATAGTCTTGGTATACTTTTCACTTTAAGCATTCGGAAAAAAATTGTGTTAACATCGGAGAGTATAGACACAATTTGTTTCTGTACGTGTAGATTGAAGTAACGTGCACTATTCGATATCCAAAAAGCCTACAGTCAGTGGAAATAAACTGAATGAAATTGGGAAGTAGACCAGGACTTATTTTTATAAGGCAATGGCAGATTTCTTCCACTATCGTTGTCCATCCTGAGCAAACACTACATCTCCTGTGTTTATATACTGACGACACACACACACACACACACACACACACACACACACACACACACAAGTTGGTTTAGCTGCCCCTACCTATCGGTTTTATGCAACCCACAATGCCTTCAAAATCCACATGCGAGGTATTCAATTTGTCTCGCTCAATATGTGCAGACTATAAGTTCTATAGAAAAAAATGAACGTGACCTTTTTGTAGCAAATTTATTTTAGTCAAATTTTGTACTGGGATACGTCTTCGCTGGAGGCCAGGATTTTCGAGTTATACAAGAAAATACGCGTTTGAATGTCTCTTCTATGCTTTTTCTTGTATAATTCGAAAACAACGGTCTCTAGTGAAAACGGTCCCAGTACGAAATATAACTATATTAAATATCCTACACAAAGGTACTGTTCTTTTTTTCTGTAGGGCTAATACTTTAGGTGTAGCGAGCTGAGAATATGAAAATCTTGCACATGGTATTTGAACGTGTTGTGGGTTGCATGACACCCAGTTGTAGGGGCAGCTGAATTATCCTGTACGTATAAGTGGTACAAAAGAAAAGAAGCGTGACTTAACAAATTTTGCTTTGGATGTCTAAAACAATAAAATTTCAATCTGTTTGGGAAGTTCTCTATGTTTGCTATAATGTTGACCAACTTAAATGTAGATGTTGCTGTGTTAGACGAAATCCACTCATGTCGACACAGAGAATGGAATAGTTCAGTTTTTCAAACGACTAGTATGTCTTTCGGGCATGCACAGGGCGCCGGTATGTACAATGGACAAGACGCGCTATAACTATGTATTTGACCGCAGCCAGGTCATGTATAACTATCAGAAGCGATATTCCATTTTCGAGGAATGAATTTTCCGCGCGCCACTGTATCAACGGCCTACTGAAAGCACGTCGATTCGATGGAAAACAGCTAACAGAGACAGCTGTCAAGGGCACAACGTGTTGATGATAAGCATCAGCATCAAGTATTGCTGGTGGAGACCGCAGATAGACGGACCACAATGCAACAGATCATTAGACAATTCTGTGCCGATCAACTAGCCGGTGAGCAGTCATACCATCCAGAATTATCTCATTGTTACAAGGTACTGTAGCTCCGTCCCATCTGTGCACCTCCGCTTGCCGTACGCCACAGTGCACAGAAATTGGCATGGGCGCAGCAACAGCACCACTGAAGTCTCTAAGCGTGAAAAGCGGTCATCGGGAGTAAGAAATCTCCGTAGGCGTTGATACACGCCAATAGCAAAGTACCGGTACGTCAAAAACAATATGATAGGATGCCTGACGTCTGCCTGCAGAGCACCGCTCTGGAAGAGGTCTTAATAGCATGGGGGATGTTTACTCGGGATGATATAGAGCCACTGTCAGTATGTCACAACGACAAACTATACAGGAACCTACTGCCCGATCGTGTACACGGTTGCCCAGCACTTTCGGTCCTTCGTAGTGTTCAAATCATGACAAGCACCTATTGTCACTAAGGTGGAAGGTAATTCTACGCCCTACGAAGTACATGTCTCCAATAAAACTGTCCATGATTCGGTCCTTGTCATCATGTGGTCGGATAGACGTAGGCTGCAATTTTTTTAATATGTAAGGTATAGTTATAAATGAAGACAAGCTGTAGTTTAAGGTTGTTACCAAATATCTTGAAAAGTTCTCAACCGATTTACTTTAGATTTGTGCCGGCCGGGTGGCCGAGCGGTTCTAGGCGCTTCAGTCTGGAACCGCGCGACCGCTACGGTCGCAGGTTCGAATCCTGCCTCGGGCATTGATGTGTGTGATGTCCTTAGGTTAGTTAGGTTTGAGTAGTTCTGAGTTCTAGGGGACTGATGACCTCAGATGTTAATTCCCATAGTGCTCAGAGCCATTTGAACCATTTTGTTTATTTGTGCTCTAATGAACATTCGGACGGACATAAGCTATATATTTTTGAATATATGAGTATACATGTCATACATAAAGGGGAAACATCGTTGCCAAAATTCTCTAAATGTTCTTGAACGATCTACTTTAAACGTTTACACAATACTGTAACAGAAACTCAAAACTCTAACAGAAACTCAGGCGGACATGGGCTACATGCCCTCAAGTTCAGAAAAACAGAACGCCTTGAATAACTAGAGACAGGAGTTTCATATTCAGAGAACAAGTATATCAGTATGTTCTGCAGAAATAATTAGCATTTGAACCATGCCGGCCCGCGGGTTCTCCATCAACCGCTGGTCAGCACCACCTATCTGTAAATTGTGCCTGCGGCTCTCGTCACTGTAAACCGAAGGTACTTGATCAGTGTGAGCAGACGTGCAGGGTGCCTCACAGACTTATGTACGAACGGTATCGTCAAATAAGTGAGTATGAAAGAGGGCGAATATTGGCATGAGAGATTGTGATGCATCCATCCGGGAAATAGCTGCTCGTGTGGGATGAGGTATTTCGGCAGTGTAACCTGGGGGTGTGAGCAGAACGGTTCACGGGAGGCCATAGAACACGACGCGACGAGATGGGTCAGGTCGCACCACCTAGACCTCTCTTCCCCCCCCCCCCCCCCCCCCCCAGAAGTTCGATACTTCATTCGTACGGCATTGCAGGACAGATCTGCGTCATCCACGGCTGTGGCGCAATAGTAGAACAGTATAACACATCGTACGCTGTCCGGGGTGATAGTCCGTTGCCGTTTATTACAGCATGGGCTACGCGCGCGATGTCCGCTTCTGTGCCTACCTATGACGAATGTCCAGAAACAGGTCAGGAATGGCATTAGACAGTGTTTTTGGACGAATACAGTTGTTTGAAAATGATGGTAGCATTTTGGTTCGCCGCAGACAGGGGAACATCATATCACATTGATAGCATTCGCACAAGACATACAGTGCCAACTCCAGGCCTCGTTGTGTGGGGTGCTGGTGGGTACAACCACAAATCACAGCTGGTGCTTGTGTAGGGCACTGTGACTAGTGTGACCCACGTGAATAACGTCCTGCGACCCGTACTCACACCCTTTTGCGCAACACCCCAGACGCCATTTTTCAGCAAGACAATGCACGACCACATGTTGCTCCATGAACACGTGCCTTCTTGGTGTCACAGGGTGTCAGCCTTTTGCCTTTTGCCCTGGCCCGCCGGATCACCAGACGTTGCCAGTCGAAAATGTGTGGGATATGGTGAAACGACTGGTGCAGCGCCGTGACCCAAAGTCAACCACCAGAGATGAACTTTGGAACCAAGTGAATGCAGCATGGATGATTATACCACAGGACGCCATTTGTGCCTTATACGTGTCGATGGCATCACGCATGGAACAAGTTACCACCACCCGTACGGACCCTATGTCTACTAGACAACAGCACACATGCTGAACCGAGGTGATTGAAATGCAAATCATTTTTGTAGAACATACTAACGTACATGCTCTGTGAATGTGAACGTTCCATCTCTTGTCGTTCAAGGTGTTCTGTTTTTTTCTGAATATGGGTGTATTTTTAACCGAGCGGTTCTAGGCGCTACAGTCTGGAACGCGCGACCGCTACGGTCGCAGGTTCGAATCCTGCCTCGGGCATGGATGTGTGTGATGTCCTTAGGTTAGTTAGGTTTAAGTAGTTCTAAGTTCTAGGGGACTGATGACCGCAGTAGTTAAGTCCCATAGTGCTCAGAACCATTTGAACCATTTTTTTGTATTTTTAAACAACAACATTATATATATATGTATATATATTTCGTTTTCTTCCTTACAGTGGGTTTTCACAGAAAACAGGGAAGTTGTGTGTATAGATTATCGACTTACGATTAGAACAGTACTCGTAGTAGTAATCTTCAGTAACAGTGAACAACGCTCAAGGTCAGATGAGGAGGGAAGAAATGGAAAGAGAGAGAGAGGGGGAGGGGAGCGAATGGACCGAGAGAGAGGGAAGGTGGAGATGGACAAAGAGAGGTGGGAGAAGGAGATGGAGAGAGAGGGGGGCTGGACAAGATTGACTAAGAGACGGCGGAAGAGGTGATTGATAGAGAGAGGGGCGAGAAGGAGATTAGGACGTATATTCACTTTCTCTACATATTTAGCAATTGCGAAGTATTGCTTTGTTCGCTAGTGTCCATATAAAACTGACAGAAGAAATCCTCTCTCGGTCCGCAGCTCGTGGTTGTGCGGTAGCGTTCTCGCTTCCCACGCCCGGGTTCCCTGGTTCGATTCCCGGCGGGGTCAGGGATTTTCTCTGCCTCGTGATGACTGGGTGTTGTGTGCTGTCCTTAGGTTAGTTGGGTTTAAGTAGTTCTAAGTTCTAGGGGACTGATGACCACAGATGTTGAAAGGTCTCTGTTGGATTCCTTTCATGTTTGATTTCTTAAATCTGTTGTCATTTATGGAATAAATTCCTCTTCTAAATTTACTGTGGCGTTTCTGACTATCTGGTAGGAGACTGAGTAGTGGAACGTGTTACTTTTACACATAAACAAGAACGATCTGTCACACTACTACACTTTAAAACACAGTTTATATGTAATTCATGTCACACGGTCTCATACGGAACCTACATCCGCTTTCTTTTATATACTGTATATGATAAGATACTGTCATCCCCCTTCCCTTCTGTGTGAGAGTATGAATGAGCAAATGTATTTGTAGTTGCATGCTTGAGGGTAGCAGACAAGCCTGTCTGCTAGAGAACAGTAGGACCAACGTCGGAACAGGTAGCTACGCTTCCTAAAAGCAAAGAGGTTTCTATCCTTAGTATGGTCCTGTCCGTCCGTTGTCATGTTGGTATAGGAAGCTGCCCCTCTGGCCACTTCCGTTGGTCTTTGTGAGCTACCCTCAGGAAGCACGCTCGGCAGTAGGGCAGTTGCAGGGTGGCCGTGGCGAGCGTCTGAAGTGGTAAGATCTCCGGCTAAGCGCGTGTCTGCTAAGTCCATAGGACAATGGATTTGTTAAGTTCAGCCTAACTGAAAATTTAATCATCTTTATTTCGGTTTTAACTCTAAAATATCTAAGGTTATCTTAAATTGCAGCGTAGTGTAATTCTCGTGTGAAGTTCATATTATTTTCCGGTTGTTGCTTTGTTACTACTTTGTGAGTAAAGTGGAACCACGTGTTGATCAGTAACTCTAACTAAGTTCATCAATCTTAAATGCGAATGCTTGTGTGATTATAACGTCTCGTCTTGACTATATTTTCAATATAGCAACTTTTCTTTATGTTCAGCCCACGTGGGGTGTACTTTGCGAGACCACTACCACGTGCTTATATAACTGTTTGACCCATCAGGTTAATAGTAAGACGTTAGTAACCAGTTGCTTTTGTCAATTGCTTTTCGATCTAATGTATTTCAATTATCAAAATTATTGTGGAGTTGTACGCTTTAATTTTCTTACCTGCTGTGTAATGTTGTAACTTTAATTTGGTATGCTGATATCGGTGCTAATTGACAATGAAAGTGGGTTAAAAGCCGTGATCTGTCTGGGGACGTTAACCGTGGATTACTGGGCAACTGTTTCATCAGATATTTAGTCTAGGTTTACCAAGCAGACTAACATTAACGATAATCTTTCAATAGTCATACAAAACCGGTAATATATATATATATAAAAAAAGAATTTAAATAAAAAGAAAGAAATCAGTTTATATTTGGAAATTTATTTTAAGATTGTTCATTGAAATCTCAGCATATTATACGTGAGTTATAACTCAGCTGGTGCCTTATTTACGATTGAAAAACGTGTGATTGTAATCTTACGGAACACATAAAATATGGAGCCAAGATTGGGAGACTGCATACGACACTGCATTCACAAAATAACTCACGAAGAACATTGAAACATAAGCAAGAAGAAATTAACCACAACCAACAGATTCAGTTTTTACCCAACGAAATTACGTTCATACCACAATCCTGTCCGTCATGTAATTACCACACACTGGTATACTAAATTCATATTAACTCTTTGTGAAGTCTTCGCAAAAAGAATAGCTGAGGGCTACTTTGATGATTACACCACATGCTCCACGTGGTCAACTTGGTTTACACAAAGCGTACAACTCCACAATAATTTTGATAATTAAAATACATTAGATCGAAAAGCAATTGACAAAAGCAAAACCTTGAACTGGTTACTAACGTCTTACTATTAACCTGATGGGTCAAACAGTTATATAAGCACGTGGTAGTGGTCTCGCAAAGTACACCCCACGTGGGCTGAACATAAAGAAAAGTTGCTATATTGAAAATATAGTCAAGATGAGACGTTATAATCACACAAGCATTCGCATTTAAGATTGATGAACTTAGTTAGAGTTACTGATCAACACGTGGTTCCACTTTACTCACAAAGTAGTAACAAAGCAACAACCGGAAAATAATATGAACTTCACACGAGAATTACACTACGCTGCAATTTAAGATGACCTTAGATATTTTAGAGTTAAAACCGAAATAAAGATGATTAAATTTTCAGTTAGGCTGAACTTAACAAATCCATTGTCCTATGGACTTAGCAGACACGCGCTTAGCCGGAGATCTTACCACTTCAGACGCTCGCCACGGCCACCCTGCAACTGCCCTACTGCCGAGCGTGCTTCCTGAGGGTAGCTCACAAAGACCAACGGAAGTGGCCAGAGGGGCAGCTTCCTATACCAACATGACAACGGACGGACAGGACCATACTAAGGATAGAAACCTCTTTGCTTTTAGGAAGCGTAGCTACCTGTTCCGACGTTGGTCCTACTGTTCTCTAGCAGACAGGCTTGTCTGCTACCCTCAAGCATGCAACTACAAATACATTTGCTCATTCATACTCTCACACAGAAGGGAAGGGGGATGACAGTATCTTATCATATACAGTATATAAAAGAAAGCGGATGTAGGTTCCGTATGAGACTGTGTGACATGAATTACATATAAACTGTGTTTTAAAGTGTAGTAGTGTGACAGATCGTTCTTGTTTATGTGTAAAAGTAACACGTTCCACTACTCAGTCTCCTCCCAGATAGTCAGAAACGCCACAGTAAATTTAGAAGAGGAATTTATTCCATAAATGACAACAGATTTAAGAAATCAAACATGAAAGGAATCCAACAGAGACCTTTCATAATGTTAAGTCCCATAGTGCTCAGAGCCAATCCTCTCTCGTCAGTGTCCGATAGACATCCGATAATTACGTTGATGATTCATTGTTACAGGATATACAGTACTAGAAACCGGCACTTCTTCAACTACGGAAGTAACATTTCTGGTTTACATCTCATGTGATATAATTTTCCGTCCATTGCGCTCTTCTTCTTATAGATTGGAAATATATACCTGGGTCTCATAGACTGTTGAGACAAGGAGACAATAGATAAAATGTAATGCTATGGAAGAATGTTTATGACTGCATTGGTAAATCGGAAACTAATGAAAAGGTATCGAATCGAAATTTGGAACAGAGGACAGTGTGGGGACAGAAATTGTACAGGGAAACCAAAAAACATTTAGAAAATTCAAATTGAGGTAGGTGGCAGTAGTCACACAGAAATCAAGAGTCTTGCACAGGACAGACTAATGTGGAGATCTGTCTTGGACCACAACAACAAAAACAACAACAGCAACCGCCTGGGTCTTCTCCTCGTCAAAATATTTACAAATCGCAATAATTTTTGTGTTCATTCTCTCTCTCTCTCTCTCTCTCTCTCTCTCTCTCTCTCTCTCTCTCTCTCTCTCTCTCTCTAGATAAGGTCACCTCATAACTGCATGATCAAAGGAACTTGGGAAATTCTTCACTACACTCGCAGATTGGTTCAAAAATGGTTCAAATGGCTCTGAGCACTATGGGACTTAACATCTGAGGTCATCAGTCCCCTAGAACTTAGAACTACTTAAACCTAACTAACCTAAGGACATCACACACATCCATGCCCGAGGCAGGATTCGAACCTGCGACCGTAGCGGTCGCGCGGTTCCAGACTGAAGCGCCTAGAACCGCTCGGCCACACCGGCCGGCCGCAGATTGGTGCTTTTCTCTCGACTGACTTAGGACAAATCTTGGAGAATGTAAATGGCGATGATGAGAAGGGGATCGGAACCCCGTTCCTCCCTAATACGCAACGTCCTCCAACTGCATGAAGGTGATGGATCATTCTAAAAACAGTCGCTTTCCATACTGGTAGGGTTCGAGAATCTACCTAGCGTGGTCCGTCGCGAGTGCAGCAGTCTGCCTTTCTCGCCTCGCCTACGTCCTCAGAGTCGGCCTGTGCACAGTGGCAGGTGCATTGGCAAGGCCAGACCTGCCTCGTGAACTTCGTTTTGCAGTGAGCACCTGCCACTCTCGGCCGTTTCCTGCAGAGGTTTGGACCCCGGTCCTGGACCTTTGCCAAAACACCTGCTACCGTGTAACACCTGCCACCGCCAGGCCAGATGAAAGCTGCGCCAGTTAATCTCGTGGTGCCGAAATGAGGCTGCTATAAATTCTGACGCCGCGGGCTCCAGTGGCTACCCAGTGAGGACTCGGACTCGCTGTGGCACTCTTCACGGTGGAGCTGAAACTGGTAAGGTAGCATGACAAATCCCGTAACTTAGGCTCACGTTATGAAGTTGCTGTTGTCTTCTTACTACCTGAATTTGTAGCCATTTTCCTAGTTTATTAGCAGGACTCTTCCTGTCTTAAGGAGTTTTGAATTTATTTGTTACTTTATTTATACAAAAGATTCGTGTTCCAAACATTCGCGTACATGTATGAAAACAGTTAGTGCTGGTATTGTCCACTTTATATCCTAGTTTCAGTAACGAATGATGATTTACTTAACTTTTTGACGCTACAGAAAGAACTTAGATGATCATGTGTGTCTCGTCGAAACTGGTAGAGAATGAAGGTTTATTTAAACAGGAACGCTTCTGGTTCTTAAACATGACTTAATTCAGTTAAGTTTCTCTTTGAGTGTAGGTGGCTGTAATGGGTGAGCGTAAAGTGCGGTGTCGTGTTGTTTGAAAAAAGAGTAAAGAAGGTGAAACCCGGTTCTGGAACATAGCGGACACTTCTCTTGAGGAGGGGAAAGGGCTGCGGTACACCGTGAGTCTACCGTCTCTATCCTATGACTAGTTCACTACCAATGGTGCCTCATGCGTTCACTCCATGAGACGCTGCGGAGGAGACTGGAAAGGAATCAACAACATTGGCTCGAAGTCTGGTAATTACGAACTTAGACCCCATCTTACCTCTTCTCGTTCAAATACTGATAGCGAAAATTTCCTCCACCTTCGGGACTAGAACGGGCTACCTCGGAGCAGAGCGCCGCGGCGCAGATGCGTGTTGGCAGACCTGCTCTACGTGGGCGGGTTCTTCTTCATCAGACCCTGCCGCAAAGCCGTTCCGAAATACGTAGTCTATCGGAAACGAGAAACAGAAACACAGGCAGCTGATGGACCTTTATTTATAAAATATGTATCTTCCTACCATCACTGTGGGTCATATGAAACGATTATGGATTCGTGAAAATATACGACAAAATGTAATTCGTCCGTCAGATGCGGTCGTTACTTTGGCGACTCTCTCCGTGCTATTCGCGAGGAGTACACAATGTGCTGACATCGAATTTCACTGTTTTCACCCCTGCTGTTAAAATAACAAAATGGTTCAAATGGCTCTGAGCACTATGGGACTTAACGGCTGTGGTCATCAGTCCCCTAGAACTTAGAAATACTTAAACCTAAGTAACCTAAGGACATCACACACATCCATGCCCGAGGCCGGATTCGAACCTGCGACCGTAGCGGTCACGCGGCTCCAGACTGTAGCGCCCAGAACCGTTAAAATAACAAGAGCTCAACACTAAATTTGACTAACATGAGGTATCTTCTCAATATTTCTGTAAGCCCTACGATTATCTGTATAAACGAATTATAATTTTCGGTTTGAAATAAAGCGAAAGCCATCTTTACCGCTTTAGTGAAGGACAAAATGAGACACAACTCGCTGAATTATCCCTGCAGCTTGTAATGGGACACATTTCTCTAAAATAACCTTTTTTTATAGAATTAAACGATACCAGGATTAATCCCGAACATGGTATAGGTGAACATTCTCGGCTGTTTCACTGAAAGAATTTCATTTTATTTTTATACAATTTATTATATTCCAGGCTAAGCTGTATAAAGGGAAATTAATTTGTTGCACTCTGTATGTACACTTTAAATTATTATTCTTTTAGAAATATTTGAAATTACGAAATTTCTGGCATACTTAAAATTCATATTGTTAGTTGCACTATCTAACGCGAATTATAAAATTTATTTCTGGACTTATTTATAAAACAATGCTATATCTTGGTGATGATTCTTCTTTTGTTTATACCGTATGTAAACTCTTTCGCTTTGTAAACTCTCTGGAATATTGTGAGTACCGCAGAATTTAAGTTGTAGTGGGCACGCCTCTGAAGGAGTATTTATATGACCGACACTAAGAATGTAATTGGGAATATTAAATGTAAATTGTAAAAACGCTGTGATATTGTAAAATGTGACAAAGAATAAAATTCAAGAGTAATACAGGCAAATCATCAGGAACCCACAACGTTAAATCAAAACTTCAGCCGCAAGAATGTTCCCCTAGATGCAAGACCTGGAGCCAACAAGAAGGGATAATGAAGAAAAGTAAAAAGTTTTTGTTTTGTATATCTTACGCCTCATGAAGCTTTCAAAACTTGTGCAGAGACAGAGAATTTTAATAGTGATGTGAGTAAGATTACAAGCTCCAGAATGGAACGTTCTCATAACTGAATGAGGAAATCACACATTTTTTGCTCTATCGCTCTCGATAACTAAGCGACCCTACACCTACTGAAAAGTCAAAAGTATTATAGCGCCACACATGTAAAGAGACGCAGAGGGCATATACAACAGGAGACGAAAACAGTGTCCACAGGAGCAACAAGACAGCGAGAGAACCGTAGTTGCGGAAACTCACTTAGCGTTGTGCAGCACTGAAATCCTTCACCAGAGGTAACTTACTTACACGCTGCCACAAGTACAGCTGTGTGTAAATGAGTTATGTCTGGTGAAAGGCACGGCAGCTGCCGCCGACGTAACAGCGGAGTCAGGCTGGATTCTCCGATGCTGCTAGCAGGCTATGCAAATGCGCCGCCAGGGAGAGGGAATTTGTCATCTGTCGGCAGATGTTTCCTACATTCGCTTCGCTACCTATTAAAATTCGTCCCTAATGGGAAACTTGTATTACGAGTTGTCGCCAGGCAAAACATGTCGACCAGTTGTTGTACTTTCTAGTAAACAAGCACATCCTTCCAGGATGGACAGAAATATTTCAGTCAAATTTACAGACTTCTAAGCGCTAATTAACGCATTGTCTTGAAGTAAAACATGGGTGAGGACAGTGACTAGAAGAGGGACAAACTACAGCTCGGTAGTACAATGAACTTCAGTATCAAGAAACGTTGTGGCAATGAATCTTCTCTTCTTGTTGTTCTCCTTTTCCAGTTTCTTCTACGTGGCCGACATTGTAATATGCGTTGAGCCAACATTAGAGGCAGTATGTGGCCAATGTCCCTTCCTGCCGCCACCACTCGCCCCAACCCCCAAACTCACCCCCCGTGACAAAATCTGTGTATCCCATCTGTCTGCGTCTAGAGTCGTCATGTTCAAGTGTGAGAAAGTTTTATAGATGTTTGCGTGGAGTGCACATGAGGCAGGACGTGGGTCTCAGCCGGGCATTTACCTAGATGGATGTGAAAAACCGCCTAAAAGCCACATCCAAGCTACCAGTCTCACTAGCCCTCATCGTTAATTCGCGAGGCAGATTAGATCCGGTGCAGCCTCGCCTCTCCACATCGCGGAAGCGAAGCGTTAACGCACTCGGCTATCAGGGCGGGTGAAATGTTGTGACAGTTAATGCATACGAGCAAATGGTTGTAAAAATTAATCAGTGGTGGCACAGATAGCTAACGTTCAGTACCAACACAATGAAAACAGGATACGGTTATTATGGAACTGTGATGAACGACAAGAACCACGATACTATCGTAGCGGCGAGAAGTATACCTTTGGTGACTCGTAGACATGATCCGCATACTTCAGCCGTCGTCACACGGGTCGAGGCAGCTAACGTCGACTTGCATGCAGACGGGATATCCCACGTCACGAAAGACAGCGCCGTCAGCACACGGCGCGAGCTGGTTAACGTGATTTAGCGCTTCCCAGCGAAACCACACAGTTTGTTAACGAAAATGGACCAGCTTAAAATTTCCACTTTAACTCTATTAAAATGCACATTTCCTCCCTCGTCCATTTGCTAGTCATGTTCTTCTGTCTGTGTTATATAGAAATATGAAATTCAGTGTCCGTTAATATGTAATAATACAAAAAGGAAAGATACATGTCCAGCCAGTAAGGACATAAGCTTATAAAAGTTCACCTAATAAAACAACCTTTTAGAAAATGCGAAGCTGAAAAAAAAGGGGACGACAACCATCTAGTCTCTGTTCCGTAACGTAGCGCCTCTGCTAAACCGGCTTACTTTCATAACTCGAAGATAACAAAATACGAAAATCTTTTAACCACCAACATGAGGTTTTCCGTCATTTTATTACGTCAATTCGTACCATTAACGACGCGTTCTCGAGACATTCAGTATGGTGTTGCTTAGAAACAGCATATATTCATTGGATGTAAGTTTAACATAAAATCCACCAAATATGAACTTCTAAAGAACACGAAAACAGTATGGGGTCACGTGACGAAATGGCTCCGCAACTTCAAATAGGTTGATGTGACGTCACAGAACACCTAGAGCGTCACGTCAGCATTAGCGTGGCCAACGAGCTGTAGGAGACCTGTAACGAACTTGTGACGTCACACTAGTAGGCTTGTCCGCCACACTTCGTGAACGCTCGGCTCCTTGCAGGGCCCACGGGAAATCAATATTTAATTGAAAAGGTTCCCAATAAAGGTCTTAATTTAGTCGTGTGCTATCGAGAACTTCAAGCATTTAAACATGCTGTCAAGAATTACTACATTCGTCTGAAATAGTTACTCGTTCCCCGCCGGAAAATGCTACTGGCACATTTAAGACCTCTAGGGTCACGTGCTGTGACGTATGCGCCACGGCCTGTCTTCCTCGTGGGCCTCGAACGCTATCTAATTCGTTCCGTATGCCGACAGTTTATATCTCCCCCCCCCCCCCCCCCCCGAGCCACCAAGACACGTGATGTGTCGTGACGTGACGAGACAGCAGCGTTCCTAGCGCATAAAATCAAAACAGTAGCGTCCATGACATTAAATGCTTAGGGGATAGCGCACCGATATGAATGGAACCGCTTTCCCGACACGCATCACCAACAATTATGCCTCATTACTTGCATTTTTGAGATTATATTGATTTTACGTTCATCCGAATTTTCTGCTGCTGATCGAATTGAGACCAATCGCGGGCCGGATGCCGCACGCGGGCAGCCGGTAGCCCATCCGTGATGCACAGTATTCCCATAGCAGTGTTTACATGTTGATCAGCGATACGCCCAATAACTCGGGAGCGATAAGAGCGCCAACATTCTCTGATTGGGTTTTCTTCTTTAGTATCGAGGATGCGTATCTGAAGTTTTACTGTTAAAATACTTGCCAGACCTGCATTGTCGAATCACAAACAAAAACATTCATGAAAAGTAGGTTCGTTTTTAACAAATTTTGGGAGAATAACACACTAATATGTTTCTAGATTTTAAAGATAGAGTCAGAAATTGGCAGAGCAAAAAATTCGAATATGTTTTCCGTCTATACTTCCGAACCGGTTAGGTAGTGGTCCGCTACTTTGTAGAAATCATGCATTTGTCGGTTTGACTATCTTCCCATGAACTTCAGTTATCTCTCTTATGATTTTCGCTACAGCTACAACTGCAACGCGAAAAGAAACCGCTGTGCTGATAAAGGACTGACAAGTAGACAGATACGTCCCTCAACGGGCGCACAGTTTCTCTGTCAGCAGACGCGAGCGCGCTCATTGCACAGTGGTGTCGACTCGTCAGACGTGACGTTGACGATGTTTGCATTTGGCGGCCAGGTGTTAGGCGCCGACGGTGAGCGACGGGGCTTCAGCCTCTACCTCGGCCGCCGCCCACTGGTTTGGCGTCTGCAGAGTCACTGACACTGGTCCCGCCCGGAATAGACGGCCCACGCACGTGCGTGCTGCCTCTTGACGCCTGCACCACGTGCCGACGGACGCACTCCTCGTCGCCGCTTCCGTGAAGGTCAGCGCTCGCGAAGGCTGTCTCATCGCTGAAAAACACACCGTGCCGAGAGTCTAAACACATGTCTGCACTTGTAATCCTCACTTACCGGACGAGACGCTTAGCCTGCCGGTCATATTCGATTGTCGACTGGTGACAAAAACCTGTGCAGATTGCAGTTGCAAGCTAAAAGACGCCACGGGGCGTTCACCTGGTCTCCATTGGTTGTCCTAAGAGGTATCGGACCGATAGCGGATCAAAATCCATATTGTCAGACAGGAATAAAAACAGACGTTCGTAAATGTAAAGGCAGAGATAAAAAATTGACACGTCCTCAGGAACGGGTCATCAACACTTAACGGGCGAAATGCAACTTGTCACGCGGAGAGAAATGTCTTCTGGGAATAACTTTCTTGTTGTGTGTGACTTTTCCATCATAAGTGCGGGCGTTGCGTATCAGCTGGAGAGGAATGACCTTCGTCGTTTCGGACCAAGAGTTGAGTTCAGAAAGACAGTGCACTGTCTCCACTACTGTTCATGATATAATAAATAACACCAAGAAAAGTTTTGGTGAAAGTAATACAGCTGTCTTTGCTGAGGACGTCATGAAGTGGTGTGAAACAGAAGAGGATGATCAGACCAGACTCAACGTGTGGAAATACCAGTTCCAGGAACACAGTCTCCACATCAGTGAGACGGCAGTCAGTAGAGATGGGCTAGGAGATCACCTGCTAGAGTGTGTTGGCAGCTTTCTGCACCTTCGACGTACCGGGTGATTTAAAAAGAAAGAACAGATTTCAGTTGTTTATTGCAGACAAAACATGACAGATGGAAACAAGTTGCGCATGTAACTGGATACAGGAACGTTCAAAGTTTTGATACAGATGCGCTGTTTTTTTTTTTTTTTTTTTTTTTTTTTGGAGCAACATGGTGACTAAACGACTAAACCACAAGAGAAATCGTTTTGAGTGTTGGAATTTGCGCGATGTCAATCCATTGTTCAAGTGCAGCTTGCGTTCCGCCATCGACTCAACTGGACGCCACGTCTGAACAAGCAGATTTTTGACTAGCATACAAAATTCTCGGAAGTTTATTGCATATCCAAAGGGAAGAGCACTGGTCGGCGACGCACGTCTGATGAAAATGTCGAGCGTATTCGAGATGCGCTCCCATGCAGCCCTCGGAAGTCCATAGAGTGAGCAGGCAAGGAACTTCAGCTTCCTCAAACAACTCTACGGCGTGTTTTGAAACGACGTCTGCATATTAAGCAAGTTGCAGTTACTGCAGCAACTGAGTCCGGAGATCGACACAATCCAACAACGCTGGATTGGAAGAGGTGAACAAAAAGATTTTGTTCATTGCGTTTGGCCTCCTATGTCATCAGACTACACACCTTGCGATTTTTTTCTATGGGGGTACACAAAAGACAGTCTTGGCCCACCTATGGCAGCTACTATTCAAGAGCTGAGAAATCGAATTGTTGAAGCTGGCGAGTCAATAAACAGGAACCTGTTGATTCGCAGGTGGAACGAGATGGACTACCGTTTCCATGTTTCTCGAGCAACGCACGGTGCTCATGTTGAGTTATAGTATAGTGTCAGTGCGAACATAAGACTTTGAACTTTCCTCTACCCAGTGACATCTGCAGTGTGTTTCTATCTTTAAGCGTCTATAATAAACAACTGAAATCTGTTCTTTCTTTTTTAATCACCCTGTATAATCTCCAATGATAATTCGATTACACAGGAGATTACCAACAGCGGCCACTTCTACAAGCAAGTGAGAATCCTTTTATGGGACGACAAGATTCCAGAAAAGCTATAATTAATTATGTTCAGCAGCTACTTCGTATCAGTATTGAGGTATGGTTTCGAAGCACGCACCCTCACAAAGAAAGTGTTATCGAGACTCCAGACAGCATAAATGAAATTCCTTAGATCGACAATCCAGAAGACCAAGATGGATACGTTAAAGAAAGAAGAGATAAGGAAGAAAGCCGGAGTCAAAACGTCCCTTTTAGGCCGAATCGCCGGCTGGAGTGGCCGTGCGGTTCTAGGCGCTACAGTCTGGAGCCGAGCGACCGCTACGGTCGCAGGTTCGAATCCTGCCTCGGGCATGGATGTGTGTGATGTTCTTAGGTTAGTTAGGTTTAATTAGTTCTAAGTTGTAGGCGACTGATGACCTCAGAAGTTAAGTCGCATAGTGCTCAGAGCCATTTGAACCATTTTTAGACCGAATCAGCACATCCCGACTGTATGAAGACCCAGAAACCATTTGACGCACATGATTAAGGATGAGCTCGCTAGCAGGAAGACAATGACTGACATTCACCGTGACTGGTTATAGCCTACATCGACAGAAGGAAGTGGAAGATCTGTATGCCGACGAAGATGATGATGATGCATCATTTAAGAAAAAGTTACAAAATAATATGATTGGCCAGATAAAGAACATGAGCTGGCCGATCTCGTGCACAGTCACACCAAGAGAGTGACTTTTGAATAATGCGAGAGGGATGGTTAGAGTGGGGGGACTCTACTTCGAGAGGGAAGACACTTGCTCGCGAGACTCAAATGTAGACGCCTCTTCTGGAGGAGCCATCATTGATGGCCTTGAGGAGACTTAGCTTCTATGCGTCACTGCAGCTGACGCGGGACAACCAGCGCCGGCTGCAACCGGAAAAGACGCCCTGTCCGTCGCCTTCACACCTCTAGCAGCCGCTAAATGACTCTCACTACAGCACTCCCATCCAAGTTTGCCTACCAGTTTTTAGCAGTCATAATTAAAATCCTGGTAACGACCTTGAGGCTTGTTTATTAGTAATAGGAATACCATTATTTTATTTCATTAGTAATAGTGATTTCTAAAGCATTTGTAGCCGCGGTCCCTAACATTTCTGTTTGTGAAAATAAATATTTGTGACAATCTTGCGGCTCGCGCTCCCAGTTTTTTTTATTTAGTGTGCAAATCCCGCACGCGCGTACAAATAAAATTAAACGATTGTTCATAAATGGCAACAACCCAAAAATTCAGTCAGTTACTTCACATTTCACCATTTCTTGTGGCCCAGCGTAAGTGGTTCCACACATATTCAATTTTCGTACAGTGAACAGAAGAAATGACGGCTTGTGGACTATTGTACGACCCCGAATACGTCTCACTTCATCGCCGTAAAGAAACTATGAAGGGACATGTGTTGCTGGTGCTGGGTATCCGTAGCTAGTTGTGTACCGCGAGTAGCGGAATGTTATCAGCGTGGCCCATTCCGTCTTGTCGCAGTTACGTATTGGACCGGTGGTGCGCCGGTAGGTTGTGAGGTGGGCCGCGGTGCCGCAATCGCGTGGGTCGCAGGTATGGGAGAGGGCGGCGGGCGTGTCCGCTGGACCGGCACTCTGCTGCCAGGGGTCGCCGACCTCCGACCCGGCCGGCGCCACACCACGTCCGGCCGCGGGAGGCTGGCGGCCGCTCGCCGGAGGTCGTCCCAGCTGCGGAGTCACCTGCGTGTCTTGACGAACAGCAGGGCGTTCTCTGACGACTTCTGTACGAGACGAGGTCAAAACTGCTGGAAGATTAAAACTGTGTGCCGGACCGCGCCTCGAACTCTGAGGTTTCTCATTTCGCTGGCGATGCTGTTACCGAATGTGCTGTATATATAAATGACCTAGTAGACAGTGTCGGAAGTTCCATGCGGCTGTTCGCGAATGATGCTGTAGTATACAGAGAAGTTGTAGCATTAGAAAATTGTAGCGAAATGCAGGAAGATCTGCAGCGAATAGGCACTTTGTGCAGGGAGTGGCAACTGAACCCTAACATAGACAAATGCAATGTATTGCGAATACATAGAAAGAAGTATCCTTTATTGTATGATTATATGATAGCAGAACAAACACTGGTAGCAGTTACTTCTGTAAAATATATGGGAGTATGCGTACGGAACGACTTGAAGTGGAATGATCATATAAAATTAATTGTTGGTAAGGCGGGTGCCAGGTTGAGATTGATTGGAAGAGTCCTTAGAAAATGTAGTCCATCAACAAAAGAGGTGGCTTACAAAACACTCGTTCAACCTATACTTGAGTATTGCTGATCAGTGTGGGATCCGTACCAGATCGGTTTGACGGAGGAGATGGAGAAGATCCAAAGAAGAGCGGCGCGTTTCGCCACAGGTTTATTTGGTAAGCGTGATAGCGTTACGGAGATGTTGAGCAAACTCAAGTGGCAGACGCTGCAAGAGAGGCGCTCTGCATCGCGGTGTAGCTTGCTGTCCAGGTTTCGAAGGGGTGCGTTTCTGGATGAGGTATCGAATATATTGCTTCCCCCTACTTATACCTCCCGAGGAGATCACGAATGTAAAATTAGAGAGATTCGAGCGCGCACGGAGGCCTTCTGGCAGTCGTTCTTCCCGCGAACCATGCGCGAGTGGAACAGGAAAGGGAGGTAATGACAGTGGCACGTGAAGCGCCCTCCGCCACACACCGTTGGGTGGCTTGCGGAGTATAAATGTAGATGTAGATTTAGATCGACCGACAGTTTGCGAGCCACGCTCGCAGCTTTTCTTTTGCCAGTATCCCACTTTTACGTTCCAAACTTCACACAAGCTCTCCTGTGTACAGTACGCGACTACCTCTCCTCGAAGAACGGATTAAGGAAGGAAGGAAAATCAGGGTAAATCACAATGTGCCGTCGACAATATTAGAGTTTCAAGTCCCGTCGCCATCGAGATGATTAGAGACGTAACACACTCTCAGAATGTTTCAAGGATAGGGAAGGAAATCGGTTCAGCCTTTTTAAAGAGAGAAAGAAAAAATCACTCCGTCGTCAGGCCACAAGTGGCCTACCGGGACCATCCGACCGCCGTGTCATCCTCGGTGGAGGATGCGGATAGGAGGGGCGTGGGGTCAGCACACCGCTCTCCCGGTCGTAAGATGGTATTCTTGACCTAAGCTACTATTCGGTCGAGTAGCTCCTCAATTGACATCACGAGGCTGAGTGCACCCCAAAAAATGGCTACAGCGCATGGCGGCCTGGATGGTCACCCATCCAAGTGCCGACCACGCCCGACAGCGCTTAACTTCGGTGATCTCACGGGAACCGGTGTAGCCACTGCCGCAAGCATTTCAAAGGAACCATCCCGGAATTTGTCTAGAGCGATTTAGGGAAATTACGGAAAATCGAAAACTTGATGGTCGGACGCCGATTTGAGCCGATGTCCTCACGAATGTAAGCCCGCCACCTCGCTCGGTGGGAAGACAGGAGGTAAGTGCTGGTGGAAGTAAAGCTGTGAGGGCGCATCATGAGTCGTGACTTAATAGCTCAGCTGGTAAGGACACTGCACGAGAAATTTGAGTTTCCCGGTTCGAATACCGATCCGGCTCACAGTAGTGAACCGCCAGGGAGTTTAAAAACAACGCACGCTCCGCTGCAAGAAGGCTGCTACAACCGTAACGATTGAATTTCACATGTTAATCTGAGATTTTCTGCTGAGTATTTTGGTATAAACAACTGTTAGTACCCACTGGTCCGTAATACGTTAATTCCTTATCTGGGCTTATATTTATCTTGGTGATCAGTGCTTTTAAAGTAAGCAACGTTTTCAAATATGATCGTTGCAGGTGCCGGTATGGGCGGGAGTGCCGAGTAGTAACTGAGCTTACCACGCACAGACAACTTAACGGGAGCGTTCTTTGGCGTTTATGTTCGTTGTATTTATTTAAAATGACTTAGTTAATTCAGAATCGAAAAATGTTTCTAATGGCTCTAAGCACTATGGGACTTAACATCTGAGGTCATCAGTCCCCTAGACTTAGAACTACTTAAACCTAACTAACCCAAGAACATCACACACATCCATGCCCGAGGCAGGACTCGAACCTGTGACCGTAGCAGCAGTGCGGATCCAGACTGAAGCGCCTAGAACCCCTCGGCCGCAACGGCCGGCAATTCAGAATCCAGCTAAGTCTGAAATACGGATGTGGTTAATAGCTTCCTGCGTGCAAAAGTGCGATAGTGGTCGAAATTATTCACCAGATTGGCGACGTTTATAGAGGAACTCTATGGGCGATGGAGCGGAAAGAAAATGGATTTGTGTATTTAAAAATGCCTTACCTGTGGCTGACTAAATGGGTAGTGGGCAGTCATCTCTCATCGCTAAAAGCTTGATGCAGAAGTTCAAAGAAAACGACGCTTTATGATTTCTTCCTTATGTGATGAGTTTCTTTAACTTTGAAGACGTGTTCTTTACAAAATTCTCCGCCATTCATCAGTGGTTGGCAAATCAAGCGGCTAGGCTCATAAGTGTGAAATTCATGAAGTTCCATAATATTGGTTAGAATTATGTTGAAAAGCAGATAAAGGTGTAGCTTCCCATGTAACAATAAAATTATGCCAGAAAATGCATTTTTTAATGTAAAAACTGCACGTACTTAAAAGCGCGCTTCACGTACAATACTGTGTGTGTGTGTGTGTGTGTGTGTGTGTGTGTGTGGTTTAGCATATGAGACTGTTTCCGGACAACAGCGCCATTTTCAGAGCTGTTGCCGCATCTGACAGTTGAAATCGCTGTGAAATGCAGGAAGATTGGAGTATATTGAGAATCCATTGCGAAGCATGGCAGCTTCTTTCAATGCAATCAAATGAAGTACAACGTGCTTAAACATCGTGAAAAGGTATTAAATTGTTTGAAAGCGCAGCTGCGTTGAGTGATGAGTCCGTAACAACAGCCAAATATTTAGCAGTTTCCTCTGAAAGATGGAACGATCACACAAATATTGTCGTTGGGGTGAACATGTGCCGGTCTCGGATTCACTGGAAGAAATATTAGGACGTTTCGCTCATCTGCGAATGAAATGCATGTTAACACTGTCGACTAGATTGAATGCGACTGCCACTTGTTTGTAGACCTCTCTTAGGTCGGACTCGAGCAAGTCATAAATGTAGTACACGCACCATTGTCACGTCTCACGCCTACGAAGAACTTCTGCTGCTAGTAGAGTCCAGTTATACAACGAACGTTGGAGACAGCGGAATCGTGTGACAGCCAACCACAGATGAAGTGCCTTGAAAGGTTCACAAAATATTTTCTTGTGAGCAACGTCTCTTTCCCAAAGTATTTAACTGTATTGTAGCTCAGCTATATTCTTTGTCTTTGCTGTCCCGCCATGTGCGGGATGTACCAGGCAACACACACATTTTCAAGCCCACTGCTGAGCAGGAGAGCATGTAAATGCAATGGTCAGTTATAGCAGCTGTATACTTAAAGAACGGTATATACGCTGGCGTATTCCAGTTATATGCTTGAAGTGACGTGCCGCCCGAAACATCTCACGCAAGTGGAACAATGAAGGGGAGTAATACGGCCAAAGTGCGTTATTTATTTGTTTAGAATAATGATAATATGAATGTTGAGCCCGTTGAAATCTATTTACTAGCGACTTTTTTCGACAAAAATTTCAAATAAATGGCTCCAGAAGATTAAAATATAAATGTGAGACTTTTTCGAGCTATAGCCAAGTTAATGACTAACATTACATCGGAAAATGAAAATCGTGCATTTTAAACATTTTATCACAAAGTTTCATTCGTGTTCTACAAACTTTGTACACTGGACATTATCATAAGCATATGATAGTCGTGCATACTGTCCGCTGGAGAACGAGCGACAGGAATGTGGCTATACACTATGACGAAGTCTAGAACATAATAGTGTGTGCCGTTCTTAAAAACATTTTCACCTATGCAATAGTGTAACTCTGACTTGATGAGGTTCATGCGAGGCAGATATATTAACTCGTCTCATCTCTTTAATGCATTGTTATTTCCAAAATACTAAGAATCAAATTGTCCATTGTGTGTACATGGTATCAGTAGCTGCTGCTGTAACAATAGTTTTTTAGTATTCTTACTGTTAAGCAACTTGAATGCGTATTTTTGCCCCTATATATGTCTCGTTCTATTCAGGTGAAATGTCATCAGTGGTAAAGTTTTATCGTCCGTTTCTTGCTTACAGTGTGTATGTGGAGTCTGCATGCACATTCAGTAGCATTTTCCTATTTTCCTATAAGAAACTGGTGGTATACTTGGAAGAAGAAAAAAAAAAAAAAAAAAAAAAAAAAAAAAAAAAAAAAAAAAAAGGAGACTATTAAGGATATCTAGTATTAAGGTAACATTTCTTGGAAGGCGAGTAACACATACTATGGCAGCCATGGGAAGGAAGTAAGAAAGAAAGAAAGAAAGAGAGAGAGAGAGAGAGAGAGAGAGAGAGAGAGAGAGAGAGAGAGAGGAGCTTGAGGGTGGGGAAGAAGGACTGTCCCGCTGTTCCGCCACCCATTCGCAGGCATTATTCTGGGCTGCCTGCTGCAGAGATGTCCACAGAGGCGTTGGATCCAAAAGACAGCCTTACACGCGACTTCCACCTGTTGCTGCAAGTAGGTGGGTTGCCAGCATATTGGCGCGGAGTAAGTAGTGTCCATCATACACATTGGACGATACTATGGGTAATGCGGAAGTGTGTCGGCAGGCACTGTCTTACTGAAAGAACCCATCTCTTATCATAGTAAAGTGACAGTAAAGGTTGAGTAATATTCGAGAAGTATCCCGCAGTGTTCAGTATTCTTCACAGAAGTACGAGATGTGTGCCACCACTGTAGGCTGTGACTTCCAAAGCCGTGATTCTTAGCTGATCCTACACGGTGCTCTAGACAAACGTTTTTGGTCTCCGCTCTCCTAGAGAGCGCCGTACTCGCGAACATTTGTTATTGTCGCCAGGGCAGAATGTGCTCACACCATCAAACATAACTTCGCGTCCTCAAGTGATGAAGACAGTGCAGTAGAACGTGCAACGTGCTGGCCTATTCTTCGGATCCCTGCAGGTCACCGATTGGATTTTGCTTAAATTCAAATAATTGTACTTACTGTGATCGTCGGCAGTGCCTCAGCGTGACTTTGTGACTTTAGTGTTAGTTACTCCACATAGCAATTTGTTTACGTGCATTCGTACGCCATGTCAGGGAAACTTTCACTGCATTCCACTCTATTTTCACGCTTCCAGGCGCTTTTCTTGTTAGCCACATTGGCTGCAAGCATGCTTTCACCGCTCGAATGGAGTGTGGGCTTGGGACAGAGAACTTCAAATTTCGAACTTTCGTCTCTTGGGAGTCATTCCGTACTGACTGTCATTCACTTTTTGGCTGTCTTCCCGTGCTGATGGAGCAGTTTGAAGATACAAATGTCGCTTTTTGCTCTAACCTGAGGTGTTAGTTTCATATCTCAAAGTCCGCACTCTGAGCAGCTCGCGTTTGGCTGGTTGTTAGTGTATCTTTGGTGCAGAGTTCATCGGATTTTTTTCTGTTGTTAATTTGAAAGTATGAGTTGAACAAATGAAGAACTCCGATGTTTTCTTCTTTCAGTCTTCCTAACGATGTCAGTCGAAGTCCACATTATTAGATTGTATTTTTGATGCTAATTTCCAGTGTTTTAGTTTTCCAAGACTAAGACTGGAATACGATACCATGTTGTTTCTCAATTAGAATAAAAGTTTATCAACCATACTTTCTGTAACTTCTCCCATGATTGGGTGATCTTTATGTTAACAAATATAATGAGGAATGCACTAGGATGTTGTTTAATTGTGATGGCGTTTTCTGTTGTGCGCAGTGGCCAAATTATTAACGGAATACACAGGTAATTTGTTTAAAAACGCCTAGTGCCACAATTTTTTCGTGTTTCATTAAATTACACGACGCATTTAGGACCCTGTTGATCCATTTTCAGGTGCAAATCGTCTAACAAATCTTTTACACTTGCTCTTGAGTGAGCTGAAACCCATTTTCCCTGTTATGAAAAAGTTGGATGTTAGATTTCGTATTTCCTGAATCGAAAAACTAACATTTAACTTTCTCATAACAGGAAAATGCATTTCATCTCACTCAGTGGCAAATGCAAATTTTGTGTTACACGACTTGCGCCTGAAGATGGACCAACAGGGCCCGAAATGGATCGTGTAATTTAATGAAAAACACAAAAATTGTGACTGAAGATGTTTTTATTTAAACTACCTTTGTATTGAATACAATCACGTTCATGGCCGCAAAATATGCAACACTCCGTTAATACAATTTTATCCATAACACGCAAAGCTGTTTATTGTGGTGACGAGTGAGTAGCGCTTGCAGGTTTTTGTTTTGGAACTCGAATGTTTAATGCAGATTACTTTCAAAATATTATGATGTAAGTTACCGTAAAACAGAACAAACAAAAATCAGAAGAGAGCAAAACAAATGTCATGACCAACTGTAAACACAGAAGTGAGTAAAATTGGACATTTAAGGTAAATTACATAAACAGGCGACCCTGACGAAGGATTTTCGGAACCATGTTCATCGTACTTTTGTAATGTTTTTATGTCAAAAATAAATCTCTGTAGTTCCAGATTGCTCAACAGATTAACTACGAGAGGTCTATTGGCCTATCCCGGTTAATTCACAGCCTGGCTACTTACTTAGTCTTAATAAGTAATACATTTGACAATTTTTTATTTTACACTCATGTATCAACGAGGGCTATTCGGAAAGTAAGGTCCGATCGGTCACGAAGTCGAAACCATAGTGAAAATCGAACATGTTTTATTTGCACCTGTTAGCTACACCTCCCAGCTACTTCTCTACGTAGTCGCCGCTCCGACTCGGACATTTGTCTTAACGTTGTATCAACTTTCCAATATCCCCGTCACAGACGGCAGAAACCTGTGCTTTCCACCACTTCTCTACGCTGGTATGTAGTTTGTTGAGCCGGCCGGAGTGGCCGAGCGGTTCTAGGCGCTACAGTCTGGAACCGCGCGACCGCTACGGTCGCAGGTTGGAATCCTGCTTCGGGCAAGGATGTGTGTGATGTCCTTAGGTGAGTTTGGTTTAAGTAGTTCTAAGTTCGAGGAAAATGATGGCCTCAGAAGTTAAGTCCCATAGTGCTCAGAGCCATTTTGTAGTTTGTTGTCTATGCCAAAATGTTGTCTTCATAGCCAGTGGTTCACGCCAGCAGAGGCGAACATCAGAGGAATCAAACACATTCCATCGAAAATGCTATAGCGGTGTCACCATTGCCCCTGCAGTTTGCCGCCGAATATTGTCGTGAAGAGGGAAATGCACGACAGCTACGTTGTGTGGGGTTGCATGCAGTCAGGCGAAACCTCGCATTGGGCACCCGAACTTGGCGTAAGACACTACTGTTGTAGGTATCTCTGTGCGCTCAGAACTGAAAAGTTCGACGTGAAGCGATCGGCAGGCATACTAGAGACACTGCCGAACACGTCAGTCCAAAGCTTTTCGGATTTTCTCTGTCATTTCCATTTCGCGACCGATTGGACGTTACCCTCCGAATAGCTCTCGTACTACGGTGGCGGAATCCGACGAGTCCCAGCTTGTACCGATGTCTCTGTAACGAACGAAAGAGGAGACTGCAACATATACAGTGTCCTCTCAACAGCGAGCGCCGGACGCGACCATCAGGTGACAGTTTTACGGCGAGGGGTCAGGTCCATTCTCAGCGCACTCAGCGTGTAACGGTGGCGGCGAGGTGGGCCTGGCCAGAAGTGCGGTCCGCCCGCGCTATCCGACGGCACAGGTGGTGGCAGTAAAGGCGGCAGCCGAGGCGTATAAAAAAGGGTGGCGAGGCTGCGGCGGAGGCTGCGGCGGAGATTTCGCGATTAGACGCAGGTGCGTGGCCGTGCGGGCCGCCGCCGCGATGAATATGCATGCGATGCTAATGTGGAGGCCGATGGAGCGGCGCGACCAGTCCACGCGTCACCTGCTGCCGCGGCGCCTTTCATCTGTCGCCTTCCTGGTCCGCTCGTGCTGTTTGTCCCCCTCCCAGCGCGCTCGACACTCTGTGTGTTTCCCGTTTCGTACTTTCCGCTGGCATGAGGCCAGTGGTATTGATCTCCAATCTTTCTAGGTCTAGAATGTTAAACAATTACAAGTGTTTCAGATGCCAGAGTAAATGCTATAAAAGTTTCAGACAAGCATTAAATCTGTTACACATATACACTCTTGTTTTGTATATGTATGTCCGAGATCTCCTTCCTAACAGCTGGATCAGTTTGAGATAAATTTGACAAAGAAATAGAAGGCATCACGACTACCAGCAGTGTGGAATATATAATTTCCTAGCTCCAACAGGATCAGAGATAAGACGAAAACGTGTCTCCAGCCCCTGGGGTACAAGCTGCCCTCACGTCACGCATGTTCTGTGGTAACAGTACTGGTGTGCCAAAGCAACCTGTTTTGCAGGACACCCTTCACAGTAGGGGCAAGAAATGATTTTACAGCCCCTGACCTGTAGGATGCCCTGCATGATAGACATGTTGTGGGAGTAGTATTGGCCTGCTTTATTGAACTGTATTGATGGGGTTACATATGTCAATGAGCATGGTTGTGGGAAGTTTCAGATGGACAGGGTAGGGGGTGGGCAGAGTGAAGGGAGGAGAAAACAGGAAGAGGGGAGGAAGGGGAAATGCACTAAGAAGTTGTAAGGTTTAGGGGGATTGTGAGCAGGTGGCAAATGAAGAGGGGCAGGCAGAGATGGAAGGAGAGAGGGGGAGGAGCATATGGTCAAGGGGAGGAAGATATGATCAGAGAAACATGGCGGAAATGGATAGAGAGAGAGGACGATATGGTCAGGGATAGGAAGATATGGTCGATGAGACATGCTGGAGGAAATGGATAAAGAGAAGGGGAAAAGGAGGAGAAGACACAAAGTGGGGAGGAGGAGATATACAGAGGTGGGAGGATGACATTGATAGAGGTATGGAGGAACAGGTGGATACAGAGAAGGGGAGGAAGAGGTGTGTTCATTGTGTGTGTTAAACCTGTACGTGGGTGAAGCCACGGGGAAATGGGAAGTGTGTATCAAGAAACTGCATAAAGTGCAAGGTAGTTTTGCAACAGCATGGAACAACGTCGTGTGACAATGTGGGACCACATCGACCCAGAATTCCGGCAAACAGGTCTTCTTCAGGAATACAAGTAACATAAGAAAAACATCTGAACACGAATTCATAGAACGTCCAGTTCCTAAACAGACGTATCTAATGGAATGTGATGAACTATCACAAGTGCGCACAAGAGAGACCGTAGATGGCCATAAGGAAGACGAAAGGCGTTTCTGTAACGGTGAGGAAGTAAGCCACTCTGGCGTTTAGGTTGGGCACGCTGTGGTGGTGCGAAAAGAGCGACTCTAGCGCGAAAAATGCCTCTGGTTCCCTTATTTACTGATTTATTCAGTTTGTAGCTTTTCTAAATTAACTGATCGGATTCTATTAAAATTAATCTGACCTCACTACCCGGTGCTCCTGTACCTAGGAAAACACATCGCTGGGTTAAGAAGGCGGACAAGAACAAAGTAATATAAATTCAGTAATTAAGTTTTCCAGCTTGATAATTAATTACAGAGTCGGTCAGTGATTAATTTGATACGATTTGTAATTTAGTCCCCTGTATTAATCCAAGATCATAAACACTGATTACCAAGTAATTAAGTACTCTTCCTTGGTAACAGACTGGACTACACAGTTATTGCGGCCTGTCCACTTGCGTTTTGGAAATCACGAAAAACTAAGGTTTGCAACGAGGGAAGACCGACCTGGTTGGCTTAACTACAAAGTATGGATCTGCAAAGCTGAAGACCTGAGTGCATGGGCCAGACAGGACACGGCCTTTATACACAACAGTAGATGTCAGGCGGCTGATTTTGACGACGACGAATGATAAAAACTGACGATTATAACAGTTATCTGCATCCATCGCATCATTTTTAACACCACTTTTGAGGATTCGTGATTTCTTCTTCAAGTGGACATTGTGTGTTTTACACAATCTGTGACGAATGTTTCTTGACTTCCGGCGTCGTCATTAAACTTCCTACCGTTTAGACAGAATGTAACACACGCGCGCGCGCACACACACACACACACACACACACACACACACACACACACACAGAGAGAGAGAGAGAGAGAGAGAGAGAGCGAGCGAGCGAGCGAGAGAGAGAGAGAGAGAGAGAGAGAGAGAGACGGGGGGAAGGGGGAGGGGGGAGATGGGAGGGAGAGGGAGAGACTGACGAGATGGTGAAAAAGGAAGGGATAACATTCCGGAAATAGTTGATCCAAGAAAACATGGAAGTACGTGTATCAGAAGAAGTAATGAACAAATCTATGCCCAAACTGAGAAACTATTTGATGCTCACAGGAAAAGCAGAATTTCGTTTTACGATAACTTGGTTCTTCGAGTGAACCCAGAAAGACTAACTAAAATGATATTTGAGCACTACGACAAAAGTCTTGAAACGTAAATCCCCCGGGTTCACGGAAGTGAAAGAGGACTTATCAGAAATTAACGCAACGGAAGCAGAAGCTGTAGCCAGGCCATCTTTTAGGAAGTTCGGGATGTTTCTGGAGGAGGTCGGGGAGTACGTCACTGTTTGGACAGATGAGTGAAGAAATACTGGAAAGTCTGAAGAAAAAATTATGAGGAAGTTACTTCAAGTAGTCCTAAAAGGCCGAAATCGAAGTAAGAAGAAAATACATTACAGCAGAGCCCGTACAACGGGATTAACGGATTAACTCTAGGAAGGGGATTTGTGAAACAAGTGTGACATTAATGCAAGGACCAGAGACGCCTGTCTCCCTATTTTCAATTCTCTTGAACGATCATCATCTATATCTAAAATTTAATAAAGCCGCACGAGGTTGATCTCTAGCAATATCTGAAATTTAATAATGCTATATGAGGTTAAATCTCCTGAAGCGAAGCAGAGGCTAACAAATTGCTGGACGGCGAGTAAGAAGCCCCTGCGTTGGCAACATCAGCGACTGAGCGCTATTATAGTGCGTTGCCTCGACCAGCTACGGGGGAGGGGGAGAAGGTGGTGGGAGGGGAGCTGGCGGCGACCTCTGCTCCCTGCTGGAGCACGCACGCGGCCGCGAGGGTCCCGCGACAATGGCGCATTGTTCGCAGGACGGCCCGGCGATCGTTCGCCTCGGCTCGGAGTCACTGGCAGACTACACGGCGAGCCGACGAGCGCCGCCATCTGCTAACAAGGCCAGTCCATAGGCTCAAGACCACCTTCACCTCCACCTCCTCCTCCTCTGTCAAGAGGGTGGGTGGGGGGAAAACACGTCAGACGTTTCCTCCCAGTCAGGAACAATTTTCGAAGTGCCGATTGAGACAAATGCATTTCTCTATTTGCGGACAGTTTGCGTATGTGTCACTCCATAATTACACTACTGGCCATTAAAAATGCTACACCACAAAGTTGACGTGCTACAGGCGCGAAATTTAACCGACAGGAAGAAGATGCTGTGATACACAAATGATTAGCTTTTCAGAGCATTCACACAAAATTGGCGCCGGTGGCGACACCTACAACGTGCTGACATGAGGAAAGCTTCCAACCGATTTCTCATACACAAACAGCAGTTGACCGGCGTTGCCTGGTGAAACGTTGTTGTAATGCCTCGTGTAAGGAGGAGAAATGCGTACCATCACGTTTCCAACTTTGATGAAGGTCGAATTGTAGCCTATCATAATTCCAGTTTATCATATCGCGACATTGCTGCTCGCGTTGGTCGAGATCCATTGACTGTTAGCAGAATATGGAATCGGTGGATTCAGGAGAGTAATACGGAACGCCGTGCTGGATCCCAACGGCCTCGTATCACTAGGAGCCGGGAAGACAGGCACCTTCTCCTCATGGCTGTACGGATCGTGCAGCCACGTCTCGATCCATGAGTCAACAGATGGGGACGTTTGCAAGACAACATCCATCTGCACTAACAGTTCGACGACGTTTGCAGCAGCATGGACTATCAGCTCATGGACCACGGCTGCGGTTACCCTTGGCGCTGCATCACAGACAGGAGCGCATGCGATGGGGTACTCAACGACGAACCTGGGTGCACAAATGACAAAACGTCATTTTTTCGAATGAATCCAGGTTCTGTTTACAGCATCATGATGGTCGCATCCGTGTTTGGCGGCATCGTGGTGAACGCACACTGGAAGCGTGTATTCGTCATCGCCGTGCTGGCGTATCACCTGGCGTGATGGTATAGGGTGTCATTGGTTACACGTCTCGGTCACCTCTTGTTCGCATTTACGGCGCTTTGAACAGTGGACGTTACATTTCAGATGTGTTACGACCCGTGGCTGTACCCTTCATTCGATCCCTGCGAAATCCTACATTTGAGCAGGATAATGCACGACCGCATGTTGCAGGTCCTGTACGGGCGTTTCTGGATACAGAAAATGTTCGACTGCTGCCCTGGCCAGCACATTCTCCAGATCTCTGACCAATTGAAAACGTCTGGTCAGTGGTGGCCGAGCAACTGGCTCGTCACAGTACGCCAGTCACTACTCTTACTGAACTGTGGTATCGTGTTGAAGCAACATGGGGAGTTGTACCTGTAAACGCCATCCAAGCTCTGTCCGACTCAATGCCCAGGCGTATCAAGGCCATTATTACGGCTAGAGGTGGTTGTTCTGGGTACTGATTTCTCAGGATCTATGCACCCAAATTGCGTGAAAATATAATCACATGTCAGTTCTAGTATAATATATTTGTCCAATGAATACCTGTTTATCATCTGCATTTCTTCTTGGTGTAGCAATTTTAATGGCCTGTGGTGTATAAGAATGAAGGCTCATATTCATTCTAAGATAATTTCAAATACCTCTGCTGTAAATCTAATGTAAGATTCATCACAAGAACGATTACGTAAATCGTTTATACTGGGTGAGTCAAGGAGAAAGGTATATGCTCTGAGAGGTGACTCTCAACAACGTCATATGAACGTTCTTAGTAGTTTCCGAGTAAAATAATGGAAACTATGGGGAACAGGACAATGCAGGTGATAGTAAATGAAACGTCGTGATCTAATAATTTGTGTAGTTACGTACATTTCCTCACAAAGGCACTCGTACGGTCCTTCACTTGAGTACGCGCATGAAAAATGCGAGCGAGGAATTCCTCCTTTGTGTGCATTCTGCGCTTGTAGACTCTGCTCTTGCGCTAAGCCAACGAACAGCAATCTAATGGTGTAAGATCTGGTGACCCCGGTGGCCAAGAAATGACCCCACGGCGACCGATCCGAAGTCCACGATACGTTTGAGAGAGATACTGTGTCACTGGTTGTATGGAATGTGTAGGAACTCCGTCGTGCTGAAAGTACATACGACGTCGTGTTGCCAAATGAATGTCATCCAAGTATTCTTGTAACACATTCTGAAGGAAATCAAGATACCGTACTCCATTAAAAAGGTTGTCTAAAACAAATAGACCGATGAGTTGGTCATCAATAATACAGCACCATACGTTCACTGAGAAATGTTGAAAATTTGTTCCCACAGTAGCGTTTCGATTTTCATCTGCCCTCATGTGAGAGTTGCGCGTGTTATTAATGCCGTTGCGGATACATGTTGACTTATTGGCGGACAGAATACGTGAAGTACAGCGATGATTGGCAATGATCCATTGACAGAATTCCTGTCCTTTGGCAAATGTTGCAGAGTCTGTCGATGACACGGATGCAGTCTGTGCTCATGTAAGGTGCGCGTCACTCGCGTTTGTGGAATACCAAGCTGTGCAGCAATTCATCTAGAGCCGGTAGTTGGGCTGCTTTCAACCATATCACTAAGATCTTGTTGGACGGGACGTTTAGATGCAACATGTACCCATGGAAGCGTTTCGCCTTCATGCAATCTGCCGCTGCTAAATACCCCGCTACATGGAACCCTGTGATTAAGAAACCGTCGATCGTATTCGAGAACAGCGACTTTGGAATTCACATTGCAAAACCCTAATACAAAGATCACGGTACCATACTCCGCATGTGTGAAGACGTGTGACAGTTTCACTACACTCATCCGTACTGTTTTGACTGTACACCTAGGAACACTGTATTACACTGATGCAACAATTGTGATACTGAGACGTGTACACTTGAGGACTCGTTGTTCCACCATGCGCAAGTGAATTGTGCGTTGAAATGATCGGGAAAGACAACACTATGTAGCTTATGTCGCTTTGGTTGTATTCGCATGCGAGTGGTGGCGAAGAAAGACATGCGACTGACGCCCGAGATGTTCAAACAATGGTTCAAATGGCTCCAACCCCTAGCGGTCGCGCGGTTCCAGACTGAAGCGCCTAGAACCAATCGGCCACGCCGGCCGGCCTTGGAATCTGTCCCTGGCGCTTAGGAAGGAGGAACACGTCTACCTTCCAGCGACAAACGATTCCCATCTCTCTTGCCGCCAATCCATAAATGATATCCATTGTGATTATCTTCACGAGTCGCAAGTATTTCAATTGCTTTATCCGAGTCTTTTACTTCATCCATTTACACTGGTACTCTAAATATTTTACGGCACCGTGAAGACATCATATCTATGCTCATTCTGAAGACGTCGTATGATCCATTGTTTGCTGCTGTTGTTTTTCTAAAACTGCTTTATGAGTAAATCCCTGCCTACCCTGCCCAGAGCCATGCCGACTGTCTGCGACTGCATTGGACAGTGATGCTTCTGTTTCACCCCTACGTCGCCGTATCAACACCGGTTCCTAACGGCAAGTCATGTTGTAACGCCGGAAATGCATATCCTCCTATTTCCATCTATTGTACTATTATTTTTTCCCCTTGTTTTGTTACCTCAAGACATGACATTTCTGTCTCTTTATATATTGTAACTGTTTTACTGTTTGTATATATATATATTTATGCACTTATGTCGATGTATAATTGGTTTGTTTCGTAAATATTATTTGTATTTTTACGCTGGGTCTTGCCTAGGGAAAACTGCTATCGAACGATTACATCGATAGGTCGTGTGAAGAATCAAAGTGTGTAGGATCTTTGGTAGTGTGAACTCTGCCGCGTGGAGCGCGGGCTGGGCAATGAGAGTGTGGCGGGAGTAGCAGTGGAGCAGGTGTGTTGTGTGAAGCTCCAGCGAGTTGCCGCGCTTTCGGGGTTTGGCAGCATGTAATTGCGCTCAACTTGCGATAATAGTTTCTGACATGGTGTCGCGGACGGGAAGCATTAGCTGGCGCACATCAAGAGCCCGTTTCGCCTGGTGACCGTGTCGAGAAGAAGGCGCGCCAACATCCAGCTTCTGCAGCAGCGACGGCCGACAATGAGTGACTGTCGCCACCTCCTCGATCGACGGCTTCAAACCTTCAATCAACCAACAAGGAAGACTAAAAGCACGTAAAGTTTCAGAACTGTATGGCAGACCTCAGCTTTTCAAATTGTTCCATTTGCCTCGCAAAATTACAGCAACTTAGCATGAACCTTTGTTGCTCATTGTCCCAATTGCATTGCCAAGCAGGGTCCCTTCCTTTTCCGAAATGAACCCGAGTGTCATTGAAATTCAAACGCCAGCATCATTCGATTTCACTGCTTTAATTTCAAAGTTCAGCTGGCTACAATATTTAGATTGCACAAGCACGAATTAAGAGTGCGAGTTTTGTTACCGAATTTTAGTTACCTGTGACTGCAGCTCAGCTTGGTACGTACTAAATTTTACTATTGTTAATTGTTCAGAATCATTTAATTCAAGTTCAAAGTTAAATCTCTTCTTTCTAAATTGCGTAGATTCAAGTAGCTTTTGAAATGATTGTTGAGGTAGTCCAAGACTAACCGTATTTTACTGAATTTCGATGTGCTTCAGAAAGAAAGCTCACTATTAACTTCAGTCACTAAATTAACTTTCGATTTTCCGGTTATTAATTCTTTTGCTAAATTAAGTCAGGGTGTAGCGAAATTTATTACTTCTGACAAACTTTCAGTTTCACACTACACGTGTCAACCTTCAGTTGCCACGCTTCTAGTGCTAATTATATGTGTAATAACCTTTCTTTTTCAGTTACTATAGTAATTGTCCTTAGGACTGGCGACCGTGATTTCCCCCAAATCTCAAATACCTAATTACCGCTACTTAATTGTTAACGTAACGGCTGCACATTTACCTTCTTTATTAACTTTACCCCTTTTCAAAATTAATTTCCACCAGTTTCATTTGCATTTTTCCTTTCATTTAGATGTAACCCTTTCCTCCCTCTTTACCGACAGGTTAACTTCGGTGACGATTGCTTTTCCAAAATTCCCATTAGGTACACGCGGTTTCATTTTTCACTGTCATTAAGGTCGGTAAGTGAGGGGGGAGGTTACACGTGGCGACCTGGTGACAGGACAATCTTCGGATTTGAGGTTGTTCTGGACACGAATTTTGCATTGTGCAAATCTCGTAACAAAGTACTGGTTACGTACAGGCCGTTACGTCAGCGAGTAATCCTAATTATATTTGAGATTTGTCATTTATATTGAAAATTATTAAAATGAGTGAAGGCAACAATTACCAAAATTTGGTAGACTTGGATACGGAACAATCGGTCGAACAGTGGGAAACGCGCACGGCGGTTCCCATTGTTCAGGGGCAGGCGGCTAGCATGAAAGACGCGACCGCCGAAACGCAACAAAGAGCAGAAATGGAATTCCAAACTTTAGAAAATGTTTCGGAATCGGAAGCGAAAATCAAATCTGTACCCCTTGATGATGAATACGGGGGAACATATATAGAGGAACCAGCTACGGAAGTAAAACCGGTAGTCTCCGGGAATTTAACTGATTTATTGAATGTTTTGATTAATGAAATCAAGAGTCAATCGGCAGAAATTATAGCTCTGTCTGCCAAGCAAGAAGCTCAGTCTGAAAAGATTGAACGAAAGCTAGACAATCAGAACAAAGCTATTAATGTTGTTAACAACAATGTTGGAGTTGTTAATACAAAAGTTGATAAAATCAAAGAAGATATTGTTGTAATTAATACCGAAATCGGTAATCTTAAACAGGAAATGATAGGCGTTCAGGCGGAAATTGCGAGCATAAATACTCGTTTTGATTCCGAAATTAGCAGAATCGAGAAAAGTGTAGGAGAAGCAGTTGCTCCGATCATCGAGAATAAGGTGACGGAACAAATTCAATTAATGAAAAAAGAGGATCAAAAGAAGGTGGAAACTTTAAAGGCTGTAGTGTCCGAAGTAGACACTAAAGTGAGGGAGCAGGCTAATATCTGCGAAGAGAAAAAGAGGGAAGTGGAAACGCTTGCGACAACCACTTGCCAAGTAATTACGAGAGTGTCGGAATTAGAAAAGAAACTTGACGAAAAACAGAGCTATGTGCCAATCTGTGCACATAGTTCGGAATTGTTGACGAAAGAGGAGCGGTTCGACCCCTTGAAAAAAGGCGGTATACACGCGACGGATTTCATTAAAAATTGTGAAAGAGTTTTACCCAGATCATGGACTAATGAGAGAAAAATTAATGCGGTTATTGATGTGCTGGCTGGTGATGCCAAGCGTTGGGGCTTAAACCTCAACATTACGAACCTGACTTTTGACGAGTTTAAAAAATTGTTTCTGGCTGAATACTGGTCAGAGCAAAAACAGCAAAGTGTCTGGCGCGAATTTGTCGTATCGAGGCCTTTCGATGCGAATTCGCGCGGCTCGATGAGGGAGTTTTGTGAGGGCTGGATCCGCAAGTTGGAATATTTGCGTGATCGCCGCACGGAATCCGAAATAGTCTGGGAACTCTACATGAAGCTTCCAGATGATACAAAACGCTATGTAGGAAGCAATTACAGGACAATCAATGATTTCCTGGAAAGAGTTGAGGACGAGGACAATTGGCGCAATAATCGCGACAGTGGTAGAGGCCGTGGTAACAACAACGGGTACCACAGCAACCGCACCAACGATAACCATGGGAATAATGCATACCGCAACCATGGCAGCATTAACAATAATGGTTCGGACCGTAATAACAATCGGTACAATGCAAATAATAACCGGAATGACGGAAACCAGTATCATACTAACGTGATACGGGCTTCACAGAATAGTAATAATGCCAGAGGGTGTGACCAGCCGCCTCAGCAGTATCCGGGGAGCGTATCTGCTGGGACGAGACAGGGAAACCATTAGCCGCGCCGGTGAGGGGCCGACCGGGCGTGGAGAAATTTTGGCGGCCCAATAACAGGAGAAAACCCAGGTGTCGTCGTTATGAAAATTCCTTATGGAATAATCAACGGCGGGAGAGTGTGCTAGTGTTACGAGAAAGGAGTGCGCCCACAAGTAGTAGATCAGCTGTATACACGGCAGTAGAAGATACATTCACTGTCAGTGAGAACAATTTAAGTAGTGTTCCGGAAATCGATTATAAGGTGCCTGCTGTAATACCCACAGCGGAACTGGAGATTGAATTTAAGAATGATTCGCAATTGTTGAGAGAAGATCAGATGTCGGATAACACGTCCGTCATTGAGCGAGGGGATGCTGAGAGGGATGAGGTCTGGTTAAGGCAGTTCGGTCGCTTATACGACGAACTAAGAGATTATAGGGGCCTGTACGGGAGAAGTGTTTATGGGGAGCGCGGGCAGGATTTGCCGCGTCTCGTCCCGCAGGAAGATAGTGATTGTGAAGTGACAGAAAGTTCTGGCCCTAACCGGCAGACTTTACTAGAAATAGTTGATGTTAACGGGGAGCACGAGCAAGATGCGTCGTGTTTCGTCCCGCAGGAGTTGAATGTTGAAGTAGTAACGGAAAGTTCTGGCCCTAACCGGCAGACTTTACCGAAAGTTGTAGTGGTAGAAGTAGCCGACCCATCCGACGCGAACATCCAGTTTAAACATTGCGAGAGTATTAAGGAGAAAGATTACGAAAACTTTAGTGATAGCCGGAAACGATTGGTAGAAAAGCACGTAGATTACAGCGTGTATGAGGTTAGAGCTGACGTTATACGGTCAGACGTTAGCAGTGTGGGTTGCGCAGATCCAGAGGAAGTAATTTCAGATGCTACTGGGCACATTCTTCCAGGTAGATTGGCAGATGAGATCAATCTGACCAAAGAGGAATCAACGAAGGTGACAATTAGTGAAGTGATAGCAAAGCAGCACTCACTAGTTGACGAGTTACAGGAAAAGGTTTCGGTATTGGAGGCGAAGCTACAGACAAAGCCTCAGGACAAACGTGTTGAAATTAAAACTGTATGTGAACAGAGGCTGAAAAAGCCGCCAGATAAACCGGATTTAGGATCAAAGCCGGATGGTTTTTTCTGGAATGACCTGGATATAGACGAGGATTTACTGTGGGAAAATAAAGAAACAGTCGAGGACAAGTGTAGACAGATTGTAGTGTCTGTTAATATGCACGACCTACAACTAAACGTGTTGATTGACACCGGTGCAGAATTGAGTGCTGTATCTGGGAAAATATTTGAGTTACTGAAAGACAGACCTGGCATCGTAGTTATGCCAGTAACAGGAGTGAAAATTATCGGTGCTACTGGGGAGGCCAGTAAACCGGTCACAAAACAGATTTTTGTCAACTTCGAGATATGTGGGGCACGATTTGAACAAGAGTTTGTCGTCGTGCCAGACTTAACTACGGAAGTAATTATCGGGTTAGATTGGCTATTAAAGTACCGTGCAGTGATTAACTGCGAAAGCAAAACTTTGACATGTATGTCACTAGATAAAACAATTGTAGTTAGCTTTGACGAGGCAGGAGACGGTGTGCATAGGCAATACCAGCCTATACACATTGTTAACTGGCCGAATGGTATTGATGTAGATATGAATTTGAACTACTGTAATGTGAGGAAGTTCGGCATTGACAAAAGTGTAGAAAGTGAATTGGAAGAGATAATCAAATTCCCTCCACGGATTGACATTATTATTGGTGTGAAAAACGATCGTTTGCGAGAAGTAATGAAGCTAAAAGCCGATGCTCGCATACGTCGTAATGACGCTAAAGTGCGTTTTGCTAAGTTTGCAATCGGAGACTTAGTACTTGTAAAAGCTCATGAGAAATCGAGCGAGATAGACAATGAAATCTCTAAATTTAAGTTTGTTTATAATGGACCATATAAAGTCATTGGTATACCTCACACAAATGCTTATTGCTTAGAGTATCCAAGCTCTGGAAAAAGGTTAGCTATACGGAATATAGTAAACTTGAAATTGTACCAACCTAGGATCGATTAATACCACACAATGGGTAATTTGTACAGTATGTAAATATAGAGTGTAAGATTTAACGATTTGCTAGATTGCCATGCTTTTGACTGACCAAGGTCATTAAAGAAGTTGTAATTAATAATTAAGTTTGACTAAATGATTTAAGAGAGAGTGATTATTTATCAATTGAAAAATCCAAGCTGCTAGTTTAAGTTTTCAGCTGAGTCACAGTAGATTAAGCAATGTAAATATGATTTTGTAACTAGCTGTAAGATTTCATGAATATGTTTTTTACTAGTCATTGCCGATGTACTTAGACGCTGTTTTAAGTTTCAGGCTAGTACATGCGTGTGATGATGGACAGTGTTGAGTTATCCACTGTGATAGTATTAAGGGACTCCTTGAGATTACTCGGGAGTGAGTTTTTCCTAAAGAATTCAGTGAAACGGACGTTCTGGAAATGCCGTTACACAGGCGAGTGAGATCAAGCGTGCCGCACAGGCGGGCCCAACAATACTGGCGAGGCGGTGCCGCTGTCGGCTCTTGGGCCGCTGTCGGCATTCTTTGTACTTGCGAGTACGGAAGGCGGAATTGTTTTTCTTCCTGGACAGCTGAAAGAATTCTACTGTCAATATTTATGTTTTTTTCGATCTGATGTGTGTTATTTTCTTGTTTAGCGTTTAATGGACTCCCATGACGAGAATATTAATTATGAAAGGGTTATGTAAAAATGTGTATTCTATGTAATTAATTATTAATTTGCGTATTTTGATCTACCTGTTTTTATGACCATGTACTCTGATTAATTTTGTAAATAGTATTCCATTTCTTGATACTGTTAGGAATTTTGACGATTTTGGAATAGCTAAACCATTTTCTATATCTTCTATGAATTTTAATATGTTGTCAACCTGTTTTATTTGGTGCAAGATGACAGTGGAATACGATTAGGAGTGTCTCCACTCAGTTATTATGGTCTAAAAATTGATTTATGATTAATTAGACGAATGCTAAATTTTGTTGATGTTTTCACCATATGCATTTCCGCTGTTTCTTTTTTGGGACATTTTCTGAGTCTGTTTACGTTACACGAACATCCTCAGACAATGTGGGGCACGTGTAACGCCGGAAATGCATATCCTCCTATTTCCATCTATTGTACTATTATTTTTTCCCCTTGTTTTGTTACCTCAAGACATGACATTTCTGTCTCTTTATATATTGTAACTGTTTTACTGTTTGTATATATATATATTTATGCACTTATGTCGATGTATAATTGGTTTGTTTCGTAAATATTATTTGTATTTTTACGCTGGGTCTTGCCTAGGGAAAACTGCTATCGAACGATTACATCGATAGGTCGTGTGAAGAATCAAAGTGTGTAGGATCTTTGGTAGTGTGAACTCTGCCGCGTGGAGCGCGGGCTGGGCAATGAGAGTGTGGCGGGAGTAGCAGTGGAGCAGGTGTGTTGTGTGAAGCTCCAGCGAGTTGCCGCGCTTTCGGGGTTTGGCAGCATGTAATTGCGCTCAACTTGCGATAATAGTTTCTGACATGGTGTCGCGGACGGGAAGCATTAGCTGGCGCACATCAAGAGCCCGTTTCGCCTGGTGACCGTGTCGAGAAGAAGGCGCGCCAACATCCAGCTTCTGCAGCAGCGACGGCCGACAATGAGTGACTGTCGCCACCTCCTCGATCGACGGCTTCAAACCTTCAATCAACCAACAAGGAAGACTAAAAGCACGTAAAGTTTCAGAACTGTATGGCAGACCTCAGCTTTTCAAATTGTTCCATTTGCCTCGCAAAATTACAGCAACTTAGCATGAACCTTTGTTGCTCATTGTCCCAATTGCATTGCCAAGCAGGGTCCCTTCCTTTTCCGAAATGAACCCGAGTGTCATTGAAATTCAAACGCCAGCATCATTCGATTTCACTGCTTTAATTTCAAAGTTCAGCTGGCTACAATATTTAGATTGCACAAGCACGAATTAAGAGTGCGAGTTTTGTTACCGAATTTTAGTTACCTGTGACTGCAGCTCAGCTTGGTACGTACTAAATTTTACTATTGTTAATTGTTCAGAATCATTTAATTCAAGTTCAAAGTTAAATCTCTTCTTTCTAAATTGCGTAGATTCAAGTAGCTTTTGAAATGATTGTTGAGGTAGTCCAAGACTAACCGTATTTTACTGAATTTCGATGTGCTTCAGAAAGAAAGCTCACTATTAACTTCAGTCACTAAATTAACTTTCGATTTTCCGGTTATTAATTCTTTTGCTAAATTAAGTCAGGGTGTAGCGAAATTTATTACTTCTGACAAACTTTCAGTTTCACACTACACGTGTCAACCTTCAGTTGCCACGCTTCTAGTGCTAATTATATGTGTAATAACCTTTCTTTTTCAGTTACTATAGTAATTGTCCTTAGGACTGGCGACCGTGATTTCCCCCAAATCTCAAATACCTAATTACCGCTACTTAATTGTTAACGTAACGGCTGCACATTTACCTTCTTTATTAACTTTACCCCTTTTCAAAATTAATTTCCACCAGTTTCATTTGCATTTTTCCTTTCATTTAGATGTAACCCTTTCCTCCCTCTTTACCGAAAGGTTAACTTCGGTGACGATTGCTTTTCCAAAACTCCCATTAGGTACACGCGGTTTCATTTTTCACTGTCATTAAGGCCGGTAAGTGAGGGGGGAGGTTACAATGTCACTAACACTAATAACGACGCAAATGCCGGGAAGCTGCAGCGTTCAGACTAAACATCATTCCCATGAAGTTGGGCACACATACGGTGAATAGTTTTCCACCTACAGTGACTCGTGTAGCGAAAGTTTAATTACAACCAAGGTTTATATCTTATCGATTGCCAGTAGGCTCTTTGTTCACCACAACCTAAATTTTCAAGCGTCAAGAATTGGTTCTGATATAACAGAATGGACAGTTTCTGCCAAAACGCATAATTGCTTGAAATTATCCGACTCTTTTCATCTACTGGATGAGTGCTCCCGATCAACGTAGTAGATCTGTGCATGGACCCGCACTATAGACAGTTTCTCTGTCACAATACTGAGTCAGCCCGCCTACATGCTCGAAACACAACCCACTATGTCCCTTAGTATCTCCCCATGAGAGAGATGAAGAATGTTTAGAGTTTTTGTCAACATTATACACGGACGTAAAAATAAAACTGGCCCGGAAAATACGCGTTCAGTCACATTTATGTGACAACCACCTACTTTCGACGTCAACATGCAATAACCACTCACAGACGGCAGGTGGGAGCACTAACAGTGGAGGGTTTATAAAGCCAGTCGGTGGACGAGGAAAAAGAGAGCACTCCTTGTCGTAATGCGGACACGGAGCGATCTGTCTGACTTCGAAGCTCGAATGGCTGTTGGTTTTCGGACCAAGGGTGGAAGCATTTCCGAAACTGCGGTTAAAGTATACCGGACATGGCGAACTGGTGATATCCAAAGCCGGCTCCGAGGCAACTGCGGTGTACCGCACACCATTGATGACAAGGGTGAACGACCGCTTCAGGGATGAGTATGGGTGAATAGACAAGCGCAACAATTGAGCAACAGACCGCCCAGATGAACCAAGCGGATACTTACAGTATCTCGTGAACCACCGTTCAGGGAACGTTGCTGCATGTGGGCTTCCGCAGTTGGTGCCTGCTTAATACACTTATGCTGACGACTGTTCATCAGCGACGAAGGCTGTTTGCACGCCAGTACCCCAACTGGGCGTCCATTAAGTGGCGACAGGAGGCCTTTTCACAAGCACTACGCATTATGGTCCTTCAGAAAGACGGCTGTTATCGTGCAAAGCGTGAAACATCTGAAAGCAAACATCCTGCAACAATCGTCGCAAGAGGAGTGAGCGTTATGGTCTGGGCAATGTTTTCGTAGCATTCCCTGGGTGATCTCGTCATTCTGGTACGCACAATGGATCAACACAGGTATGCTTCTACCATTGGGCACCATGTCCAATCCTACATGCAGTTCATTGTTCCTCCGTGCGATGACTTCTACCAACAGGACAATGCAACGTGTTATGCAGCGTGGTTGTAAGAGCACCAGGATGTGTTTATCCATCATTCTCCTCAGATTAGAACCCTATTGAGAATCTGTGAGACCATCTCGATCGGGCTGTACACGGCATGGATGCTGAACCGAGAAACTTAGCGCAGCTGGACACGGTACTCGAGTCAGCACGGCTCCAAATCTTTGTCGCTACCTTCCACAACCTTACTGACACTCTTCGTGGACGTGTCGCAGCTGCCCGCGCTACAAAAGGGTGTTATTCAGACTTGTAACAGTTCGTCACATTTATTTATTTAATCCCATGGCTAGGGCCCTCCCATCTGGCAGACCGTTAGCCGGGTGCCGGTCTTTCAATTTGACGCCACTTTGGCGACCTGCAGTCGATGAGGATCATAGGGTGATGATGATGATGATGACAGCACAACACACAGTCCCTGGGCGGAGAAAACTCCCCGACCCAGCAGGGAATCGAACCAGGGCCCAGAGGATTGACAATCCGTCACGCTGACCATTCAGCTACCGGGGGCGGACAGGTTGGTCACATTAATGTGACTGGACGGTATATTTCATGTACCTTACGATAGGCAAGCTAACTTGCTTTGTCCCGACCTGGGATGCCTGTACAAGGGTGCATGAAGTATTTTCTGCGCCAGTTTTATTCTGGCCACGCTGCACGTTGCTGCGTCCACTCGTCGCACCATGCAGTGGACTCTCTCGTGCAGAGAGGGCAGCCGGCCGATGGTCTCCGATGCGGCCACTACACGCACACCCCGTGATGCAGCCGCGGGCGTAGGAGCAGGAGGAAGGAAGGACACGGCGCGGCCCGCATTTCACGCCGGCCTCCTCTCATTAGCTGCGCCGGCCTTTTACGGCCGCGCGGCAGAGATACGGCGCACGCTGCCGCCGCACCGCGGTGCACACTTTGCGCGGCGGACACCCCGGCCGCTGGCCGCCGGCCGCCGCTGTGTAATTTTAATCAATATCCAATATCGGCCGCGGCGATTTATGGCGGCCATTACGTGCTGTTGCGCTGAAATAATAGCGCTGCTAATGGTATACCGCGGGTCTTCGATAGTCGAAGTGTACTCTCCTTACGTGGGAAAATGTTACGAGATTCGTTGCGGTTACGATGGTGCAGCGTACTGATACTGCTGTCACCCACCTGCTCCATTTTCATTACTTGCGGACGTGATCTTCAACGTGGAACTTCTTTCTGGGCACTAACAATTCCGCAAACATCTGAGAAACGCTATAAATGTGAAAGTTTGTGTGTGTGTGTGTGTGTGTGTGTGTGTGTGTGTGTGTGTGTGGGTGTGTGTGTGTTTTGTTAATATATTTGTTACTCCTTCACGCTGAAACCTCAGAACGCATTTGGATGAAATCTGGAATAGTTGAATGGCTCTAAGCACTATGGAACTTAACATCTGTGGTCATCATTCTCCTAGACTTAGAACTACTTAAACCTAACTAATCTAACGACATCACATACATCCGTGCCCGAGGCAGGATTCGAACCTGCGACCGTAGCAGTCGCGCGGTTCCGGACTGAAGCGCCTAGAACCGCTCGGCTACAGCGGCCGGCTATCTGGAACGACGATAGCGGCCGGCTATCTGGAATGACGATAGCTGATATCCTGAATTAACACAAAGGCTACCTTCTACACTGAAGCGCCGAAGAAATTGGTATAGGTGTGCGTATTCAAAAACAAAGATATTTAAACAGGCAGAATACGGCGCTGCGATAGGCAACGCCAATATAAGACAACAAGTGTCTGACGCAATTGTTAAATCAGTTACTGCTGCTGCAATGGCAGGTTATCAAGATTTAAGTGAGTTTGAACGTGGTGTTATAGTCGCGCATGAGCAATGGGACGCAGCATCTCCGAGGCAGCGATGAATTGGGGATTTTCTCGTACGATCTTTTCACAAGTGTACCGTGAATATCAGGAATGCGGCAAAACATCAAATCTCCGACATCGCTGCGTCCAGAAAAAGACCCTGCAAGATGACTGGAAACATGTTGCCTGATCGGACGAGTCTCGTTTCGAATTGTATCGAGTGGATGAAAGTGTACGTGTATGGAGACAACCTCTTCAATCTAAGAACCCCGCACGTCAGCAGGGGACTCTTGAAGCTGGTGGAGGCTCTGTTGGAGCGATATGGAACCCCTGATACGTCTAGATACAAATTTGACAGGTGACACTTACATAAGCATCCTGTCTGATCACCTGCATCCATTCGTGTTCATTGTCATTTCTACGAACATGGCCAACTCCAGCAGGACAGTGCGACACCCAACGAGTCCAGAATTGCTACAGAGTGGCTCTAGGAACGCTCTTCAGATTTTAACACTTCCGCTAGCCACCAAACTCCCCAGACACCAATATTACTGAGCATATCTAGGATGCCTTGCAAGTGCTGTTCTGAAGAGATAACCACCCCCCTCGTACTCTTACGGATTTATGGACAAGCCTGCAGAATTCGTGGTGACAATCCCTCCCCCCCCCCCCCAATCGAAGCACTACTTCAGACGTTAGTCGAGTCCATGCCACGTCGCGTTGCGGCGCTTATACGTGCTCGCGGGGGCCTACATGATATTAGGAAGGTGCACCAGTTTCTTTGGCTCTACTAAGTATACACATGTACCTATCAAAGGGAGGGGGGGGGGGGGGTGAGAAGCATAGCCCACTACGTGCAAATACGCATGCTTTATTCGTCCAGTATTTGCGAATGAGAGTAGTTAGTGACTTGCAGCAAACTTTACACGTAATATCAAACCTTTATGAAACTTTTTATCAGCGACAACGACCACAAATTGAGAAAAGAAAAAAGTTTATCGCTTACTACATTTTCACTGTTGATGCAGTAAAACTACCAGCATTCACATACACCACTGAATGTACCAGAAAAATTATATCATTGTACGACACATAGCTCAGATGACGTCATAAACATTGAAATACGTGAACAGCTGCCGCATCATGCATGACGTTTAAATGTATTACTTGTGTACTACTACCAAGGAGATGGGCAGCGAGAGGGGTAGAGGGGTAGGGAGGAGATCAACAGCAAGAGTGGGAAGTATGAAATGTACAGAGTGGGGGGGGGGGGCAAGGAGGAATTACATAGAGGAAGGAGAAGGTGGACAGAAAGAATGGGAAGGAGGAAATGGACTAATGGAAGATTGTAATAAATACTTATCTGGACTTTTTTTTATTAATAACTGTTTAACTGCGCGTAGCAACATGGTGGCAGCTGGTTATTTTGATAACCTGAGTTTATCTTGCACTTTTAAAACATATTGCTTCATTGACCGCTTTAAAGCGACGCATTTCGCTGGTGGATGTCTGGGAGCACTGCTGTCGTCATGTTGGAAAACGGGAGTATCCACAGCATACTCATCAGGAAGATGTAGAAGAAAGGCCATCACTGCGTTATCGAGAATGTTGAAATCAACACCTTGGTTCAAGTTTAGGCAGCCTGAATAGTTGGGCTCAAGTTATGGTACGATAAACAACCTCAAAACCTCACAGAACGCAAGTTGTGGCTTGAACTACGCACTCCACACACTGCGTGTTACTTATCTCAGTGTAACACCGATACACTGGATGGCTTGCATCATTTGAAAGGAGCTGAAATACACTGTTCAGAAGAATGAGGTGTACTCATGTATCAAAGCCCGATATGTTCAATTTATGATCTTATTGCAATGATTGAGATCTTCGCTTTCACTGTAGGCGACAATCAAAATCATTGGCCATGTTATGCAGCACAGGGCCGGTTGACCCCCTCAGAAATAAGTGATCATCTCTCATTGTTTTCTGGTGAGATACACAGGTGGAAGTCGTCATTTGCTGACGTTGCAGTCAACCAAGCACATGCGGATCGGCGTCGTAATGCAGTGGAAGTTGCTAGGGAGGTCTGTTTGATCAAAAAAGGATGGACTTCTGCCATGTTGCTGCAGATCCCAATGACTCTCCATGCGTAATCCACAGGTTGTGGACATGCTGCAGAGAGACAAGTCGGTACACAAAGTGAGTTGAACAAATCCGCCGACACACTACAACCCCTCGTGAATAGCGATATCTGGCCATCCCTGCGTTGCGGCGTCGTACGGATACTGCATGAGCATTGCAAGGCGATCTCAGAAGGGCCGCTCGAGCCGCTGATCGGATTAAACCGTAATGAACAGGTTACGAGAAAGGACCTTACGACCTAGACGTCTTCGAGTATCCCTCTTTACACGTTAACATCTTGCAGCTCGTCTTCAATTCTGCCGTTCTCATGACAACTGGCAACTTGCTCACTGGCGAAACGTCTTATTCACAGACCAGTCCAGATATCTTCCGACGCAAGGGATGGACGTATTCGTGTGCGGAGACCTGTGGTGAGCCGTACTTGTCAAATGTTGCCCAGGGAATCGAGAGATATCCAATATTCTGTGATGTTGTTGAGAGGCTTCAGTGATGACAGCCATAACGAATATTGTCGTTGTCCGTGGTCGCCTCACCGCCACGCAGTACACTGGACTGGTCCTGCTGGATCCTGTGGTGGCTGCTGCATACCATTGTGGCCCTGAATTCCTTCTAAAGCTAGGGCCTATGTGGCGGGCGTCAAATGGGATACCCTGCCATGACTGGAAACTGAAGTAATGAAATGCCCGGCGGTGAACTCCGACCATCGTGCATTTGTGGAACAGACTTGTTCGCGGTCGTCCTGTTCCACCGCAGACCCACCGAAAACTCTTATGGACTCTCACTGAAGGATGGGAACAGATGCAAAGGGTGACCTCCGTAGACTCACATGGAGCATGCCACATGGGTGTCAGGCAGTATAAAAGTTCGCAGAGTATGCACAAGTTATTGAAGCTCTCGAAGTCTAATGAGAAGCATCCAGATGACGGGATGAATGATAGTTCCCACTTAGTTTTAGGCACCTGTAGAGCACTTCAGTTCTTTTTGTGTGAATGTTAGAGTATGTGATGACGTTTTGTTGTGTACTAAATTTGTAAAAGATAAAGTTATAATTTGGTAAGATACCCAGACCCGAATTATTACTCACTGGAGCATGGAAGACGCCCAAAATCATGTACCCCTCATTCTTTTGACCCGTGTAGCTCCTCGTCGGACCACACTACAAGCCTCCAGCCATGCGTTGTTCAGTTTCGGTATTCTTTGGCGAATTAAAGATATGCTGCTAACTCCGAATGTCTGTTGCATGCAATTCCCTTCGGAATGTTGCCAGGGAATTGGTCCAGATGGGCCTGCATTCACGGACAGCTGCACTCCCTGTCCGCTATGAAACAGATTGTCATTGAAAAGGCGTCGCTTTCGTCTCCGATCCCTGCTGTTGTGATATTTTTACGACAACTGTTCTCAAGCAGTGTTACACTGCCGCGAGTGGTACGCCATTCGTCGTAGACACGTTGCACAGCTCGAATTGACAGACCAACAAATCGACCAGTTTCTTGTTGTGGATTTTTACACAAGTGTTGTCGTTGAGTGACTGTAGGAGGATACAGGATGACTTAGAATTTATATTTGGCGTGATGAGTGGCAGTTCGCACTAAATGTAGAAAAATGTGAGTTAATGTGGATGAGTAGAGAAAAGGGTCCTGTAATGTCCAAACACAGTTATAGTAGTCTGCTGTTTGACAGTCACGCCGGCAAAATACCTAGGCATAACGTTCCAAAGCGATATGAAATGGAATGAGCACGTGGGTTCGATAGTGGCGAAGGAGAATGGACGACTTCGGTTAATTAGGCGAGTTTTATTAAGTCTGGTTCATCTGTAAAGAAGGCTGCATAGAATACTAGCGCGACCCATTCTTGAATATTGCTGGAGTGTCTGGGATACCGACCAGGTCAGATTATAACAAGACATCGATGTAGTTCGCAGCCGTGCTGCTAGATTCGTTACCGATAGCGCGAGTCAATACGCAAGTATTACGGATGTTGTTGTTGTTGTTCTGGTCTTCAATCCAGAGACTGGTTTGATGCAGCCCTTCATGCTACTCTATCCTGCGCAAGCTTCTTCATCTCCAAGTAACTACTGAAACCTACATCCTTCTGAATTTCCCTAGTGTATTCATCTCTTGGTCTCCCTCTACGATTTTTACCCTCCAATACTAAATTGGTGATCCCTTGACGCCTCAGAACGTGTTCCAACACCCGATCCCTTCTTCTAGTCAAGTTGTGCCACAAACTCCTCCTCTCCCCAATTTTATTCAGTACCTCCTCATTAGTTACGTGATCTACCCATCTAATCTTCAGCATTCTTCTGTAGCACCACATTTCGAAAGCTTCTATTCTCTTCTTGTCCAAACTATTTATCGCCTATGTTTCACTTCCATACATGGCTATACTCCATACAAATACTTTCAGAAACGACTTCCTGACACTTAAATCTAAACTCTATGTTAACAAATTTCTCTTCTTCAGAAAAGCTTTCCTTGCCATTGTCAATCTACACCTCTCCACTTCGACCATCATCAGTTATTTTGCTCCTCAAATAGCAAAACTCATCCACTACTTTAAGTGTCTTATTTCCTAATGTAATTCCCCCAGCATCGCCTGATTTAATTAGACTACATTACATTATCCTCGTGTTGCTTATGTTGATGTTCATCTTATATCCTCCTTTCAAGACACTGTCCATTCAGTTCAACTGCTCTTCCAAGACCCTTGCTGTCTCTGACAGAATTACAATGTCATCGGCGAACCTCAAAGTTTTTATTTCTTGTCCATGGATTTTAATTCCTACTCCAATTTTTTCTTTTGTTTCCTTTAATGCTTGCTCAATATACAGATTGAATAACTTCGAGGATAGGCTACAACCCTGTCTCACTCCCTTCCCAACCACTGCTTCCCTTTCAGGCCCCTCGACTCTTGCAACTGCCACCTGGTTTGTGTACAAATTTTAAATAGCCTTCCGCTCTCTGATTTGACCCCTGCTACCTTCAGAATTTGAGAGAGCGTATTCCACTGAACATTGTCAAAAGCCTTCTCTAAGTCTACGAATGCTAGACACGTAGGCTTGCCTTTCCTTAACCTATCTTCTAAGATAAGTCGTAGGGTCAGTATTGCCTCACGTGTTCCAACATTTCTACGGTAACCAAACTGCTCCTCCCTGAGGTCGGCTTCTACGAATTTTTCCATTCGTTCGTAAACGCAAATGGGAATCACCGGAGGAAAGACTACGTTCTTTTTGCGAAACACTAAAGGCAAAATTTAAATTGTCATCCACGCTCATTGCGCGTAAGAATCACGAAGACAAGGTAAGATAAAAATGCTCGTACCTACGCGCACTATTGATATAGCTAGAAGTGTTTTCGTCGCTCCATTTGTGACTGGAACAGGAAAAGGAACATCTAGGTACCTCCGCCACTTATTATATAGTAGCTTGCAGAGTATGGTATAAATGTAGAACCGATTGCATTTTTATCGTCCTTCCGTGCCACTCCGTTGATCTGTCTCACTGCATTGATTCCATAGTACCGACTGGCTCACAGACACCACCACATGACCGTGCAGTGAAGGTTCACACAACCGCCTCGTACCAGTTTTACATAATCTACTGTGCTTCAACCAATCTGCTGCTTACAGGGAGTGACATATTTTATGCGGTGAGGTTACTACAGTGAATAAAACAGTCCTATTACAGCTTTCGAAATTACGCAACATACTCCAAAAAAAGTCTAATTTTAATATGTGCAACGAGCGGAAATGAGAGAACTGATGAATACCGTCCACAGCCAAGCAACAAGCAGAGCCGTGACGTGCCAGGAGCTGGCGCGGCAGTCGGCTACTCCCGACTCGTCTTTTTAGAGGCGCTAATCGAATTTCGGAACTGATAAATCGAGTCCCGCGGTCGGATTAAGCACGTCACGGCGCGACGCAGCGGTACCGGCGAGATAATCAAAAACGCAATCAGCGGGCAATTAGCTGGCCTGCTCGCTCCATTTCCAGCGGGGGTGCTCGACCGTGCAAATGGGACTGGTGACACAGGCTGGCGTGGGCGTCCTGCTCTCTAGCTGCGCTCCCTGGCGAGCCAGCGGCGACAGCGGTTTGCAACTTTATTGTCAATCACTTCAGCGGTTACCTGTCTCTGCGTAAACTTAGAGGTGTAAGGGTGGCATCGTGTGGCCTTGCAAGTAATCTAGGCCCTCTTATCCCATACAAATTATAAAAAAGATGGGCTACATAATGTGTACGTACACGTGTATGTTCCACACCTCCTCTTATACCACTGGGTCGATTTCAAATGGTTCAAATGGCTCTGAGCACTATGGGACTCAACTGCTCAGGTCATAAGTCCCCTAGAACTTAGAACTACTTAAACCTAACTAACCTAAGGACAACACACACATCCATGCCCGAGGCAGGATTCGAGCGTGCGACCGTAGCGGTCGCGCGGTTCCAGACTGTAGCGCCAGAACCGCTCGGCCACCAGCGGCCGGCCTGGGTCGATTTCAACAAAAATTAGTACACATGTCACTTACTGTCTGGAAAGAACCGTTGTGGGTTTAAGAACCGTTGAGGGTGTAAGAACCACCCATTTGCCAAAGATGTGTGGGTGAAAAAGCGATGTAGCCCATGACGCACAAATGCCCATGCTTTAGCCATCCATTATTTGAGAATGAAAGCACTTCGGGACTTGCACAAAACATTACACATAAATTCAAACCTTTCTCGCTGACTACCGCCACGAAATGATGAAAGAAATAGGTTTATTGCTTACTACATTTTCGCTGTTCACGCAGAAGAACTATCGCATGAAGCATGACATTTTAATTTATTGTTTCTTTATTACTAACTGACACATTTTGCAGACGGTATTCACGTATACCACTGACTGTATCAGAAAAATCACATCATTGTACAGCACTTATTTCAGGAGATATGACGTCATAAACATTGAGCTGCGTGAAAATAAAAATTCACGTCAAAATAAATGTGTGTACAGATGAGTGTGAAATAGTTTAAGTATATGTGAAATACCGGGTGATCAAGAAGTCAGTATAAATTTGAAAACTTAATAAACCATGGAATAATGTAGATAGAGGTAAAAATTGACACACATGCTTAGAATGACATGGGGTTTTATTACGACAAAAAAAAAACCGTATTGCTAGACGCGTGAAAGATCTCTTGCGCGCGTCGTTTGGTGATGATTGTGTGCTCAGCCGCTACTTTCGCCATGCTTGGCCTCCGAGGCCCCCAGACCTCAGTCCGTGCGATTATTGGGTTTAGGGTTACCTGAAGTCGCAAGTGTATCGTGATCGACCGAAATCTGTAGGGATGCTGAAAGACAACATCTGACGCCAATGCCTCACCATAACTCTGGACATGCTTTACAGTGCTGTTCACAACATTATTCCTCGATTACAGCTATTGTTGAGGAATGAAGGTGGACATGTTGAGCATTTCCTGTAAAGAACATCATCTTTGCTTTGTCTTACTTTATTATGCTAATTATTGCTATTCTGATCAGATGAAGCGCCATCTGTCGGACATTTTTTGACCTTTTGTATTTTTTTGGCTCTAATAAAACCGCATGTCATTCCAAGTGTATGTGTCAATTTGTACCTCTCTATCTACATTATTCCGCGATTTATTCAGTTTTCAAATTTATACTGACTTTTTGATCACCCGGTATATTTGACATGAGGGTATGCATGCAAAGCCACAGGTAAAACGCTCATCTTAAACCCTGGAACGGTTTCCATAAAATTTGGCACAAATACTGGTTACAATATAGAAAGAAAAACTGTAGGGATAAGGACCACCAGCCTCCTATTGGAGTGAGCGCGATAACGTGGAGAGAGAGGTGGGGAGCAGGAAATGAACAGACAGAGAGAGGGAAGGAGCATATAGGAGGAGGAGGTGATGGACAGAGATAGGAGAGGGGTAACTAACAGAGAAACGGGACAGGAGTAGAGGGACGGAGAATGGAAAAGGGAGGAGACGGACAGAGACAGAAGGAGGAAGAGACCGACAAAGAGAGAGAGTAAAAGAACATGGCCAGAGGGGGAGAAGGAAAGCGACAGAGAAAGGGAAAATGAGGAGACGGACTCAGAAAGTAAACGATAGGGAGAGTGGTGAGGAGCAGGCGCGTAGAGCGATGGGGGAGGGGGGAGAGAGGAAAAGATGGACAGATGGAGGTAGGAGCAGATGGACAGAGGGGTAGGAGCAGACTGACAGAGAGGTGGGGAGCAACAAATTGACAGAAAGAGGGCCAGAAAGAAATGGACAGAGAATGGGGTATTGGAGGATTTGGACAGCCAGAGAGGATAGAGGAGGTGGACAGAAAGTGGGGGCGAAGAAGATGGACAGAGGAAGTGGAAAGGAGAGAATGGACTAATAAAAGATTGGAATACATACATAACCTGGCAACGCTGGGAACTAAGCTAGTATTCACAAACAAAGCTGCGCGTTCTGGTGGTGAATCTACCAGATGCCAGTTCGTAGTTACGCCTGTAGAGGGCCCCGATCGGGTATCTAGTTTTGCTGGTGGACACTGAGGTTCTCTTATCTTGATCGCTGACAAAAACTGATAGAGGCAGAGGCTTGTACCAACATTACTGCAGCTACGCCTATGTAAACACTCGTTAGAATATTTTCCTTGTATTACACACGTATCAAGGGATATGTCCCTGTATTAACACTTAAGGTGATACTTTACGTTAGGCGACGCTAATTTGTTTACAAACATTAGGGTATTGGTATTATGAGCCCCTTTGACGTTGGCAATATGAGAACCCAATGTCATGTTTATGATGACAGAAGGCACATAGTGTACTCCTCTCGAATAGAACGAAGAGGGCCGCCGAGCCTGTCATCCCCAACCGATAGACCGATGACGATCGAAGTGTCACATGCCCTCATTCCCTGAGACATTGCGGAGAAATTTGGAAATTAATCCGAATGATTAGCGTAATCCCGACTGCAGAGGCTGGTTAGGAGAATAATTATCTAATACGAGTGAACCAGCGGATATTTTGAAGAAGAGCGTATGTTGCACAACTTATTCTGAGCTCCAACTTTATATCTCAGCAAAACTATAAAAGGTATGAGGCCTAGAATTTGAAAAAAAATAGGTTTTCCCAATTTTCTTAATTTATCCAATGTAATTTCCTTCCGAAAACTGTTGCAGGATTCAATGGTGGGCCTTCAACAAGTGCCAGCCTGCGAACCATTCAACGAAACATCATCGATAGGGGCTTTCGGAGCCGACGGCCACTCGTGTTCCCTTGATGGACTGCTCGACACAAAGCTTTACGCCTCGACTGTGCTCGTCGACACCGACAATGGCGTGTTAATGACTGGAAACATGTTGCCTGGTCGGTCGAGTCTCGTTTCAAATTGTATCGAGCTGATGGACATGTACGGGTATGGAGACTAACTCATGAATCCATGGACCCTGCAAGTCAGTGGGGGACTGTTTAAGCTGTAATGGTGTGGGGCGTATACAGTTGGAGTGATATGAAACGCCTGATACGTCTACATACGATTCTGACAGTTGATACGTATTGAAGTATCTTGTCTGATTACTTCATCCATTTATTCCAACAGACATGGGCAATTTCAACAGCACAATGCGACACCCCACACGTCCAGAATTGCTACAGAGTGGCCCCAGGAACACTCTTCTACTGGTCGGCTGTCCCCAGACATGAACATTAGCCGCGCGGTCTAGGGGGCACCTTGTCACGGTACGCGCGGCTCCTCCCGTCGGAGGTTCGAGTCCTCCCTCGGGCATGGGTGTGTGTGTGTGTGTGTGTGTGTGTGTGTGTGTGTGTGTGTGTGTGTGTGTGTTGTCCTTAGCGTAAGTTAGTTTAAGTTAGATTAAGTAGTGTGTAAGCTTAGGGACCGATGACCTCAGCATTTTAGTCCCATAAGACCTTACCACAAATTCACAAGTTTCCAAATTTCCATGAACATTACTGAGCATATCTGGGATGCTTTGCAACACGCTGTTCAGAAGAGATCTCCTCGCCTTCGTACTCTTACCTATGTATGGACAGCCCTGCAGGATTCATGGTATAAATTTCTTCCAGCACTGCATCAGACATTAGTCGAGTCCATGCCACGTCGTGTTGCGGCACTTCTGCGTGCTACTGTGGGCCCTCCACGATATTAGGCAGGTGTACCAGTTTCTTTGGCTCTTCAGTGTATTAAAATAGCACTAATCGCTTTTGTTATTTTCTATAATAAGAAAATATTTCAAACCACTGCAAATTTTACGAATTTAAATTACAACTTTTTAAAAAGGTCTACTTAAATACGAAAAATTGTAGTACTACTAATTGATATTTCGCTTTTTTTACTCGGTTAATAGTAAGGAATACGAAAGACCTGTTATAATCCAGATCAGACAAATACGCAAAAAATAATTATTCGGAACTACAATATCGGAATCGGTTTTAACCGGTCGATTTTTCCAAACCACACGGTGCGTTGTGGAGTATTTGTATGTAGATGTAGATGTTGAAATACGACGGTTGAAACTTAAATAGTGCTGACTAGTTATTCACAACCGATAAAAAGAGCTACATGTTTGCACCTGTTACTGTCCTTCAATGTAGTCACCAGCGTTGTGTAGAACACATTGCCAGCAATGTGGAAGGCGTAGTATACCGTTAGCAGAACCTGTTCTGTTGATGGTGCGAATGCAGCGGTCTACTGCCTGTCAAATCTCTTTAACAGTTCCGAAGCGAATGCCACGAAGCCAAAACTGAAACGCGTCAGAGCCCCAGTGTGGTGAAAGTCATGGTGATTCTCGTGTACGACTGTGATTGTGTTATCATAACGCATTATGTTCTCCCACGGTAGACCGTCAATGCATAGGATTACTGTTCGTTTTCGGAGCATCACCTGCGACCAGATTTGCGAAAAAAGCGGCGACACTTTCTGCGCAACCCACCCATTTGCACGACAACGCGCGGTCGCATACAGTGCAAGCTGTGGCTGCTCTGTTCGGTCGATGGGGCTAGGATGTACTGTACCATCCACCATACTGCCCGGACTTAAGTCCTTGTGACTTTGATTTGATTCCGAAGATGAAGGAACCACTTCGTGTCATTCGCTTCAGAACTATTCCAGAGATTCGACAGGCAGTAGACCGCTCGATTCGCATCGACAGAACAGGCTCTGCTAACGGTATACTACGCCTTCCAAATAGCTGGCAACGGGTTCTACACAACACTAGCGACTACTTTGAGGGACAGTAACAGGTACAAACATGTAACTCTTTGGTATCGGTTGTGAATAAATAGTTGCCACTATTTAAGTTCCAACCCTCGTGCATTTCGGTGAACAAGAAAAGAAATGGCTGGCTCTGAGCACTATGGGACTCAACTGCTGAGTCATTAGTCCCCTAGAACTTAGAACTAGTTAAACCTAACTAACCTAAGGACATCACAAACATCCATGCCCGAGGCAGAATTCGAACCTGCGACCGTAACGGCCTTGCGGTTCCAGACTGCAGCGCCTTTAACCGCACGGCCACTTCGGCCAGAAAAGAAATGCTTCGCGTTTTGCAGAAGACAGAGTTTGAAAGCCCACGTGCAGTTTCTTTATTACGCTATACACGTTTGACAATGATATCGCGTGCCCAAATACGGCGCTCTCATTTATCGCGAATTTGCTATAGTGGAGGTGCGCACAGCAGTTACGGGTTGCTTGCGGACGCGCAGTGGTGGGAGAGGGTGGTCTGGGGATCTGGGGATTTACGCTCGGCGCTCGTGCGGAGCGCGACTTCTCCAAAGGGCTTTGTTGGGCGAGCGGCGGCGCCTCCTTTTGCAAGAGTCGGCGGCGGGCCGTTCGTCAGGAGCCAAACCAGCCCACCTAGCGTGAATGCCGAGCTCGGCTCAGCCCAGCTCAGCTCAGCTCGCGTGTTTACGGCTTTACGTTCGACGCGTCTCCTCGGTGGGCATTCATTAAAAAAACCCTGCATTATGCGCGGCGCGCGCACAGCCCAGGAAATACCGCGCCGCCTCCAGTCATCAACCTTGCCAGTATCAGCGTAGCGCATAACCTCGCCGATACTTCATATTTTGCAAACTCAGTCAGCTGCGCAACAGTTCCTGCTGTCTCACAGGCGCCCAAAGGGAGGGGGGGGGGGTGGGGTGGGGGCAGGAAGGGGGCTGAGATGTAAACTGGGGTCAAGATACTACAATCCCCCAAAGAATAATGTATTAAAAGCGTTTACACTGACGTGACAAAATGTCTTGGGATAGCGATACGCACATATACAGATGGCGATAATATAACGTACACAAGGTATAAAAGGGCAGTGCATTGGCGGAGCCGTTATTTGTGCTCAGGTGATTCATGTGAAAACTTCTCCGACGTGATTATGGCCGCACGACAGGAACTGACAAACTTCGAACATCCACATCTACATCATTGCTCTGCAATTCACAATGAAGTGCCTGCCAGAGGATTCCCCGAAGCACTTTTCAAGCTACTTCTCTACCGTTCTACTCACTAACAGCATGAGGGAAAAACGAACGCCCAAATCTCTCCATGCCCGCTCAGAATTCTCTTATTTTACTATAATGGACATTTTCCCCTATATTTTAGCGCCCACAAAATATTTTCTCACTTTTAAAAAATGCCTTTGTTTTAAGGACTGTTACCCCGATTCGTGTATCATATCCGTGGGACTCTCTTCTCTATGTCGCAATAACACAAAACGAGCTGCCCTTTTTTGAACCCTTTCAATACCCTCCGTCAACTTTGTCTGATGCGGACCCCACACCGCACAGCAATACTCCAGAAGACTGCTGACAACCGTGGCAAAAGCAGTCTATTTCGTTAACCTGTTACACTTTCCAAGTGTTCTGCCAATAAATAGCAGATTTTGGTTTGCTTTCCCCGCAACGTTATCAGTGTGATAGTTCCAGTTGAAGCTATTCGTAATTGTAAGCCTTTTTTGTGATTTATAGTTTAACTGGAATTTAGCGGATTCATTTTAGTGCTCATGAGGATCGTTTCATACTTTTCACAATTTAAAGTCAGCTGCCACTTTTTGCACCCAACAGATATCTTGTCTAAATTATTTTGCATTTCGTTTTGATCATCTGATGACTTCACACGACTGTAAGTGACAGCGTCATCTGCAAACCATCGAAGAGAACTGTTCAGATTGTATCCTCAATCGTTTATGCAAATAGGAACAACAGAGGGCCTGTAACACTTCCTCGGGGAACCCCAGACGTTACTTCTGTTTTAATCGATGACTTTCCGGCAGTTAATTCGAACTGTGACCTTTCTGACTGGAAAGCAAGAATCTAGTCACACAACTGAGGCCATATCCCATAGGCACGCAATTTAATTAGAAGTCGCTTGTGACGAACGGTGTCAGAACCCTCCCGGAAATCTAAAAATAGGGAATCGATTTCACATCCCTTTGTCAATAGCACTCATTACTTCGTGAGAATAAAGAGCTAGTTGTGTTTCACAAGAACGATATTTCCTCAATCCGTGCCGTTTGTTTGCCAATAAATCGTGTTCTTCGAGGTGATTATAATGTTCGGCCACAGTATATGTTCCAAAATTGTACTACAAATCGACGTCAGTGGCATCGACGTCAGTGATATGGGTCTGTAATTCAGCGGACTACTCCCATTTGCTTTTTGAGTATTGGTGTGACTTGTACAACTTCTCAGTCTCTGGGTACGGATGTTTCTACGAGCGAGCAGTTGTATATGATTGGTAAGTATGGCTCTATTGTATCAGCATACTCTGAAAGGAATCTGGTATATGTCTGAAACGGAAGCCTTGCCTTTCTTAAATGTAGTCAGTTGCTTCTTTTGTGAAGGAATTCTGCAAAACTGTGTTTAGTAACTCTGTTTTAGAGGTTAAACCACCGTTGTTATCGCGCAGTGAAGGTATTGATAGCGTCTTGCCATTGGTGTACTTCACATACGACCTGGGTTTTCTGCCAGGTTTCGAGGAAGAGTTTCGTTGTGGAAACTATGGTAGTTGGAGCTAAACGCAAGGGACATTCCATTTCGGAAATCGTTAGCGAATTAAATATTTCGTGTTCCGCACTGTCAAGAGTGTGTCGAGAATACCACATTTCAAGCATTACCTCTCATCACAGACAACGCAGTGGCCGACAGCCTTCACTTAACGACCGAGAGCAGCAGCGTTTGCATAGAGCTGTGCAAGCAACACAGTGAAATAACCGGAGAAATCAATGTGGGACGTACGACGAACGTGTCCGTTAGGACAGTGCGACGAAATATGGCGTTAACGGGCTATGGCAGCACACGACCGACGCGAGTGCCTTTGCTAACAGCAGACATCGCCTCTCCTGGGCGGTTGGACCCTAGACGACTGGAAGACCGTCACCGGGTCAAATGAGTTCCGATTTCAGCTGATAAGAGCTGAAGGTAGGGTTAGAGTGCGGCGCGCACACCCCACGAAACCATGGATCCAGGTTGTGAACAGGACACTGTGCAACCTGATGGTGGCTACATAATGGTGTGTGGTCTGTGTTTACAAGATATCGACTGGATCTTCTGATCCAATTGAGCCGATCATTGACCGGAAATGGTTATGTTCGGCTACCTGGACAGATATTCAGCGATGGATGTTTGTGGATGACGTCACTGGTCCACAACTGCTCGCGGTTGGTTTGAAAAACATTCTGGACAATTTGAGCGAATGATTTGGCCACCCACATAACCCGACATAAGCCCATAGCACATTTATGGGACATAATCGAGAGGTCAGTTGCACATTAGTTAGGTGATCTACCCACCTAATCTTCACAATTCTTCTGTAGCACGATATTTCAAAAGCCTCTATTCTCTTTTTGTCTAAACTGTTCATAGTCCATGTTTCACTTGCAAACATGGTCACCCTCCAGATACCTTCAGAAAAGACTTCCTAATACTCAAGTCTATATTCACTGTTTGCAAATTTCTGTTCTTCAGAAAAGCTTTTCTTCTCACTGCCAGCCTACCTTTTACACCTTCTCTACTTCGATCATCATCAGATATTTTGCTACCCAAATAGCAAAACTGTTCCACTACTTAAGTGTATCATTCCCTAATCTACACACATCAAAAAAAGGTTTGCGTCACCGCGGTTCCTAGAGTTACGGAACCTGTACAGAAAACTGGAACAGAGATGAACGTAAACACCATTTCTGCCTCATGAAAACCACACTTTGCATGTTGTACCACGATATCAGAGGTGGTGGTCCAGATTGCCGTACACAGCGGCACCTCTAATACCCAGTAGCACATCCTCTTGCATTGATGCATACCTGTTTTCGTCGTGGCATACTATCCACCAGTTCATCAAGGCGCTGTTCGTCCAGATTGTCCCACTCATCACCGGCGATTTGCCGTAGATTCCTCAGAGCGGTTGGTGGGTTACGTCGTCCATCAACAGCCCTTTTCAATCTATCCCAGGCATGTTCGATAGGGTTCATGTCTGGAGAACATGCTGCCACTCTAGTCGTGCGATATCGTTATCCTGTAGGAAGTCATACAAAAGGTATGCACAATGGGGGGCGCGAGTTATAGTCCGTGAAGACGAATGCCTCGCCAATATGCTGCGGATATGGCTGAACTATCGGTTGGTGGATGGCATTCACGTATCGTACAGCCGTTACAGCGCCTTCCATGACCACCAGCGACGTACTTCGACCCCACATAATGCCACCCCAAAACAACAGGGACCTCCATCTTGCTGTACTCGCTATACAGTGTGCCTAAGGCTTTCAGCCTGACCGGCTTGCCTCCAAACACGTCTCCGACGATTGTCTGGTTGACACTCATTGGTGAAGAGAACGTGATTCCAACCCTGAGTAGTCCATTCGGCATGTTGTTGGGCCCATCTGTACCGCACTGCATGGTGTCGTGGTTATAAAGATGGACCTGGAAACTTTTTCCAGTTTCTTCAGTTATAATGTACAGTTCATAACCAATAAATTGTGAACAGAATCCACATCTGCTCCTGGAAATGACTTATAATTTAAAATATGGTTCCTAAATCTCTGTCTAACCATTATAGAATTAATTTGAAACCTCCTGGTTTCTTCCATGTATACAGCCTTCTTTTAGGATTCTTAAACCAAGTATCAGTAATGACTAAATTATGCTCTGTGCAAAATTCTACCAGGCAAGTTCCTCTTTCATTCCTTTCTCCCAGTTCATATTTACCTACTATTTTTCGTTACCTTCCTTTTCCCACTATCGAATTGCAGTCCCCCATTATAATTAAATTTTTGTGTTTTTTTAACTTCTCCTGCCACCGAAACGCTAATTCCCACTCTAACTTCAACGTATCCATTTCCAGTTTTAAATTTTCTCTTCTACACGCCCCAGTAAGGGGTCTAACATTCCACCCTCCGATCTGCAGGAGGCCAGTTTTGTTTCTGCTGATGACGACATCCTCCCGGTCGGAAATGCGAATGGAAGCCTATTTCACCTCTGGTATACTTTACCCAAGAGGACGCCATAATCACTTAACCATACAGTAGAGTTGTATGTCTATGGAAAAATTACGGCTGCGGTTTCCCCTGGCTTTCAGCCGTTCGCAGTACCAGCACAGCAAGACCCTTTTGGTTGGTGTTACAAGCCGGATCAGTTAATTATCCAGACTGTTGCCCCCTGGAACTATTGAAAGGGCTGCTCCCTCTCTTCAGGGACCACACGTTTGTCTGGCCTCTCAACAGCCACCCCTCCGTTGTGGTTGTACCTTCGCCACGACTTACTTTATGGCTGAGGTACACAAGCCATCCCACCGACGGCAAGGTCCGTGGTCCATGGGTACACTTTGTTAGTTTCTGAAACTGAGGTAGCACGAAATCAGCCTCAAATGCCAAGAAGTTCTAGTATATTGCAAGTTTTGTTTAACACAGGTTGCTTTTCGATAGCACATGGATGTGCTTGGCGGCTTACCGGCTGCAGGGAACACAGGTCTTTAGTCTACAGGTAGAACTAGTACACTACAGAAACTTGAGAGAGGCAGTACAGAAAGGGGAAAGGCCCTCCATTATGGAAACAAAAAATAGCTGAAGGACACTTTTCCGTAAGTTGGCGGAAACGACTAAAAAAAACAGCGTTTCTCTCATCTAAACCCTCTCAGAGTCTGCAGGCCTGTTTTCACAGTCAAAGCGCTTGGTGAAATACTGACGACGGTGAATGCACACATTTATTTTTATGCTAAACCGATTTACCAAGTATTAATATAGGAAGATATTACTACACTAAAATACTGCATACAGGTTGCTATGGGTGTAAGTGCATGTATTGTGATCATTGGTACTTAAATGTGTACCCAACCTAGCGTGTCATTTGTTTTTCTCTGCATCTAATAGTCTTCCCGCAAACGTGTCCCACACTTTACTACTTGATATTTCCTGCTCGGTCGTAGTCGCCTGTCAAGATAGGGGGACGATTCAGCGTCCAACGCTCCCAGTTGCCCCGCGATTTGACTCCTACACTGTATGCACTTGTTACCAGTACTGCAGTAGAATTGTGTCCGCAGGGAACCCAGAACATACGCTCTTTTCTCTCAATGCGCCACTGTTGTTGCGCAATTATCTTAGTGTGTGACGACAGCCAGAGCAAGAAAAGTCGTTTGTTGTATTACTAACTTTTTTATTACGAGCGAAAATATAGACACTCCGCAGAGGTGCAGATTTAAGAGTTGCTAATAGACGTAAAAGCTTTTTCGCAAGAACAAGCGCGAAGAAAATGTCGTATTAGCAGTCCTGTTTTTGAGAGGGCTCTTCAGAATGGTAAACTGCTACATTTAAAAACAGCCGCAGCTGCACCCGTCTCTCGGTAAATTCGTGAGGTACAAGGTACATGAAAATATTGAACGTATTTTAAATCCATCTGCGAAACTACAAGAAAGTGAGTAATTTTGTGACAAAACGCGTTTCTTTTTAATGATGTAAAACATCATCATTGGTGATGTCTCGTCATTTTGCGTATTGTCTCATCTAGGCGATATTGTATCGAATTCTTGCGAGGTTTGTGAAGAATTTGGGTTTTCTTGTTGATGCCTACATTACACTGCACTTGTCGTGTATCTAAAGTTTAACTGACGATGTTGCGTCGTTGAGCGCTCTGCTTCAACGACTGCCTAAAACAAAGCGCACACATGCTACTCTCGACTGAACAGTTGTCCTGTGAGTGGACACTCAGAGTTGCCAACACTGCAGTTAAGACTGAGATGCAAAGAAGCAGTTGCTAGCTCGGAAGAGTGGTGCTCCTAAATCTGTGCGCGTCGGCGCGCTGCCGGACGCGTATGTTGGCAGGCCTGAGCAACGGGCAGTAAATCTCTGCTCGGCGTCCATTGTGGCGGCTCAGACAACGGACGTGGCCCGCCGAGCGGCGACTACCTGCCGCCTTTCGCCGTGGGCCGCCACGCCACTGTCCACTAGACGGCCGTCTCCCCTGGGACGTGTGCCGCGCTTTGTCTGCCAATTCCGGCTGCTCCCAGTACACGTGTTCTGTCAGCTGGAACAAGGTAACACTGGACTCCAAGAGGCTTGGATCTTTTTCAGACGATAAATCTCGGGTTTAGTCCGGCTGGAATGGTGGCTACGGATTACAATATTGTATCATAAGATCAGCCCCAGTTATTTCTGTCCTCTGTTTCTAAAGCCTACTTTACGATAGTAGGTTGCACGCAACTGCGCTACGGGTCACTACGCATTCGGCGCGCGCGATTGCGCAACTGGTTGCGAAACTAAACATTTTCAACTTGTTCCAGCTTTGGCGACACTACCTGCATGAGTATACAGAAAGTGAAGTATGAAGTGGGGGACAAAGGAAAATGTTCGCTTAAGTATGAATGCTACGCATAGGTGTTTGTGATGTCCTTAGGTTAGTTAGGTTTAAGTAGTTCTAAGCTCTAGGGGACTGATGGCCTCAGCAGTTAAGTCCCATAGTACTCAGAGCCATTTTATTTGTGGGATTTTAAAGATGTTGACTTCAAAAGCAACCAAAATGGTTCAAATGGCTCTGAGCACTATGGGACTTAACATCTGAGGTCATCATTCCCTGTGAACTTAGAACTACTTAAACCTAACTAACCTAAGGACATCACACACATCCATGCCCAAGGCAGGCCAAAAGCAAGCAGCAACGTGTTGTTGCGCTTGAAGCTGTCATACGCGATCTGAACACAGATTGGTAGACAATATCTGGTGTAGAGCAAATTTCATTCAATTAGGAGTACAGATACAAATGAATTACGAGAAATACAGACAAGCAAAACATCGGGGTGCTGAACAGCACACGCCTACAAGAATGAAATCCCGTGGTTCAAGTGGGCCGATTGTTGAAGGAAAATAGCTGACAGGAGAAAAGGCTACAGAAATCCGTAAAGCTGAATTCTTTATTCAATATTATTTTATTTAAAGCATTACAGCAATGCTTCCCCTTCAAAAATTGTGGTACAGATGATCAAAATAAATTCTAGTGTCTTCCAATACAGTTTCGATCAGCAAGATCGCTGAGCAATCGAGTTATCTTTCATTTGTTCAGTCCCGAAAGCAAACACGTTTCTTTTTTCCTCTCTCTCGGGCATGGGTGTGTGTGTTTGTCCTTAGGATAATTTAGGTTAAGTAGCGTGTAAGCTTAGGGACTGATGACCTTAGCAGTTAAGTCCCATAAGATTTCACACACACACATCTCTCTCTCTCTCTCTCTCTCTCTCTCTCTCTCTCTCTCTCTCTTTCTTCCTCCTATGCAGCAGTTTTATGCAAACAAGCGTTAACTCCGCCCTAACTCTTACACCTGCCAAAGCTTTCATTTACACACGATTACGGCACTCGCAAAACGACGAAACTGACGTGTACACTGGTAGCATCGTGTCTACAGACAAACACGAAAACATTTGCGTGCAGCTCGTTTCAGGCAAGGTGTGGTGCAAGCCAGTGCCGTTGTGTAAACTAGGCTCAGCTATTGCGGGAGTGATGCTCGAATAGTACAAAGGTTAATACGATTCATACGCAGCAAACATTTAGAAACTTAAAAGTAGTGCCTCCCAAAAGAGATGATGGTTTAATGTCCTGTCGATATCAGTACAGTGTTCCGTTTCCGCTTTACGACAGCGACTACACTGCTTTCCGTATCCCTCCTCCCCATTTAGCGTCAGCCGATTCGCCTTACATAATCTCTACTGCTTGTGCTGCCACCTGCCGTCTGTCAGTTGTTATTGCACGTTCACGTCGAACGCAGGCGGTGGTTACACTAATGTGACTGGACAGTGTAGTTCGGTGTGTGTGTGTGTGTGTGTGTGTGTGTGTGTGTGTGTGTGTGTGTGTGTGTGTGTTTACTTGTGAGCTCCGAGCTCCAGGGTGAATGTTGCATTGTTTAAAACGATAGGGAGGAGGAGTTGCAGCGTCGACGGGCAGCTGACGAATGTCGGCTGGGCTGGAGACGCTCGCTCCTCCCCGACTCTCCTGTGGGTCTATAAATAGCTCGCCGCTCGGCGCCTGGAGGAGGGTGCGCGCCCGAGAACGGAACACCGGCCGGCCTCTGCTGGCTACACACCGCGCCGGCAGCTCGCAGCTTCCGCATTAGCAGGTGCCGCGCAGGCTCTGCCAGATTGTTTACATGTTGAGGCTGTGCACTGGTCTTTGTTTTTTCCAGTTTATTGTCTTTTGAGAAGTGCCCATTCAACCATCTCAACAGTGGAATACCAATTACGACTGTACGAACTTACGACAACACAATACGCAGTCCCCGAGTGGAGAAAATCATTGACGCGGCCGGGAATCGAACCAAGCCCCCTTCGTTTAGCCATCTGCCGCTCTGACCGCGCAGCTGCCGAGGCGGACCTGCACTGGTCTTGCTCTGTTCCATATCCGTCAGCAAGCGCGTTACCTGACGCCGCACCTCACGTCATTCTGTTCAGTACGCACTCTGTCGAATGTTCATAATACTCTACAACTTCAAAATATAAGAGCAAGATGAGTTGCACTCAAAGTTTTACGTGTTTTATGACAGAGCATCTGGCATGTCGTCGTAATATCTCGACCATTTTTATTTTAAATTTTTTACTTATTAGAGGTATTCATTATTATATGTTGACTTTCGATTGTATCCGTCGATATGAGCAGCATTTTATGAAAACTGTTATTTTACAGCATATTGTGTACTCCTCATGTGACAGAATCGTGTAAGCATTGTGTGATGTGACCGCCACATTTTTTATTTTTTGGCTTTAGCCTTGACAATTTCTTTTTATAGATCTGAGGTTGGCAATACATTTTGACGAAACTAGGAATCCAGTAATTGGTTCTCAAAAGAAGACTACAAACAGGATATTAATTTTTTGTTGTTTAGTTTCTTTTTTCTTTGTGGTGATCCAGTATGCCACATGTTTTCATAGGACTAACTGGAAGCATTCTTGTACCAATAAACTCTCATCTCCGCCCGAACAGGCCTTGGAAGGCCCAACCGTATCGACCGACCGCCGTGTCATCCTCAGCCCACAGGCGTCACTGAGTGTGGATATAGAGGGGCATGTGGTCAGCACACCGCTCTCCCGACAGCATGTCAGTTTTCGAGACCAGAGTCATTACTTCAGCCCGCTTGCCAATAGCGCTCGGTAGACGGGATGACCACCCATCCAAGTGCTAGCCCAGTCCGACAGCGCTTAACTTCGATGATCTGACGGGAACCGTTGTTACCAATGCGGCAAGGCCGTTGGCCTTGTACCAATAGTTGTAAAGAAGTTTATAAAGTTTATTCATATTCCCATGCCACTAATAAAAGTGTATTATATTCATGGTATTGTCTGTACGTCGCAACCTGCATCTAATCACAGCACACAACCTCGCACGTCCTCTGCTTCACCAGGAAGCGAGCCACTATTACTATTCAGAATACACATTTTAACAACTGCAATCAACAAAACGCTTTTACCATTTTCTTTGCATGCTTTGCACGTCGGAATGTAAGAGGCGGCGTGCAGATGCCGAAAGAGCTGACCGCTTATCATATATATTCAGCGTGGCTGCTATGCTTCTTTATAGCTCAGGTTTCTAAGTAGAATGTGTTAGGTTGATTGACTGAGCCATGTAAGCTCATTGCACTTAACTTGCCTACAAGATGCCTTATGTACAAGTCCTTAAAGTAAGGTGACGAACTTGTCAGGCGTAAGTGGTATCATGGAATTGATATAAATATATTTTATGCCAACTTTTCGTATCGTTGCACAAAGGTAAGCAGTAACTACCATTAAATATGTTCCTTTCGTTTTTGAAATACTGTCAACACTACAAATCATGCCTTGGGTCTAAATTTTATGTAGAAAAGGGCATTTATTCAGGATATGTTTCTGAAGACATATTTTCGTGTACACAGAATACTTAGTTACAAGAGTACACTAAAAACACACTGTAGTTCATATCGATTGCTCTTCGTTCACTTTCATGAAATAATAGCTCAATTTTTAACTGATTCTATTTTACATTTACTTTTTTCCCGACGCCGCTTCTCATTTTCAGGCGAATGAAAACATCGGTATGGTAAAACGAAATGTAGTGCTGTTTTTTCGGAAACTGACATGGTGAGACCGTGGCTATGTAAAAATACGGGTTCATCCCTAGAATGCAGTAAAAACAGCAACCTGCCACTGTTATTAATGCTATTTATTAAGAACAAATAGGGCCATTACCGGATCGAACCAACAGATTCATCGTACAGGTCGTGTGACTAGGACCTACCGTCGGGCCGACCGGAGTGGCCGTGCGGTTCTAGGCGCTACAGTCTGGAACCGAGCGACCGCTACGGTCGCAGGTTCGAATCCTCCCTCGAGCATGGGTGTGTCTGATGTCCTTAGGTTAGTTAGGTTTAATTAGTTCTAAGTTCTAGGCGACTGATGACCTCAGAAGTTAAGTCGCATAGTGCTCAGAGCCATTTGAACCTACCGCGGGTAGACCGTTCGCCGGGTGCAAGTCTTTCGATTTGACGCCACTTCGGCGACTTGCGCGTCGATGGGGATGAAATGATGTTGATTAGGACAACACAACACCCAGTCCCTTAGCGGAGAAAATCTCCGACCCAGCCCGGAATCGAACCCGGGCCACTCAGCTACCGGGGTCCGACTGATTCATCGTCAGATGGTTGTCATTTCTAAGATTACGTTATGCTGTCGGCTGACATGTGATATTTGAAGATTATGGCAAAAATTCCTTGAGATGGTGCCGAACAGCAATGGGCAACGTAAGAAAAACAGACTGTGTTATTGCACTTACGTTGTTATATTTCATTTTTTAGTCAACTTTTGTTGTAGATGTGGCGAGTTCCTCCGTAGTACCGTATGATCAGTAGGCGAATCCTCTGTGCTACTTTTTCTGCCCAGGTAGACCGAAGGGTAAGTCTTAGGTACTCTCAAGTTGATCAAACTTCGTGAAAAATTTTTGGATGTTGAGTTTTGAGCGTTTATATTCCTATATGGAGACTACGGAGCTAAGTATGAGAAAATAAAACCATGCCGTACGGCATTATCATCTGGGCTGCTGCTGCTGTTGATGAAGATGACAGTGATGATGCAGTAGGATTAGTAGTAGTAGTAGTAGTAGTAGTAGTAGGAGGAGGAGGAGGAGGAGGAGGAGGGTGTAACCCGGTGCTGGCTCACAGCCTACTCCTCTCGGACGACACCAAGGAGGACACCGAACTTAACGGCCCCGTCTAAGTGTCGGATCAGTTTTTTTTTTCCTCACTACATGAGACATAGCAGAAGGCTTTCTAAATTTAGATTTTGAGAAACAAGTGCAACCAGTCACCTTCCGTGATGGTAGGTTTGAAGTCTATTAGCAACTCATTATCGAATGGTACGCTTCTTCGAAATTTGCCGCCGCGCGGGATTAGCCGAGCGGTCTAGGGCGCTGCAGTTCTGGACTGTGCGGCTGGTCCCGGCGGAGGTTCGAGTCCTCCCTCGGGCATGGGTGTGTGCGTTTGTCCTTAGGATAATTTATGTTAGGTAGTGTGTAAGCTTAGGGACTGATGACCTTAGCAGTTAAGTCCCTTAAGATTTCACACACATTTGAACATTTTTGAAATTTGCCGGCCGCGGTGGCCGAGAGGTCCTAGGCGCTACAGTCTGGATCCGCGCGACCGCTACGGTCCCAGGTTCGAATCCTGCCTCGGGCACGGGTGTGTGTGATGTCCTTAGGTTAGTTAGGTTGAAATAGCTCTAAGTCTAGGTGACTGATGACCTCAGAAGTCCCATAGTGCTCAGAGCCATTTGAACCATTTCTTCGAAATTTCATCTAGAACAGTGACGGAAAGTCTGATGATAGGGACCTTTGAGCGAATAATCTTTACCGGTGAAATGTAAGCTGAGTACCTAACACCCACCACCACGATTCGAACCGGTTATCGCCCCCTCCCCCCCCCCCCCCTCTCCGCCCCTCCAGTCGATCATCACGGTCCAAGCGTGCGTCTGGCGGCCTCGGTTTCGGAGAGAAGTTAACGGTGCAGTCACAAGCGCTAAGTAGTGAACACGGTAATACGCGAAAACTGCAGGGCGACGTAGCGCTAACGGCGGCAGAGGAAACAGGAAGTGTGCGGAGCGAGAGGCAGCGAGTGCTGTGCGTGGAGCAGGCGGTGTTACGCAAGGCTGAGGCGTCAAGGCCGCGGGTAACGGTGCACGACTGCACGCTTCGCGCCGTGTCACTGCGCCCCGGTCTAGGCCAGGCCGGGTGCGGCCGGTGCTTTCGCTATACCACCAGCAACGTGCGGGTGATCTGTCGCTGCCAGGCTCAGTGACTCACCCACAGCTGTAGCAACAGGGCGGACACTCGTGACAGAGAACAGTCACTGGGCTAGTATTGCCAATAGTCGATTGTCAGGTTTCCACCACAATTCAGAAACTTGCGATATATCCAGGCACGACGTGCACAGATCGAATGAAAAATTACGAACGATAGTTAACACGATATGTGCTGTGTCATCCGAACAATATACAGCCAGGGCAAAAGCACCACTGGCGCAAAGATGGGAGCTGGTGCCAGTCGCTTGCGCGAGTTCTACCAGGGCCACGGGCGGCGCTGAGGATGAAAATATCGACTTCGCCTCGGCCAATCGTCGGCCGAGTACACTCCCCCAAAGACCGGACGACAACGGACAGAAGTCTACTCGGAAGACAGTAGAACAGCTGTCACCCACTTGGTTACACATCATCGTCCAGGGCTGACTTAGAGAGGGACTGTCGTTTAGCGGACTCCTAGAAGTGAACTGAAAGTTATTATAAACTGCATTTGCTATGTACTGAGTAGTTTACCTACGATTATTTGTACTTAGCCATTGAGGGCATTTTTGTGTTATATTACATGTAGTGTTGCAGACATCATTATTCGACAAATCACAAAGATAAGTAAACCTTTCTAATTCATATTTAACTGGAAGAATGCAGAAGAATGAAATTAACAGTGCAGACAGTCTGCAAAAATCAACAGAGTCCTCCAACAGGGAAAGTATCAAGAATGGTGTCCCACAGGGTTCAGTCTTGGGTCCCTTATTGTTCTCAATATACACTCCTGGAAATTGAAATAAGAACACCGTGAATTCATTGTCCCAGGAAGGGGAAACTTTATTGACACATTCCTGGGGTCAGATACATCACATGATCACACTGACAGAACCACAGGCACGTAGACACAGGCAACAGAGCATGCACAATGTCGGCACTAGTACAGTGTATATCCACCTTTCGCAGCAATGCAGGCTGCTATTCTCCCATGGAGACGATCGTAGAGATGCTGGATGTAGTCCTGTGGAACGGCTTGCCATGCCATTTCCACCTGGCGCCTCAGTTGGACCAGCGTTCGTGCTGGACGTGCAGACCGCGTGAGACGACGCTTCATCCAGTCCCAAACATGCTCAATGGGGGACAGATCCGGAGATCTTGCTGGCCAGGGTAGTTGACTTACACCTTCTAGAGCACGTTGGGTGGCACGGGATACATGCGGACGTGCATTGTCCTGTTGGAACAGCAAGTTCCCTTGCCGGTCTAGGAATGGTAGAACGATGGGTTCGATGACGGTTTGGATGTACCGTGCACTATTCAGTGTCCCCTCGACGATCACCAGTGGTGTACGGCCAGTGTAGGAGATCGCTCCCCACACCATGATGCCGGGTGTTGGCCCTGTGTGCCTCGGTCGTATGCAGTCCTGATTGTGGCGCTCACCTGCACGGCGCCAAACACGCATACGACCATCATTGGCACCAAGGCAGAAGCGACTCTCATCGCTGAAGACGACACGTCTCCATTCGTCCCTCCATTCACGTCTGTCGCGACACCACTGGAGGCGGGCTGCACGATGTTGGGGCGTGAGCGGAAGACGGCCTAACGGTGTGCGGGACCGTAGCCCAGCTTCATGGAGACGGTTGCGAATGGTCCTCGCCGATACCCCAGGAGCAACAGTGTCCCTAATTTGCTGAGAAGTGGCGGTGCGGTCCCCTACGGCACAGCGTAGGATCCTACGGTCTTGGCGTGCATCCGTGCGTCGCTGCGGTCCGGTCCCAGGTCGACGGGCACGTGCACCTTCCGCCGACCACTGGCGACAACATCGATGTACTGTGGAGACCTCACGCCCCACGTGTTGAGCAATTCGGCGGTACGTCCACCCGGCCTCCCGCATGCCCACTATACGCCCTCGCTCAAAGTCCGTCAACTTCACATACGGTTCACGTCCACGCTGTCGCGGCATGCTACCAGTGTTAAAGACTGCGATGGAGCTCCGTATGCCACGGCAAACTGGCTGACACTGACGGCGGCGGTGCACAAATGCTGCGCAGCTAGCGCCATTCGACGGCCAACACCGCGGTTCCTGGTGTGTCCGCTGTGCCGTGCGTGTGATCATTGCTTGTACAGCCCTCTCGCAGTGTCCGGAGCAAGTATGGTAGGTCTGACACACCGGTGTCAATGTGTTCTTTTTTCCATTTCCAGGAGTGTATATTCATGTATATTCATGACTTGCCACTCTATATACATGAAAATGCAAAGCTAGTTCTATTTGCTGATGATACATGTATAGTAATCACACCCAACAAACAAGTATTAGCTGAGGAAATTGTAAATAACATCTTTCAGAAAATTATTAAGTGGTTCTCTGCAAATGGACACTCACTAAATTTTGAGATAAAACAGTATATGCAATTCTGTACAGTAATTGCACAACACCATTGATAAATATAGACAATGAAGAGAAGTCCGCTGCTGAGGCTGAATATTAAAAATATCTGGATTTGTGCACTGATGAGAAACTGAATTGAAAGAAACACATCGATGATCTGCTCCAACGGTTAGGTTCAGATCCTTATGCTGTTAGGGTTATTGCAAATTTTGGTGATAAACATATCAGTAAATTAGACTACTTCGCCTATTTTCATTCACTGCGTTCATATGGTATCATATTTTGTGATAATTCATCATTAAGAGAAAAAGTATTCATTGCACAAAAACATGCAATCAGAATAATAGCTGGAGCCCACCGAAGATCATCTTGCAGACATTTAATTTAAGGAACTCGTGATATTCACAGTACCTTCACAATACATATATTCGCTTATGAAATTTGTTATTAGTAACCCATCCCAATTCGAAAATAACAGCGAAGTACTACAACACTAGAAGAAAGAATTATCTTCACTATTCTCGGTTATATCTGACGTTGGCAGAGAAAGGGGTGAATTATACTGCCACAAAAATCTTTGATGATTTGTCAAATAGCACTAAAAGTCTGACAGATGGCCAACAAACATTTAAAAACAGATTAAAAGAATTTCTGAATGTAACTCCTTATAATTTTTAGACATGAAGTAGTAACTGTAAAAAAAATTAATTATTTTGTGTAAAGAAAACTTATATTAAAATGACACGTTCCACATCATTACGAAATGTCGTATTCATGATCTATGGAACAAGTATTAATGTACGTATGTATGTATTGAACTCATTTGTGTGACTTGGCTACTGATTTGTTCTCCTACCCTGTTACATGGCCCTAGGGCATAGCTGAGTAATATTGGCAGTGAGAAATTGTCTTATCGCTGTACTGTCCCCAGAAGCCGTTTGACGAACTCACAGACTCGGCCTACAGTAACAACAGTGGCAACTCGGCTTCCGCAGCAGTAGCGACGACGCCTTTACGAAAATACGGACCACTTTCAGCATCGGAAGATAGTCTCAATCTAAAAATTATCGTATTAGCTCCTAGAATGAATGTTTTTTTGTTATGCAGCAGGGTGCGCGCTGTTTTCAAACTTCCTAGTACACCGAAACTGTATACTGGACTGCGAGTCTAAAGTGGGATGAGGGTGGCTAATACTGGCAGATGAGAAGATGATTACTCGTAGTGAATCGTTCTTGCATAGCTCACTCCGTAACAGTATTGCTCGCGATAGCCAACGTAGAGGGTTCGAGTCCCGTTCTGGCACATAGTTTTAATCTTCGAGGAAATTTTATCCAGTTAGCCGAATTTAAAGAATGGAAATTCCTGTCAGCTGGGTGGGAAGATTAACCAATCACTGACTCGCATTTCTAAAATAGATTCAAATGTCTGATTACTTTAGAAATGAGTTAATGTGTTCAATATTTGATGCTAAGCATGTAAGCGAGAAGTAGTTTAGAAACGGAAACTATGTTTAAATTTTTTGGTAGTCGGTAAGTGCTCTCTTTCTCAAATATTGGATGAATATAGCGTGCGTAATTTTCGCGTCATGATTTCCGCTGCCTAGAGGTGTATACACGGTTTGTAACAGTAATACACGGCTTATTGTGTTAAACTCGAGCGTCACGAGAGCTAAATTATTGTGGCGGGGAAGGGGGTGGCGGAAGGACCTAATAGATAGGGTACAGATCACAAGGGGGGTCTAAACGAAGATCCCTACGAAAAAAGTTGAAAAAATTAGGACCGAAAACCAGGCTTTAGAGCATTTTGGACCGTATATTTCAGTAACACGAGAAACTTGGGAAGCGTGCTAATTTAAGTCTGGATAAAAACGTATTTCGCGATTACCGAGTATAAAAAAAAATTATATATTAACATTTCAATTTATCCAGAGTGTGTGATGATTTTTCTGTATTATATCCTTAACAACAGTGGAAACTGCTTTAAACTGTATTGTTTTTGGAACTAAATAACAGTTTCGTTCATGCAAAATGCGGCTCAGTCGGGTGAGTGAAATAGTAACAGACGAAGACTCCAACAATTTTAAATACTGTATTAATTTGATTATTGAAGCAAGTCTAAGAAAGTGAAAATAACCCGCCAGAAAACACAGAGTATTTCGTAGCAACACAGTTCATTTAAACATGAAATATTAACCTTTATTCAATAATGTAAGTAGATTTGATCTGCTGACACGTTAGCAAATCCTCCAAACTCTTAATTCCTACCACACAAGAGCTTTCAGTATGTGTATAACAAATTGTACAAGGAAAAAACCGGACAAGTGCGGATTGGTCTCGCGTTCTTAGAGTTCCGTACAAATTTAATTATTTATATAGATGTTAATAATAATAATAACTTCGGGTCTTTATATTGGACACCACTTTGGCAACGTGTGTGTACTTTAGTATCCAACAGGGGAAAGATTACCTACAGTTTAGCGTGCAGTCCGGACCATGTGTTGTTTCTGGCGATTTCTCGCATCGTTGACAGATAAAGGTTAGATTAAAACGAATAGTGAAAATTCGTGGCCTGTCCGAGATTCGATCACGACCTCTCTGTTTCCAGACACGTGCTTTACCGGTAGAACACCGCCAGGCCCAACATGCAAGTAGACAGTTCATTTGCAGGTTTTGACGACTAAGTTGTCGAGTATCAAAATATGTGACATATAGGCTGTATGTTTTGATTGCATTGGCTTAGAAGCATTATTTATTTACACCTCCAAGGTACTGTAGCCCTTAGTATCTGACACAAATTGCAACTTGATTCCGATACCCGTTCCTGAAAAAAAGGAATCTTAACAGTCGGACGAACAGATAGACAAACAAACAGACAGACAGACAGACACATCGACGGATAGCAACGTGATCCTATAAGGCTTCCGTTTTTAACGACTGAGGTACGCCATTCTAAAAAGAGAAGAAAAATTATTGTGTTTTTGTGTTGCTTAATTCCAGAGAGTGGGAACGATGATGATGAAGTGGCGCTTACCTAACGTAGCCTGAATGCGTACTAACGCAACGTGTTAGTACAGTGAAACCTAAGCAGAAGAGAACTGGTGTGCGGATAAGAGTTTGGCAGCAGCTGGGCAGAGAACGAGCAGCAAGCGCAGGGGGTTCCCCGAGACGGAGACGCAGACGCAGAGGCACCCCCTGGACGCAGGCGCCGGCAGGGTCAATACTCCCCGGGGAAGGGTGGTCAGGGCGCGGGCGTGGCTCCGCCATCTGGCGCTCTGGCCGCTGTTGGGGCAGTCCGCAGCCCGCACCCCTACTCGTAAATTCGGTCGCAGCGTGGGGCATCACAGTCGGTGGGCTCAAGATTTACGGCGCATTATGCTAGCGACGCGTAAGCCGGATGAATAGGGGTCACGCACTTCTACTGTCGGAGCACGCGCCCGGACCTCGTACATCTGCATCCAGTGACAACCTCGTACCTCAGTGCTGTACTTTAACAAATGACTGTTTACAGAGGCAGGGGTAAAAACTGCCCATAGTCGCTGCAAACACGTTGATGTCTGTAACACGCTTCTTTTCTGTCGCGCATTTGCTTAATATTCGGTTATAGTCCTCTGTCCCTTTGTCAGTTTGATGTTTTACTTTATCTTGTTCTGCCCTGCGCTAATCTTTTCACGACTGCATATCCACTACACAAGCTCCTCGATAATCTGTGTAACACAATCTAATCTCTGTCTGACATTACAGTTATTTTTCTTCTGTGTTCCGCTTTGCAGACCCAGATTAATTAGTATGCTGCAGTAAAGACTCAACTAACATGTGTCTTCTTTTGGCAGGAGTTATACGAAGTCTTCTTTTTTCCTTTGTCCTTCCTACTCCTTGGAGTACTTGCCTCTGGTGTCATCACTCACTGAAAGGCCTGAATGACTCGAGCCTTTGCTCACAGAGCGCCTGCCACTTGTTTTTTGCGATCGGATGTGTTCCCTGGGACTAGAACGCGACTTCAATCTCAGAAGAAAAATTATGTCACGAGAATCCTAAAACGTATGAAGTCCTCTTTGCTATTATACACATGTATTTATGACATTTGGTGTACCATTTGTGGTCTAATAAGCATTTTGATGTCCAGCTATTCGTTCCACAGTCTCTGTTGAGATCATTCTGATGTCCTGTTTTGTCTACGTTTGGTAACATTTTACGTTTCTTTTGCTGTAAGTATTGTTTCTTTGCGATTACACTAGAACAACGTTTAATAATTGTAAGGGATCCGTGATCCCACGAACATTGCTATTGACCTGGGTGTCTGATACTAATATCTGACAGGAGTCAATTGTCGAGCACTGTAGGAGGCAGTGACATTTGTGTCGAGTGAAGACAGTACTGGGAAGACGGGCAAGAATGGTGGTCGAACTAAGTGCGGTGTCAATGGCGCATGTGCCGGCTGAGGAGTAAATTGTAACTTCACTGGAGTGTGACAAATGAGCGCGTCCCCCTTATCGTCGTGGGGTTAACCCTCATCAATACCGATTCGCGAGTGATATAAAACCAAAAGTAACAAGTGCCGAATTACGTGTTTTGCGTAAACCGCGTCGGCCAACATCAACCATGGATTGCAGTGAGGATTGTTGTGAATATTAACCGTCATCATTGCGTGTGACGAAGTACTTAAAATCAACAACCAATAACCGATATAACCGTAATTAATCGTTTAAGGCGAAGGTAGCAACCACCTCAGAATTTGTGTGTTAATAGAAAATACATATAAGTTTGTACATCGCAACTTTTATGGTCTCTAAAAAAAAAAAAAAAAAAAAAAAAAAAAAATAAAAAAAAAAAAACGATGGCCTTTCATCCATTAAGTAAACGGTCATATAATTATAATAATTGATTGTTTGGCGACTTCGGTAAATCACACAAAACTCAATAAAGGGCATAACGTGGGTGTTTCATAATCATTCAGACTATTTATATTGTGATTTCTCTGTATAAGGTTTTTCTATCTGTACCAACATGTTGGCAGTATGGTTCAATAAACTCAAGGTAAATAAAAATAACACAGATAGAAAAGAAATTTCGTGTGCGTCATCTGACAGAGAGAGTCCTGGATGCTAAGATCAGTCACAGCAGTCAAGTGTCTAAGAATTTCTACCGGGAGAGATTCAAGATGGACGAGCACATTGATCTAGCTTTAGAGGAAGCAGACGCCAATTTCAGATTTCTTGGACGAATGCTGAAGACGTGTAACTGATGCAGGGGGATGTTGCTTCATGTCTACAGTGGGTGACATTTATGTTTCGTAGGGCAGCCATCAAACTGCGATTACTATACGTTTGGCCCTAATATTGGTTGAAAATTTTATGTTTACAGTAGCATTACTGATTTTCGATATGGGTACTTTTTGGATCACTTTATGTGCTTAATTGATACGGTTGAGCCGAACTGCCAGAAGCACCACAGGAAATCAAACTGTATAATTCCAAAATCGATCACGTGAATTAACACAATCATACTGGCATGTATCACCAGTGGTTGACACTTGACGCTACCAATTATGCTATCAGCGATACGCTGACGTACGATGTATCACCTATCACTCAGGCGCAACGAACAGCTGTGAGTACAATTTTGTGTCGTCCTTCAACGAGAGAGCTTTTCGAACAAATGAGATATCACATAATTTGTGACTAAACTAGTGTCAAATTATTTTTGTGATCTCTAAATGCTTTGAAGGAAAAAATTAAAAGGTCAGTATATTAAGACAGTAGTCTAACGTGTTTGAATACGCCGCCCCCGCAGCTAGAAACAGGAAAAGATGCACCGTCAGCTGAAGGAAAGAATGAATACGCATGTCGCCCTACAGCGAGGAACAAAATTCTCGGCACCGGCATGAACATGTTAAACACCATCAATAAAATAGCTGAGTGGAATATCCAATAACAGTTTAGGATAATTTTTGCCAAATGCAGACAAACTGCAGGACAAATGGTTCAAATGGCTCTGAGCACTATGGGACTCAACTGCTGTGGTCATAAGTCCCCTAGAACTTAGAACTACTTAAACCTAACTAACATAAGGACAGCACACAACACCCAGCCATCACGAGGCAGAGAAAATCCCTGACCCCGCCGGGAATCGAACCCGGGCGTGGGAAGCGAGAACGCTACCGCACGACCACGAGATGCGGGCAACTGCTGAGGTCATCAGTCACCTAGAACTTAGGTTTAATTAGTTCTAACTAACCTAAGGACATCAGACACATCCATGCGCGAGGCAGGATTCGAACCTGCGACCGTAGCGGTCGCTCGGTTCCGGACTGTAGCGTCTAGAACCTCATGGCCACTATGCCCGGCGATGGACAGCAGTCATCATGGGTGCATGAACCATGCGGATGCTATGGAGGCCCACACACAGCAACGTTCGCCGAACAGTCGTTGAGAAGACATCGCTGGTAGTCCCGTGGTTCATCTGGGAGGTCAGTGTCTCAACTGTTGCACGTCTGTTCTCTGCACACGTGGCTCACCCCCCATGTGTATGACGCGTGGGTGCACCACAATTGCCTCGTTGCCGGTTTTGCACAGCGGCATTTTGCCATACACAGTATACTTTAACCACGGCGGCACGCGAACAGTTTACAAACTTTGCCGTCCCGGAAATGCCTCCACCCTTGGCCCGAAAGCTAATGGTCATTCCATTTTGGACGTCAGATAAATCGCTCCGTTTCCGCATTACGACAACGGCTGCACTGTTTCTGCGTTTCCCTACTCGCTTTATATACCCTCCACTGCTAGTGCTGACGCCTGTCGTCTGTGAGTGCTTATTGCACGTTGACGTCGAACATGGGCGCTGGTCACATTAATGTGCCTGGACAGTGTATATACGCACTAAATCGGAGAACCTACACCCCACGAAACAGTCAAGAAACGTATTTATTACCTCAACATACGTCTCGTTTGAGGACCGTAGGATAGAAATAAAGAAAAGAAAAACACGAGCTTAAACTGAAGGGCATCAGTAGCCCGCTCTGCAAGTAATGCTAATGCAATAGAAGTAAGTACAGGGTTATTACAAATGATTGAAGCGATTTCACAGCTCTACAATAACTTTATTATTAGAGATATTTTCACAATGCTTTGCACACACATACAAAAACTCAAAAAGTTTTTTTAGGTATTCACAAATGTTAGATATGTGCCCCTTTAGTGATTCGGCAGACATCAAGCCGATAATCAAGTTCCTCCCACACTCGGCACAGCATGTCCCCATCAATGAGTTCGAAAGCATCGTTGATGCGAGCTCGCAGTTCTGGCACGTTTCTTGGTAGAGCAGGTTTAAACACTGAATCTTTCACATAATCCCACAGAAAGAAATCGCATGGGGTTAAGTCGGGAGAGCGTGGAGGCCATGACATGAATTGCTGATCATGATCTCTACCACGACCGATCCATCGGTTTTCCAATCTCCTTTTTAAGAAATGCCGAACATCATGATGGAAGTGCGGTGGAGCACCATCCTGTTGAAAGATGAAGTCGGCGCTGTCGGTCTCCAGTTGTGGCATGAGCCAATTTTCCAGCATGTCCAGATACACGTGTCCTGTAATGTTTTTTCGCAGAAGAATTAGTGGCCGTAAACTTTAAACCGTGAGATTACACAAAACACGTTAACTTTTGGTGAATTGCGAATTTTCTGCACGAATGCGTGAGGATTCTCTACCGCCCAGATTCGCACATTGTGTCTGTTCACTTCACCATTAAGAAAAAATGTTGCTTCATCACTGAAAACAAGTTTCGCACTGAACGCATCCTCTTCCATGAGCTGTTGCAACCGCGCCGAAAATTCAAAGCGTTTGACTTTGTCATCGGATGTCAGGGCTTGTAGCAGTTGTAAACGGTAAGGCTTCTGCTTTAGCCTTTTCCATAAGATTTTCCAAACCGTCGGCTGTGGTACGTTTAGCTCCCTGCTTGCTTTATTCGTCGACTTCCGCGGGCTACGCGTGAAGCTTGCCCGCACGCGTGCAACCGTTTCTTCGCTCACTGCAGGCCGACCCGTTGATTTCCCCTTACAGAGGCATCCAGAAGCTTTAAACTGCGCATACCATCGCCGAATGGAGTTAGCAGTTGGTGGATCTTTGTTGAACTTCGTCCTGAAGTGTCGCTGCACTGTTATGACTGATTGATGTGAGTGCATTTCAAGCACGACATACGCTTTCTCGGCTCCTGTCTCCATTTTGTCTCACTGCGCTCTCGAGCGCTCTGGCGGCAGAAACCTGAATTGCGGCTTCAGCTGAACAAAACTTTATGAGTTTTTCTACGTATCTGTAGTGTGTCGTGACCATATGTCAATGAATGGAGCTACAGTGAATTTATGAAATCGCTTCAATCATTTGTGATAGCCCTGTATTAAAGTCTCCTCAGAAGCAAAGAGTGGATGGGGACTATCTACCACGTCCCTCCTGCTACTGCACTTCACCCTTTGGCTCCTTCGTAATCCATGTTTAATGTGGAAACAAGCACTCGTTGTAAATTTCCCGAATCACAGAGAGATAATAAGTGCACTTTCATAACTCGTCTTTATCTTACTTTGTCACAGAAACATGTTTTTAGGGTCCAGGACAGCGTGATTCATCGCCCCCTCGCGGCGGCGGGTTGATCAGATGGTAACGGCGTGTACACCAGCGCGTGCCCGAACCAGCTGCCAGCGCTGAACCGCAGTGTTTAAGGGGTCGGCGGCATGCGAGCCGTCCTTAATGCCCGGCCGGCGTGTTTACGCCAGATTCCCTGAGTGAGTAATTCCTGGCGTGGATGTTATCGCGAGCATGAATCAGCGGTGCCCGGCGACGCGTGGGCAGGTGCACTGTCTGCGCCAGCTGTGAAGACCACGAGAGCGTGTCCGAAAAGTCAGCGCATTTCAAACAAGTCGCACTGTAATGTGTGCAGTACTAATTTACGGCGGAGCGTTATCTACTGTATGTTGGCAGTCAGCATAAGCCGGTACGCTGTTTGCGTGACAGTTTACAAAGATGGACGGAAGATTAGGGTTTAACGTACCGTCGATATCGAGGTAACTGGAGACGGAGCACAAGTTTGAACTGGGGAAGGAAGAAAGCTGTGCCCTTTAAAGAAGAACCATTCCGGCACTCGCCTTAAGCGATATTTGGAAGCAATGAAATTAAAATCTGGCCATCCACAGTCCTCCCGAATATAAGTCCAGTGGCTTAACACTGCGTCAGCTGGTCAAGTCTCAAATCATTAGTTGTAGTGTTGGGGTATAATCAACACTGTCTGGCGATTAAATTTAGAAATACTTGTCACACTATAAAACTGTTGCCAAGAAAACGTAGCTTATTTAACTTTTTGAATAAATATTGAAATTACAGGTCACCATCCTTAACAACCAATATTCAAAACGAGCGTTATTGTCAAGTTTGACAAGCCTACTGGCATTAGGCGGTTGAAGTAGTTGTTACACGATGCCTAAATAGCTCGTTGCACGCATTTCTGAATTATTTTACTTCACTTCGGCAGCGACGCCGAACAATATTGGGCTGCTCTGATAATATTAGTGTTGGGCATGGCGTTGAAGAATGAACAATACCTCTTACGTGATATATATGGTCTTTGCAAGATACTATATATCTGATAAAGGGCACTGGTATGATCCTATCGCAGCTGTGTTCTTCTTCCAAATGGTTCAAATGGCTGTCAGCACTAGGACTTCACCTTTGAGGACATCAGTCTCCTGTAAGTTAGGACTTCTTAAATCTAACTAACCGAAGGACATCATACACATCCTTACCTGAGGCAGGATTCGAACCTGCAACCGTGGCAGTCGCGCGGTTCCGGATTGAAGCTCCCGAGAACCGCTCGGCCACAGCGGCAGGCTTCTTCCATCTACACTGGATTAGAAGAAATGTTTTGGAAATTGCGAATACGATTACACTTCAGCTACACAATTTATTAGTGACATGTGATATTTTGTGATGGACCAGGACTCGAACCCGGATTCCCTGATTTACGCGATTGGTCGCTTTAACCATTTATGTTAGCCGAGCACACCTCCAGGACCGATCCAAACCTTCACTTCTCCTACAGTCTGCGTCCCATACTGCTAGCACATTATGTGATCCCACACAGGGAAAGTCAGTTTGCCTTTGCTTTGGCATGAAATACACTTAACGCAGTCTCTGTATTTTTCAGTGTGTGTACGTCGATGCAAATGTCCTTCAGACATGCATGCATTTATTTTCTGGGAGCACTGCCAGCTACCTGATTAATTGGCTATCTTTTTTTTCAGATGTTTTAAGGTCCGTTCGGCGTAGTCCTTAAAGCGTAAAGACACTTCGTGGAAGTTGTGAGTGAAGTCGACCTTAGACCAGTACAAAAAAATGTATTCGACGATCTTATTATACAATTCAAGTAAACAAGGGAAAAATGTAAACCAGGACAGCTAGAATTCTAATGTAATACGACTGTGAACAAATTTGGGACTGTTTTCTTGAACATTGTGCGATTCAGATCTTTATCTCTGATTGAATCGTTCAGGTTTATAAAACATGGTGTTTCGCGATTCAGATCTTTATCTCTGATTGAATCGTTCAGGTTTATAAAACATTGTGTTTCGCTTAATATGTATACCTCTTATGTTCAATGTTCAATGTGTGTGAAATCTTTTGGGACTTAACTGCTAAGGTCATCAGTCCCTAAGCTTACACACTACTTAACCTAAATTATGCTAAGGACAAACACACACACACACCCCCATGCCCGCACACCTCCTCCGCGACCATCAGCACAGTCCATGACTGCAGTGCGTTAGACCGCTCGGCTAAATCCTCGCGGCTATACCTCTTATATTTCATAAACATTTCAAGGTCTAGAAATTAATGTTTCATTAAGAGATTATACGGAAAGAGACAACGATTTCGGTTTATCGATAGGACTATTGACGTTATTCTTCTAAGGCAGTGCTGCTCAGCCTGAATATATTGAAATAGTTACATTTTGGACCATCAAAAACTGCTAGGGAATATTGCCTGTGCTGAATAACTATTTTCGTCCGCGTGACCAGCCTCAACTCTACATGGATCAAACTTTATCGAGTGTACGTACGGAGGTGCTCAAGTAAGTTACATCGTCATTCAGACTAGTATTAATGATCCATAACTACTGAAAACTTTAGTTAAAGGAACGTTTTTGTGAATGGTTATTGTATGAACATTCTAAACACAGTTTACCGTGATGGCTGAGACGTTTGCATAAATGCACTGGGTATAAAGCACAATACGTAGAGTTTAGAATGGTGATGTGACTGGAATTCACACCTTTTTGTGGTCATCCAAGAAACTACATCAGTACTCATTTTTTTATCCACCGAGGTATTGAAGCATCAGTGATTTATGCAATTACGCAATGGTTTTTGATATATGAAGTGGAGCGTTTTTACACTATCTGTGTTATTTTTATTTACCTTGAGTTTATTGAACCATACTGCCAACATGTTGGTACAGATAGAAAAACCTTATACAGAGAAATCACAATATAAATAGTCTGAATGATTATGAAACACCCACGTTATGCCATTTATTGGGTTTTGTGTGATTTACCGAAGTCGCCAAACAATCAGTTATTATAATTATATGACCGTGTACTTAATGGATGAAAGGCCATCGTTTTTTTTAATTTTTTTATTGAAGACCACAAAACTTGCGATGTACAAACTTATATGTATTTTCTATTAACACACAAATCGCAGCAGTCACCGCCCAGAGAAACCATCCGTCGCAATGAGATTCGGTCCTAAAGACTCTGTCTAGTCCATTGCACTCGAACAGACAAGGAGAGCGTCGTCGGATAACTGCACCTACGACTGGTATTCCGAAGGAATGGATACGCATAGTGTTAGACTGAAGGGCACTCAAAGTTTGACTTTGACGCCTGTTAAAGAGGTTCAGACAGAGACCGCGGAAGAGAAGCCCAAAATCGCTTATCTACGTTGTTCTGGTCCAGTGTCCGGAAAGATTGGTAGGCTCCTACGGAAACATGGGATCCAGTGTATTGCGCTCCGTTAAACTAATGTAAAAAGTATCTTTTGTAATGTTAAAGACGATCTACGTGTCGGAAATCCGGGCGTGTGTCGCATTCCATTCGAGTGTGACATGTCTTACAGCTTCGAAGGACGCAGTGAGCGTCGGGAATCGAACTTAGCTGTAAATAGAGACCAACAACAGCCCACAGTCTGGTTAGAGACCAGGCAGCGAGTGCACGTGACAGCAAAACTTGCAGCACCTGAAGAAGACCGATGGGTCAGTGGTCGAAATACTGTCCAGATAATAGAAACAACTCAGCTAAATATTCGAAAGCTCATTATTACTCACGTCTTGGTTTGTGAAAAACCTCAACAAATGCGACAACAGCAGAGGTTAAGCTACAGCATGTGAGGTGGAATCATTCATGATAATCTCATTGGCCCACGCGTCTTTTCGCAACGTTTTACAGGACAAACGTACCCACAGTTTCTGAGACGCGAGTTGCTTCATGTACTTTACGATATGCCTCTAGATGTCATCCAACGAATGTGGTTTATGCACGATGGTACTCCACCTCACTTTACACGCACATCGATAACCAGTTTCCGAACAGGTGAACTGGACGAATGGGATACGTTGCATGGCATGCCCATTCACCAAGTTTGAATCCAGTGGATTATTTTCTTTGGCGGTATTTAAAACACTTGATGTCTTCGACTCCTGTATCCAATGTCGATGTTCTGAGCGAGTGTATCGAAAATGGATTTGACCAAAAATGAAACATACCAGGAGTTTTCCGCAACGTACAGCGAAATACGGGATGCAGGCTCAGGGTATGTATGGAAGCAGGAGGTCGTCACTCAGAGCCAAATGTGTTTAGCACATTTTTTGTGCCATGAATAATAAATCCACCATACCTATCTAACACAGGATCCCTAAAGTTTCTCACACACGTTCTGTTTACCTTCTATGTTAGGAGGCGTACCTTGTCTGGGACAAGGAAGTGTTAGTGATGGTGGACCAAACTGACTTCGACTGAACCAGTAAATCACCCACTCTTGGCTTGCAGCGGGACGTGCTAAACTTCCTTTCACTACTGCGCATCTCTCCTTCGCATCTGTACTCTTCTCTACACTGCAGACATAAGTCTTACACGAAGTACAACGCTGCAGGAACCTTGGAAGGAATAAGCGCTAAATTAGGGTTAAGTTCTGGGGGGGAGAGGGAGAGAGTTTTTTACCCGCCCCCCCCCCCCAATATACAGAACTGGCCATCACCCCACCTTTAACGTGGCTACGATTTTAGGAACAATAACAAAAAAATATAGACGAAACATTTTAATGTAATAATAACACTCATAATAAATAATAATTTGTTTGCTTCAGTGTTTAGTAGAAATGCTCGGTAGAAACCGATATCAGAACAACTTCCCAGAAATTCAGAAATTGCAGTTCAGAGGAACACAGATTTACTAAAAGAATGACTCGAAAATTTTTGAAGCACTTGTGTCATGCCTTGATTTCAGAACAATAATTGCAATAAAGTCTCTATTATTTCACAGCATCTGAACCCTTCATTCTGCACTTTTTTTAGAGAATCAAATAATTTTTTTGTACTTGATATTGTTCAAGGATGTCAGGGGAAGTGCTGAGAAAATGATGCATTCTTAATTCTGGAAAAAACATTTTTTTTACACTTTGTATTGATGTTGGTTGGTTGACTGACCGATTGATTCGGGACAGGAGACCAAAGAGTGGCGTTATCGGTCTCATCGAATTAGGGAATGATGGGGAAGGAAGTCTGCCGTGCCCTTTCGAAGAAGCCATCCCGGAATTTGCCTGGAGCGATGTAGAGAAATCACGGAAAACCCAAATCAGGATAGGCGGACGCGGGTTTCAACCGTCGTCCTCCCGAATGCGAGTTCAGTGTGCTAACCAATGCGCCACCTCGCTCGGTACACTTTGCATTTACGCAAAACCGTGTGAAACTCGTCATATCCACTCATCAGCGACACTTTGCACTTATGCAAAACCACGTAAAATTTACATCATTAACAAATAGTTGTTAGGTTTAAAAACATGGTTTTAAACATCAAATGAACAACAGTTGCGATAGTATTAGTGTAATGTCGAAAATGGATAGATACCACGCGTCTTTAGATACTATGAAATGCCAGAAAGCAATTTTTGTCTTTATTTAAAGATTACTAGGCGAATCACAATGTTCCCAGATGCTCCAATATCCGATTCATTATCTAATCTGATTCTTTTTTTGTCCACTGTAGATTTCAATTCTGTGTGCATGTCGCATTTCTCGAAACAAAACAAAAAGTTTATGCTCAACCTTATGTACTTTATCTTTCATACATATCTTTATGCTGCGCCTTGCTTTGTTTGCCCAGATTTGTTCATCAATTGGCAAACGCTCACTCATTGCAACTGAAAGAAATTTTTTATTCACATGATTAGTTAGAGGTTCAGTTTTGTACAATTTGACATGACCTTGGCTCTCATTATCTGGTCGCTTCGTATTATTAGTGAAATGCAAGGTGGTCATTAGACTCTCAAAGCATATCTGAGACATAGTCTGTTTTAATAGCTCAGCACCAATAACATCGTCCCACAGATCACGAACAGCAGTAGGACGAGACAAAGAGGTAATAACGCATATTCCTGTAAATTGATGAATGCCATGAACATTGCAATTAAATTTTTGGTTTGGGTTTTTCGCTGTGCTGCTAATTTGTTATCGTTCACGTGTGGCTAGGAGCATTACTACGCACTACTGCACATATGCAAACAAAGCTGATTCATGTACTAACTATAGTAGTTACGCATTTATCAGCAGAAATATAAACTGATCTGAACTTCATATTCTCCAGAGGTTATAGAAGCACTATGCATTTTTCTGCGTCCACGTGTTATTGCTTACAGCTACCAACAATCAACATCAAAAGAGAGCAGTGTGTGCCATCCTGGCAATGCTACACGGAGCAACACAGATTGTCGCGTCATGAACTCAGCAGCTCATGCTAATGGCAGGTTCTCTTCGATTGCCGCCTTAAAGTTGCACTGTCCATCTGCAAGGCGGTTTCCAGTGTTAAATTTCAAGGACAACGATGAAAAAGAAAGTTCCATCTTTGATATGCACATATGCAAAGTGCAGTGAAGAGTTAAGCTACAAAATACAAAATCTTAATGTACCTCATCATTATCAGTATTTCATTCAACGCTACGACTGCGAACATCGACCTGCAGGCTATGCTGTGCAAGCGTGTTAATAAGGGAAATGCAATTCCTTTCCTTTTCCCTCTACGTTCGGGAAGTCGATATTTCTTTCATTTTTTCCCATTAGAAGAGGCTCTTCACCTTTCTGTCTTCCTTTACTCGTCTTGCTGTTGTTTGCAGGTTCTGCGTGTGGACTCACGAATCACAACGGATTTGTTGTTGACAGTAAGTACAGTCACAGCATATGAATGTGTGCCTTTTCTTCCTGTACTGTCAGCAGCAGGGCATTAGGTCAGAGGCACACCCACCTGGAAGGGCCTCATGGAAGCTAGAGGAAAAAAAAGAGAAAAAAAGGAGCGTTTGGAAAGTCCGTGCAAAAATAAAAATTACTTACATGTTTGGGGTAAACCTTTTTTTATTTTTTGACATAGAATCCTTTTAGACTTATACATTTCGTCCAACGCTGTTCTAATTTGTGGATCCCTTCCGAATAATAGGAATTGTCCAGGTCTGCAAAATGGCTATTAGTTGCTGGAATCACCTCCTCGTTTGAATAAAATCTTTGTCCCGCCAGCCATTTCTTCAAATTGGGGAACAAATAGTAGTCCGAGGGAGCCAAGTGTGGAAAATAAGGGAGATGTGAAACGAGTTGGAATCCTATTTCCATCAATTTGCGATAACAGCTGCTGAGGTGTGTATTGGTGCATTGTGATGGAAAAGGACTTTTATGCGGTCCAATCGCCGGCGCTTTTCTTGCAGCTCTGTTTTCAAACGGTCTAATAGCGATGAACAATATGCATCTGTAATAGTTTTACCCTTTTCAGATAGTCGATGAGGATTATCCCCTGCGAATCCCAAAAGACAGTCGCTATAACACTTCTGGCCAAAGGAATGGTCTATGCGTTTTTTGGTGCAGATTCTCCCTTGATAACCCATTGTTTAGATTGTTGTTTGGTCTCAGGAGTATTGTAATGTACCCATGTTTCATCGACAGTGACGAAACGGCGCTTAAAGTCCTGCGGATTCTTCCTGAACAGCTGCAAACCATCCTCGCAACACTTCACACGATTCCGTTTTTGGCCAAACGTGAGCAATCGCGGAAACCATCTTGCGGATAGCTTTCTCATGTCCAAATGTGTATGAAAAATATTATGTACCCATTCATTCGAGATGCCCACGCACCTTAACTCTTCTGTCATCCATCACCATATCATGGATTTTATCAATGATTTGCGGAGTCGAAACCTCCACAGGGCGTCCAGAATGTTCAGCATCACTTGTGCCCATATGGACACTCCGAAAATTTTGAAACCACTTATAAACTGTTCTAATCGAAGGTGCAGAGTCATCTTAATGTTTATCAAGCTTCTCGCTAGTCTCCGGAGGCGTTTTTCCTTTCATAAAGTAATGTTTAATCACCACACGAAATTCTTTTTCGACAATCACTCCACTTCCTTGATTCACACGAATGCCAAACACAAAGAAATAGACCAATATGGCTGAAACTTTGTGTGCGTTCTTTTCAAAGATGCTACTAACCAAACATGACCTCGATATGCGCCGGTGGTGCCATCTCTCGGACTTCGCACGGACTTTTCAAACGCCCCTCGTATCCTGTGTTAAACGCAGCTTGTAATTTCTAAAATTTCTTGGCATTTTCGAGACACGAAGCTTGATTTTTACCTTATTCTTCGAAAGTTAGTAGAGTAATTTAGAATTTTACTCACCTGATCAGAAGTATCCTGACACCCCAATGTAAAGCGGTATCGACCACAAGATGTCACGAGTGGCGGATCCGTCAGTATATAAGGAGGCGAGGTGTGTTGCGTTGTGTTGTGTCGTCAGTAGAGAAGCAGAAACAGCAGAATGGATCAGTCAGGAGAGCTGAGTGACTTCGAACGTGGACTACTCATTGGATGTAACCTGACTAACAAATCCATCAGTGACATTTCAACCCCACGGATGTTAGTGATGTGATTGTGAAGTGGAAACGCGAAGGAAGAACCAGAGCTGAACCAAGACCAGGCACACTCGTGCATTGACGGACAGGGACCGCCGACAATAGCGAAAGTGGAGGGCAGTTGTAAAAATCGCATAAAATCCGTGGAAGAAATCACTTGTGAGTAAAAGGCGCTACGGGCACTACCGCTAGCACAGTGACTGTACCCCATTCTTTATAATTCCCCATGCACAGTTGTCGAACAGCTCACATTTCTGTAGTCAATGCTAAGCAACGATTGACATGGTGTAAAGAGTGACGACATTGCACAGTGTGTGACTGGAAACGAGTCATATCTACATATACATGTATCCTCCGCTAGCCACCAAGCGGTGTCTGGCGGAGGACACAATTCGCGCCTAGGTCATATTCCCCCCCCCCCCCCCCCCCCCCTCTGTACCACTCGCGGATCGCGCGAGGGATAAACGACTGTCTGAACACCTCAGTACGAGGTCTAATTTCCCTTATCTTTGAATGGTGATCATTGCGCGATTTGAAAGTTGGTGGTAATAATATACGCTCTACATCCTCGGTGAAGATCGGATATCGGAGTTTAGTGAGCAGCCCTTTCCCTTTAGCGCGCCGTCTGTCTGCAAGTGTGTCCCACTTCAAACTTTCTATGAGATTTGTAACTCTCTCGCGATGGCTAAATGTACCAGTCGCGAATCTTGCCGCTCTTCTTTGGACGTTCTCAATCTCTTGAATCAGACCCAACTGGTAAGGGTTCCATACAGACGAACAGTACTCTAAGACTGGACGAACTGACGTATTGTAAGCAATTTCCTTTGTTGAAGGACTGCATCGCTTCAGGATTCAACCAATAAACCACCATCTAGAGTTTTCCTTACTCGTTACTTGTGTAATCTGATCATTCCATTTGAAATCATTTCGAATAGTCACTCCCAGATACTTAACGGACGTTACCGCTTCCAAAGACTAGGCATTTATTTTGTACTCTTACATTAATGGGGATTTTCGCCTTGTTATACGCAGTAGGTTACATTTACTAATATTGAGAGATAACTGCCAGTCATTACACCACGCATTAATTTCCTGCAAATCCTCGTTGATTTGTTCACAACTTTCGTGTGATACTACTTTCCTGTAGACTACAGTATCATGGGCAAGCAGTCTAATGCCGCTGTCAATACCATCAACCAGATCGTTTATGTAAATCGTAAAAAGCAGGGGACCTATTACGCTGCCGTGGGGCACACCCAAAGAGATGAACCACACTAAACCTCATGATAATCCGATGGAGGATTGTGGGTTTGGTGAACGTCTGGAGAAAGTTACTTGCCACCATTTGTAGTGCCAACAGCGAAACACGGTGGAGGTACTGTTCTGTATGGGAGTGTTTTCTGTCGATTGGTTCTGGATCCTTATTACGCTTAAGAAACACTAAATGTGTAAAGTCTATACAATGTACAGCCCCCCCCCCCCCCCTGAGCCTAATGGAACACATTTGGGATGATTTAGAACATCGGCTTCACTCCATATCCCAGCGCCCAACATTACCATCTTACCTCGTTTCGGATCCTGAGGGAGAATGAGTTGCCATTTATTCACAGATATTCAGACACCTCACTGATAATGTCTACAGGAAGAGTTCCAGCTGTGAGAAAGGCGAAATCTGAACACCATCCACATTAACGTCCGCTAGTAGGTGTCCAGATACTTTTCAGATAGTGTATACACGTGTAAATACCAACGCTTGTAGTTCAAAATGGTTCAAATGGCTCTGGGCACTATGGGACTTAACATCTGAGGTCATCAGTCCCCTAGAACTTAGAACTACTTAAACCTAACTAACCTAAGGACATCACACACATCCATGCCCGAGGCAGGATTCGAACCTGCGACCGTAGCGGTCGCGCGGTTCCGGACTGAAGCGCCTAGAACCGCTCGGCCACATCGGCCGGCTAAACGCTTATAGTAAAATGTTTTTTTTGGGGGGGGGGGGGGGGAATTTCATGACCCTTGTGACCCTCCACCACACTGGGTCCGCGCCTGGAAGAAACCCCAACGCAGAGGCAAGAATGGGGCGCAGCAACGCGTGTTGGGCGCACCGCGACCTCCATTGTGTGAGTGGCCAAGGGAAGGCGCATTAAGCGGTCAGCAGCAAGCCGAGGGCCGAGCTTTAGATTTCAATTAGTACTCCCCCGGCGCACGTGCTCTGACCCGGACCGCCGCCGCCGACACAAAGGGCTGTACCTGTGTTGGTACAACCGGACGAGTAATCCTGTGCAGGTGTGTCCACCGGCAGTAAGGCGCGCGCGGCTTCCAGGAAATTTATTCTGTGAGCTTCGAGATATGTATATGCAGACTATGTAGGCTAAGCGGTGTTGCCACTAAGCTTTGGTTCCTACAAGCTGTGTGCCATAATTCTGAATATTTGCTAACAGGTAAAGTTAGAACTAACCTCAGACTACACGCAGATGACGTAGTTATCTATAATGAAACAATGCCTGATGGGACTTAAAAGCGTTGCCAAGATTGGCAACTTTCTTTAAATGTTCAGAGATGTAAAATTGTGCACTTCACAAAACGAAGAAGAGTAGTATTCTATGGCTACAGTGTCCGTGAGTCTCAACAGGAATCACTAAGCTCATAGAACTACCGGAGTGTAACGAATTGTGGCGATATGAATCAGAACGATCATAAAGGCTCCCTCCTAGATAAAGCAGATGGTTCAGCGGTTCATTGGTAGGATACTGGAGAAATACTGTCAGTCAACAAAGCCGATTGATTACAAAATATTGGTCCTATCCATTGTAAAAGATTGCTACAGCGTGTAGAATTCATACCGAATCAGAGTTACAGCGGATACAAAGAAGGTCACCACGAATGGTCACTGATTTGTTTCTGACTCACACGAGTGAGTCCACAGAAATGCTGTAAAAACTGAACATACATAGATATCAGCTATCTCGCGAAACCCAACTCGTTAAGTTTCAGGCATCAGTAAAAATGACGAGTCTGGGAACACACTACAAATTCCCACGTATAGCAGCCCCAGAGACTCTGAAGAGAAGATTAGACTAATTACATCGTACACAGAGGCCATTAAGCCGTCATTCTTCTGGAGTTCCATACGTGAGAATGGAACGGGAAGAAACCATAATTAGCGGTGTAATGGGAAGTATCATCCGTCATGTGGCGTATAAATGTAGAAGCAGATATGTGCATTCTAATGAGGAAAAAAGCATTCTTGGAAACAGAAATAGATGACCAGATGCTCACTGATAGTCTGTGGATGCCTTCAACGTGAATGTTTCACATGACACTCGTCCCCAACAACTTTATCTTCGCGACATTCGATCTGAGCAAATGATTTTCCACTTACTTTTATCTCCTGCATGAGAGTACAAATGGACGTTATTGTGTCACCCGTCAGACCGGACTACATTCCGATTAAATGACGAAACTACTAAATTATTTAAGACTTTAATGAATTATCTTTTCACAGCCACTGATAGATTATTGTTATCCTTAGGAATGGTTTCGAGATTTTAAAACTCATTCACAGATGTTTTCAGTTCCAATATTGGGTCTCATACCAATGAAATTTTCATCGCCACACATAGACTGTTCACGATGGAATTAATAAGTATCGTCTTCCGTTAATTACTGATGTGACTATTTTTCCGAAGCAGGCAGCATCATATGAGGCTGGCTTTCTCATACTTCGTTAAGATGCGGACTAGCGGAACCTCTCATGGAGGCTGTCAGAATGCGACTGCCATCCAGTTAACATTTATTCAGCAGCTGTATGGCGAGAGGCGACCCATTCATCCTCTCTGGCAGAAATAACAAAAGGAGCCGGCGCTCTGAGTCTGCCTAAAGAGATAAAGTATTGTGCCACAGAAAGATATCAAGGGCAAATGCAAAATTTTCTTTAAGTTTTCTCCAGACAGCGCTAAGCCATGTCGGAGCAGACCAGCGTGCTTTGTGGCAAGCGGAATGACAAACATTAATACAACAGCATGACCTCACTGAGGAGGGATCAAACGTCATTCTGACGGCACAGTGCGATGCCACAAGAAGAAGATGATGGCCCACAAGAACACCTATCACTCTGCTAACATAATGGAAAAGCCTCTAGCTGAAGCACTGAAAGCCACTGTTGTGACACCAAAATGTGAGAAAGATCGCTGATGAGCCCAGAAAACGAGGACAAACGCAGTAAACTTTGGCGAGACAACATGTCATTACGTCTGGCAGACAGCACTGAATGCTCGGCTTCCAAGCACACTGTTCGGTTCAAATTAGCCGGTTACAATGCAGACTCTGTGAAATGCTGCCTACCTTTTTCCACATGACTTCTTCCTTGGAAATTGCTCTCCATCTGGTCTGCTGACCCTGAACTTTGTGAGCTGCCAGCATCTCATCTGCTGATGTGAAGTCTTGGGGACTTCCACCTCTGGCTTGTTGAGAACCAAACTGTTGATGTTTTGTGCAACATCAAGCTGTTGCTGATGTCTGGGGTGCACGTTAAAGGCTGCTACCCCGGCTTGCATCTGTGACCAGACACCGGCGTTCACGGCAACCTCTGGTGGTGAGGTATGCCACAACTCTGCACTACCATCTACATTTAGTCAGGTGCACCCCTTCGATGTTCGCGAGAATGCCGTAGTAAAAAGCAGTCTACGACCTTGTAGTCGACGCTTCTGTGTGAGGAATGCCTGCCGCCGGCTGCCCTGCACTACACTACACTGCACTGCACGGTGGTATTAAATGGGTGGCCTTGATGGAGACAACGGCCTAGAGAGAGTGATGAGCATGCATGTCAGCCCTTTCCACTCTGTGTGCTGCGTCGGTGGCCCTCTTCACTGCTGACGTGGAGAAGATGACTAAATTGTAACACTTAACTCGAATAAGTGTATGTTGTGCTAGTGCTGTTTCACTATCACACAGAGTACCTAGCGATTTTCATCATCGTACTCCATGCCTCGCCATACTGCAAGGTTCTCAGTGCAGGTCCTTACGAAAGAAATGATAATTAAATAGAAACCCTTAGCTGCCACCTGGTGTTGTTGATATACATCGATGGGGACAGCTGAAAATGTGTGCCCCGACCGCGACTCGAACCCGGGATCTCCTGCTTACATGGCAGACGCTCTATGCATCTAAGCCACCGAGTGCACAGAGGATAATGCGATTGCAGGGACTTATCCCTTGCACGCTCCCCGTGAGACCCACATTCCCAACTGTCCACAACCTACATTCGTAGTGTTCCTAATAGATATTTGCCCATTCACTCATTACTCGCGCCAGACTAAGCTGACGAGTCCCGTAAGAGTTCGGGCAAAGCGTGTGCATACGAGTCAAAGCGTGTGCATACGAGGCATATGGCACTGTGGGCTGGCAGACCACGAGAGGGAGGTTCAGCTGCGCGATCCCCCGTTGGTACAAAATAGCATCTTTCCTCTCTACATCAGATCTGTGTCTTTAGTGTATCTATTGAGTTTAGGTGACTGTAAGACATGTCTGTGTAATCTAGTGTTTTGTTTGTTTTGAGAGATGAGAGAAGGGAGAAGGTAAACTTTTTACCAAAGCATAGCTTACTCCTAACGAATAGCACCAAAGAATACATCTGACAGACGGATCACCGTCAACAGTGCCATATGCCCTCACTCAATAATACACTGCAGAGATGTTTCTAATTTAGCCCAAAGGACTGGCGCGAAGTCTGGTGGTCGGAAAGTGTGTAGCAGCACTTCTCCCGAGTTATCCTTGCTGCAAAATGTTGCCAATGAAAATTTCTTCCACCATCAGGAGCCCAAATGGCTACTTTCGAGGTGAAAAATTGTGCACTAGCAAGCTCAGGTACGGAGCACAGTAGAAGTAAGTGATTTATTGGCAGTCACATCATATTCCCAGTCAGTATTTCCAATGGCACAACAAACATCCACAGTACTAAATGTCTAAAATGGTGAATGGACCCACTTCCAAGATGCCATCTAACGGCTTCCAGGGACAACAAAAATTTGATTCTCTCTGTTTCATATAATTACTGAACGAATTTAAAAAATCTAAAATGCTGTCATGATCCACTCATCAAGAAGTGTAATCTTACGCTATTAAAGTTTAACACATCAAGACAGATCGTTTGTTTGTACGTCTTGAGGAATCGTAACTGTCAGTGCACAAATTGCACAGGCTGTATTCATTCAGTATTTAAGAATGAGAGCAGTTAGGTACTTCCTGCATAGTCTACACACAATTTCAAACCTTTTCGAAACGTGTTCTCGCTGACGCCACCCACAAAATTGTGAGAGGAAGGAAATTTATCGCTAAGTGGAACTTCAGCATCAGACAGGACTTTTTAATTCTTCTTTACTACTTAATCAATTCGGAACACATTTTGCAGGCAGTATCTACGTATACCACTGATTATACTTGCAACATTGCATCACTGTTCGACACATATTTCAGGAGGCATGACGTCGTTAACATAGAAATGCTTTAAAACACGTTTTTATTGAAACAGAGTTTTTGAGGTTGTTTTGTACATGGTAGTTCGATTCCTTAAAGGATAGGGTATAGGGAAAATTATTGATAAAATGAAGCATGCGCGAAATACTTCTCCTGAGAAATGCAAAGATAAGTTCAATAAACAGAAAAAAATTAGAAATTTGTGGTAAGGTCTTATGGGACCAAACTGCTAAGGTCATCGGTCCCTAAGCCTACACACTACTTAAACTAACTTACGCTGTGGACAACACACGTACACCCATGCCCGAGAGTGGACTACAACTTCCGACGTGGGGAGCCGCACGGACCGTGACAGGCACCTCAGACGACGCGGCTAACCTCCCCCCCCCCCCCTCCCCCCACCGCGCGGCGCAGAAACAGACTTTTCATCATTGCAATGTTAATGAAATTTTTGGAATGGGTATAGAGTATTATTTCAACTGTCTGACCGTAAAGTGCAATCTCTAGCGTATTATTTTTGAGGAAAAGTCCACCGTAATTCACAGTTTATCTTGGTGTAAATAAAGTATGAGCCACCGCTACGTAGTCTCATCTTTTGTGTCATTTGAAAGGGCCCCGTATAATAGAAACAAATTTACGAGAGGAGGCGGTGACGGGGTTTCTGGGAGGCGGTGAATATTTGAAGAGAGCCGCGCGCGGCCTACACAGCGGCTGGCGGCTTAGTATTTATGAAGAGCGGCGGGGGGTGCAGATCCCACGGGACGCCACACCGCGCCATGACGCCCATTCTGCATAATGTGTGCGGCCGTGGCTCTGCTATGCAGTCTGTGCCGGGCTCTCCTGGGAGGCGTAAAAGAGGAAGACCAGGAGCACGTAGAGGCACGACTATAAATCTTCCCATTCCCTGAAGCATCGCCACATTACGTGGTTTATCCACCCCCAGTATTGCTTATGACAGCAATACGAGAGGAAACATACGCTGCTCACATGCCAAGGCTGCAATAAAACTGACTTATGGTTTGCCTTCCTCCAAGCTGAGAGCGCTCTGAAGTATTCATCAGCGTGGAGGAAAGGAATGTTGTAAGTCTTACATGTTTTCGATCAGAGAGACATTACGGACGATGCACTAGCTCTGTTAGGCAAGAGTAGGAAAGGAAATGGACTGCCAGTTTGTTGAAGGACCATACGAAAATTTGCAGGGGTTGAGTGGGGAAACCACGAAAAGCCTTAATCAGGTTGGACGGCCGAGGGTTTGACTGTCGCTACTCTCCAGTAACAGTGTAGATATGTGCGCTAACTTACTGGGAATCAGCTTAAAGTTTGGTTTGAGCGGAAGAGTACCTTGCTCAGAATGGTGCTATTGGAGGTGCAATGTCCGTACCATAGTACCACCTTTGGCCCGGCCCGTTCAGCCAATCACGGCGGATGTTACAATTCAACACCGAATCCGAGCCACGATGCAGTAATAGGGCGCGTCACGGCAGAAGGCGCCTTGGGTAGAAAGAGACAGGGATGGGGAGGGGGAGGGAGAGAGAGAGAGAGAGAGAGAGAGAGAGAGAGAGAGAGAGAGAGAGAGAGAGCGCAAGTTAATGACAATAGGGAAAAATTGTACACGTCGAAAATTGCAAGTGGCCACTCTCACTTACTTTACGGTGATACGCGTTTTGGAAAGCTGCTTAACTTTTAACATGCCACTCAAAGAACTATAGTACCCAAAACCAAAATGTAGTTTATAGTAAAGTCACTGCACTGCGATGTTTTTACTCCTAACACGCGAGAAATTGACCTCCCATCTCTACTTGTCGCTCACACTCGTATGATGCTCAGAATTTGTCAAGCTACAATAGCTGAATGCTGCGGCACATCGTAAACGTTCTGAAGCGATATTTATCGGTACATGATGTAGAAAAACGATAAACAGTGTGTTGCAGTTTACTACTGTAATTCTGTAATGAGGAATGGTATTTTTTGACGTATAGTTTTTTTTTTCTACTTGTGACTCAAGAAAATTTAAAGCTGCGAGTTTAGGAGAACACTTTATCAGCGAAATCGAAACACTGATTTTAATTTGCAAATAAATTAAAAAATAGGTCACTATATTGTTTCAATCGAGATCGTAGAAAGAGGCACTATGATTACAGAAAATCAAAAATGGTTCAAATGGCTCTGAGCACTATGGGACTCAACATCTGAGGTCATCAGTCCCATAGAACTTAGAACGACTTAAACCTAACTAACCTAAGGACGACACACACATCCATACAGGATTCGAACCTGAAACCGTAGCGGTCACGCGGTTCCAGACTGAAGCGCCTAGAACCGCTCGGCCACTCCGGCCGCCACAGAAAATCATTAGTAAGTTTTAGAAATAGATACGCAATGTCAAATTAGTGACCTTACACGAAATTTCAGAAGCAGAATAACTAATCGTGCAATAAAAGTGTAAATGTTTATTGAGAAAATTGCTGAAACCTATCTCTGTTCAAAAGTACTATACGTAACACAAGTATGAGCCTTAAAAACAAACAGAGCGTATCTTCTTAAGGCTTTTGAAAAATAAATTCGCTGTAGAATGTTTAAAGCCTTGCTTCTGCGTACTATTCAACTAATTAAGAAGTTAGCAATGAGACTACTGGTCAGTAACAGAATACATAAAGAATTCCATCTTGGACACCTTCCACCAGAATAAATACGGGGTGCGCCAGAAATATGTGCCGGTTTTTATACTTTCATTCGGAGGACACCCACCAAGTCGGTCTGTAATACTACGTATGAACGCGTGATGTTGGTCACTATTCTGTGGACTTTAGTTGAGATGGATAGTTTAGTTGAGATGGAGCGCTAGTCTGTGGAACAACGCACTGTGCCGCTCGAGGAGTTTATAAAGACAGAATCTATCACACCTGCACGGCGCTACTTTCGACGCAGGTATGGCCGACGTGATGCACCTATTCGCAATACTCTCTTTCTATGCTAATCGAAATGGCATCTTGATACAACCATGAATGACAGGTGAGCTGCAGAACGCCCTCGTTCAGTACGTATGCCGCAAAACGCGAATCGTGTGCTGCACGCGATCTTATGCAGTTCTGAACAGTCAGTTCGGCGGCAAGCTATCTCACATGGGATGTCGGATGCCAGCTTTCGCCGTATCGTGCGCAAAGACCACCATGCGAACAAGATTCAAGCTGTCCATAGGCTTACTGAAAGGGGCAAGACGACGAGGCTTCAAATTTGCAACGCGTTCTTGGAGGTTCTGCAAGTTAAAGAGGACGCTGTGAACATATTGGCCGGCCGGAGTGGCCGTGCGGTTCTAGGTGCTACAGTTTGGAACCGCGAGACCGCTACGGTCTCAGGTTCGAATCCTGCCTCGGGCATGGATGTGTGTGGTGTCCTTAGGTTAGTTAGGTTTAATTAGTTCTAAGTTCTAGGCGACTGATGACCTCAGAAGTTAAGTCGCACAGTGCTCAGAACCATTTGAACCATTTGTGAACATATTGCTGAAGTCAGACGAGGCGGGGCAGCACATTGCCCGTGTGAATTGCTGGAGCGCATAGTGCTAAAGTGACATTTCCTCCGAGCTCATTATCAGTCAGTATTATTTTTTTTTAATTTTGTGAGGACCAGACTGTCAAAGTAAATTCTGAGCTCTACACAGCCATGATGCAAACATTTTTGTGTCATGAAGTCAATCCGCTTCGTCACGTTTGGTTCCAGAAAGGTGGAGCAACAGCAGCTGTAACGGAGTCCCGAATGAAATGTTTGCAGGTAATGTCATTTCTCGGTTTGGGGACATCAACTGGCCTGCTCGTTTTCCGACCTGACAGCACCTGATTATTTTTTATCTAAGTGGCTGTCGTCAGGCAGAATATGCGTATGCAAGCACAACGTGAGAGCATTTGTGCCACGCTTATAATAAAAATGAAACAATATTAAAGCATCAGCTTTGCTGCTGTCATTTTTCTGATATACTGAGAGTAATGCTACACAATAAGACGAAAGTCTGGGTTGATGTAGGCTAGAGACCATTAGACTGGCTTTAGATGAGACTGTAACATTTTCGAAACGTTGGAAAGCAGCGATAGTCGGAGGACAGAAAATGGTGGAACGAGGAGGAAAATGGTTGAGGAGCTCTCTCTCTCTCTCTCTCTCTCTCTCTCTCTCTCTCTCTCTCTCTCTCTCCCCTCTCCTCTCCTCCCCCCCCCCTCTCTCTCTCTCCGCCCCTCACACACACACACACACACACACACACACACACACACACACACACACACACACACACACAAGCCTCCTCTCAGACAGTCACCATCGCACACACTTACAATATTTGAATGATGTCGTACGATCGTCGTTAACTTTTGGGGACGTGGAAAGAAATTACTAATAAGCCGTAACTGCGAGCACTGGCGTTTACTCACCTACTGACTTGGGAGAAGTCGCACGTCTTCAGAGTTCTCAATATGTTCGCTGCTGCACCCTCCACATTTGACGTCTTCTTCGGCAGTATCCGGCAGCGCGTCTGAAACACTGGGAAACTAAATACCGCGCGCCAAGATGTCGAACCATCCACCGTAGCAGCTGGCCGGCAGCGAACTGTGGGAGGCGTCCTGCCTCTACCTGCAGAGAGCGGAGGTACACCTCTCACCGCACCCTCCCCCCACCCACTACACAAAGAGACGATGACGGCCGTGCCAGATCGCCCCGCTCATTAAGATGCGCCCGCAGGCCGGCGGTGACCCGTGGCTCTCCAGACGGTTGCCAAGCAACGGCCCCGTAAGTACTACTCTTATAAAGCAATATTGATGCCCGCCTTCGAAAGACCTTTTTGCTACACCCAACAAGAGCATGAGCAAGTACAAATAAAAATGCTGGAATTCGCCAGTAAGGAGTGTGAACACACGGAGTATAAAAGTAGATGAGATTTAAACCATATTACGGCTGTAATTGGAGTGCGACAGGAAACAGCACATTTTTCCATGTTATTCCTTCAATTCACTGTATTTTGCGATGAGCAGGAACGTGTCTTTGCTCCATAACTGACCAATGTGTTTCACGTTCCGCCACCGCCTCACTTGAGAACTGAGCCGCGCGGAGTGGCCGCACGGTTTGAGGCGCCATGTCACTCATTGCGCGGCCCCTCCCGCCGGAGATTCGAGTCCTTCCTTGGGCATGGGCGTGTGTCGTTCTTAGCATAAGTTAGTTTAAGTAGTGTGTAAGTAGGGGACCAATAACCTCAGCAGTTTGGTCCCTTAGCAATTCACACACAACTGAACATTTTGAGAACTGAGACGAGTTAGAAATGCCCGAAACAATTTAAAAAAGCACTTCGTCTTCAGACCACGAGTGGCCTACCGGGACCATCAGACCGCCGTGTCATCCCGGTCGTAAGATGGTATTCTTGACCGAAGCCGCTACTATTCGGTCGAGTAGCTCCTCAATTGGCATCAGGAGGCTGAGTGCACCCCCAAAAACGCCAACAGCGCATGGGGGCCTGGATGGTCACCCATCCAAGTGCCGACCACGCCCGACAGCGCTTAACTTCGGGGATCTCATGGGAACCGGCGTATCCACTGTGGCAAAGCCGTACCCGGAAAATTAGTCCTCTGAAATCGTATTGATGTAAACACTCTGGTAAAACGTTCCGTGGTGACTGGAGACGGGGCACATAGAGGTGTTTCTGGACTTTAGCCCGAGCAGTACCAAGACATTTTCGATAACGCCGATTACCATGGGGTGCTACTTCGTGCTCACCATAAAAATGTTAAAAGAAAAGAAAATCCATTAATTGTTGAGTTATATTAACAACATACTTTTTAATGAGTTACTGATGTGTAATCAGCGTCTAGAACCTGAAAATACCTATTTGCACACTCTTGGCAATATCAACGCATTTTCAGTAAGATATACTACCGACCTTATTATCACCACCGATTTTATTATCACCACATAAAAATATATTCCTCATTTGCTATGCGGACCGCAGCGCGTGACAGTAAGCAACACTGCTTACTGCGAACCCCGTGGAGCAGACATTGAATCGACGGCGGTTTGCGTCAACCTGATTTCGTAGAGTTCTGACTCACCCTGTGGTAGGTGCCATCTTCCTTGTAAAAGAAACTCTGAGACAGATAAAGAGTGGTTCTTAACAGGGAAGTGCACTTTAAAGTCTCTTCGGGTTTGCTGCCGTTGTACACCCCGGGTTTCTAAGATAAGGGCACTGCTCGACTCTGTGAAAGATGATTTGTGGCTTATGAAACCCGGGGTGTACAAAATTCCTTGTCAATGTGGGAAAGCTTACATTGGCCATTCGATTCGCACAGTGGAACGTGTGTGGAACATCGTCGTCATACGAGGCTACAACAGCCGGAAAAATAGGCAGTAGCAGAAAACTGCTTAAATGAGGGGCAGTGTATGAAATTTGATGAAACTGTGGTAGTTGCCAACATTTCCGGTTTCTGAAACAGTGTCTATAAAGAGGCAATTGAAATTAGGTTGGCAGATAATTATTCAACAGAGACAATGGGTTTCCTCTTAACGAGACGTGGAATCCTGTATTATCTCGCATCAAAACTGAACGTTCTTCGGTGCGGCCCAGAGTTCAAAAATGGCTCTGAGCACAATGAGACTTAACTTCTGAGGTCATCAGTCCCCTAGAACTTAGAACTACTTAAACCTAACTAACCTATGGACATCACACACATCCATGCCCGAGGCAGGACTCTAACCTGCGTCCATAGCGGTCGCGCGGTTCCAGACTGTAGCGCCTAGAACCGCTCGGCCACTCCGGCCGGCCGCGGCTCTGAGTGCGATATATCGTTGCCAGCAGTGTTCCACTAAGGGCGGAGCCACCTCCCTGTCTTGGAGGGCAGCAGCCGTGATGGGCGGAGCATGCGCCGTGTACCGAACGGTCCTATATAGGACGTCGATTTGCAGCCTGGCGTCAGTTCTCAGCGGGACTCATCAGCAGAAGCAGCATTTTCCTGAAGATGGCGAACAGATGGATCGCCGAAATATCGAGTCAAGTTGATTTTAGGATCCGCCAACAAACCCGAAGAGACTTTCAAGACTTAGTACGCCGGGAAAGCCTACGTAACCACAGGGACGTGCACTACACTGATGTGAATGTCACATAGATTATTTTCAGCGGCCTACTATTTTTTTCCACTACCTTGAAGTGCTGTTACAACGGGCAGTGAAATGCTAACTGAATGTCTTCGTGAATGTGCAAGACCGTATGTGGCAGGTGGGCGGCGACAGCCCCAGAGCCGTAGCTGGGACAGCCGGCTGGTATCAGCAGGCAGGTGTGTTTGCCATGCAGCCGGGAAGTGGTGAGCTCTCAGGGGACCTCCTGCATAAACACTGCCAGCCAGGCAGGCCAGACACCGCGCTGGTCCTCGCTTCCTCTGCTGTTTGGCTGTCTGAGGGGAACTCCCATGCGACGGACGTGACCCGTTGGTCAATGAAGCAGGAGGTACAGCCTCCTGTACGACAATAAGCACTGTTTACACTGCCAACCAAAACACATCTCTGAACACTTGCTTCAGGATCTGTGCGCTCTACTCTGTATTCTGAGGCGTGGATGTGAATTTTCAATTATAACCGCGGAGAAAATAAAATTACATAATTAATTTTTTATTTGCTTGTACCTTTCTCTGTTGTCCACCCGGTTGGACATTTCGACAGTGTACCTTGCCGTCGTCTTTAGGTAATACGTGTAGAGTGAGCGTCTTCGTTACATTCCGCCTTCTTTATACTGTGATCGCCCGCCCCCCCCCCCCCCCCCCCCCCCCGCCCGCCCCTTCCTACATTACCCGGTCGCATGCTACGTCGGTTGGAGCGTTGGGGAAACAGGATCGCCTAAAGCTGGACGAGAACTGTGGCCCCTCTGTGTTTCTGCAGCCCCAGTCGGGCCCGGAAGTGGCTCTCGCCCGACGCTGGGCATTTATTTGGCTGACTGCTGCATCCCAAGCTGTGATAAGGGTGTAGTTACTGTCACTGTTATTCAGCCCCTCGGCCATTGTATTTCAATAGCCTCCTTCAGAACACAGTCCCAAAATGACGAGATCTACCATAACACTTCATACTTCACTGAGTCCCTGTAGCCATGGAATGTTCTAGAACCGCATATTTTGTTGGGCTTCTGGTTTCTTGCATCTTTCTTCGATTGTCCGCACAATCTGCACGATGTACGCCTTAATCCATTTACATGGAATATGGCAAACACTCGGTTTACGGAGCCCCAAGTCGTCTTTCACCGTACTTAATATTGCACGCGTTTTCCGAAATGAACGGAAAACGCATTTAATGTTACATCGAGCCAGAATTCTGCCGATTTTGTTCGAGACTTTCCCGGCGTACGCTACATACATCATTATGTTCTCCTCGTCGTCGTGTTCTATTTGCTGGGCCTGTACCTTTTGCCTTGAAAGACCGTTGGATCTGTCTCTCTCCGTATCCGATCTTCTTGAATACGTCTTTAAGATGCTTGAATTCCCTTGGTAGGTTTCCTTCTCCGATATTGCATCGGCGCTGTGTACCAGTGGGCGCAGCACACCTTCACGCACTGAAGTATGATGACAGCTGGCAGCTTGGAGATACAAATCAATTGGACGGATTTCCTATACACACTGTATCCCATAGTGTCGTCCATTTTGCGATTGACTAACACGTCCAAGAAGGGAAACTCGCCATTCTCTTCCATCTGCATGGTGAATTTGATACTGGGGTGCTGAGAATGCAGATGTCTGATGAACTTAAGTTTTTCACTCCCATGTCGCCACGCTAGAAATGTGGCATCGACTTTTCTGAAAAAGCATGTAGGCTTCAGTACAGCTGTTTTCAGGGCTTTCTCTCTGAAGCCCTCCATGAATAAGTTTGTGACAGACGTTGCAGAACATCGCCATGGCTACAGTGGACTCAATAAAGTACGAAGAAACGGAAGTGTTAAGACAGACCTCGTCGTTTTGGACAGTGCTCTGAAGGAGCCCATTGAAATACGAGTGGCCGACGGGCTGCTCCCACAGAAACAGTGGCTGCAACCCTAGCAAAGTTTGGGACTCAGCGCTCAGCCAGCTGAATAGACAGCGTCGGCGGAGAGCCACTTCCGCGACCGACGTGGACTACAGAACCACTGAGGGACTGGAATTCCAGCCCAGCTTTCGGCGATTCCGTCTCTCCACCACTCCACCCGACGCGGCGTGCGAGCAGATAGTAAAAAAAGGGGTGGGGAGTGATAAGAGAATAAAGGAGGCAGGAGGTAGCGAAGACACTCATTCTGCACCTTAAGATGGAGGAAAGGTACGCTGTTGAAGTATCGTGTTACAAAATGAACTGCACCCGGCTGGACAACCAAGAACAATACAAGCCGGAGAAGCTTAAGATAATACAATTTCTTTCTAATTTCCAGCGGCACAGTAGCGTAGAAAGCACTGGAAACGTCAAAGCACATTCCAGTGTTAACGCAGAGATGGGATGCGCCATTTGATTTTGGGTCCCGTAGCGGTGTGCTACGGTACGATGACGCGAAAATTTCAATGTGTACCAGGACTGCAGACTACCTATCGCCAATGATTGGGGAAGAAGCCAAGAGAGGTTAAAAGTTTAATGTGTTATCGACGACTAGGCCATAAGACACGGAGCACGTGTTCTGTCTGGGGAAGCATGGGGAAGGAAATCTGACGCGTTCTTAAGCAATTGATGAAAACGAAGGCAAAAGTGGCACGTCGGGAATTTGAATAGCGCGCCATTCGCAAATGTAACAGGTAGTGAGGGAAACTGATAGCAGTAAGAGAAATACACTCCGTCACACATCGTTAAGGGGGCTTGTCGATGCACAAATACAAAGTAAGATGAAAACAATAAGATATACTCAGAAAACGTGTTCATAAAAATGTATTTGACTACAATTTGACCGAGCTAGGTGAAGCAGTGGTCCTCCGTAAAATTGCTAAGCGTGTCGGAGACTTCTACCCAGTCACTCATTCACTAACCTGGTGTGGCAGTAGAAGACAGCAAAAGTAAAACTGAAGTTTTAAATTTCGCGTTTAATAAACCGTTCACGCAGAAGGATAGAACATATATATACCGTTGTTTGACCATCGCTCAGACTCCCATATGGAGGACATAGTAATAGGCATCATTGGCGTAGAGAAGCAACTGAAGGGGTTGAAAGTAAATAAGTTGTCAGGTCTGGATGGAATCCCAGTTAGGTTTCATAAGGAGTATTGTACAGCAATGGCCCCTTACTGAGCTACCATTTATCGCGAATTCTCGCCCAGCGAAAAGTCCCAAGCGCAGGTGACTCCTCTACATAAGAAGCATAAAAGAACGGACTCGCAAAGTTACAGACTAATACTCTTAACATCAGTTTGCTGCAAAATTCTTGAACATATTCTCAGTTCGAATATAATAAAATTCGTTGAGACTGAAAATCTCCAGTCCACGAATAAGCACAGTTTTAGAAAACGCTGATCGTGTGAAACTCAGGGTGGCCTTTTCTCACATAATATCCTGCGAACTATGGAAGAAGGACAGCAAGTAGATTCCATATTCCCAGATTTCTGGAAAGTGTTTGACACGGTGAGCCACTGAAAATTGTTAAAGGAGGTACGATCAGCGCAAGTTGAGCCATACATACATGTATGTGCTGCCCCGCCTCGTCAAGGATCGTGTGTACGTGCCTCCGCTACCAGCAGACCTCCCTGAATTAAGAAACCGGGTTGAAGCAGCTGTTGCTACAACCACTGAAGACACACTTATCAACGTTTGGGAAGAACTCGGCTATAGACTTGATGTGTTCCGTGTGACAAATGGTGCTTACATTCAACATTTATAAGGTTCTTCGTAAAACTATTTGAGTTGATCTTTCATTTGACATATCATTTATAACTGTAAGTTTAATGTAATAAATATTATAAAGCGTTAAAACCCCGATATTCATTTATAAACACCCTGTATGGCTTAAAGACTTTTTAATACACTCCAGTCCGCGGTACTCGATGTGAAGTGCTCGACAGAGGCAAGGAGTGTCCCAGCGAAGTGTGATAAGACCGTTACTATTCTTTATATGCATAAACGGCCTGACAGACTCTGTGATCAGCACTCTGTGGCTGTTTGATGATGATGCTGCGGTGTACGGGAAGATACCGTCGGTGAAAGACAGTAAGAGCATAGAAGATGTCTTAGACAAAATATCTGATTGGTGAGATGAATGGTGGGTAGCTCTAAATGTTGAGAAATGTATGATGCAAATGAGTGGGAAAAACAATTCGGAAATGTTCAAATATATACACTCCTGGAAATGGAAAAAAGAACACATTGACACCGGTGTGTCAGACCCACCATACTTGCTCCAGACACTGCGAGAGGGCTGTACAAGCAATGATCACACGCACGGCACAGCGGACACACCAGGAACCGCGGTGTTGGCCGTCGAATGGCGCTAGCTGCGCAGCATTTGTGCACCGCCGCCGTCAGTGTCAGCCAGTTTGCCGTGGCATACGGAGCTCCATCGCAGTCTTTAACACTGGTAGCATGCCGCTACAGCGTGGACGTGAACCGAATGTGCAGTTGACGGACTTTGAGCGAGGGCGTATTGTGGGCATGCGGGAGGCCGGGTGGACGTACCGCCGAATTGCTCAACACGTGGGGCGTGAGGTCTCCATAGTACATCCATGTTGTCGCCAGTGGTCGGCGGAAGGTGCACGTGCCCGTCGACCTGGGACCGGACCGCAGCGATGCACGGATGCACGCCAAGACCGTAGGATCCTACGCAGTGCCGTAGGGGACCGCACCGCCACTTCCCAGCAAATTAGGGACACTGTTGCTCCTGGGGTATCGGCGAGGACCATTCGCAACCGTCTCCATGAAGCTGGGCTACGGTCCCGCACACCGTTAGGCCGTCTTCCGCTCACGCCCCAACATCGTGCAGCCCGCCTCCAGTGGTGTCGCGACAGGCGTGAATGGAGGGACGAATAGAGACGTGTCGTCTTCAGCGATGAGAGTCGCTTCTGCCTTGGTGCCAATGATGGTCGTATGCGTGTTTGGCGCCGTGCAGGTGAGCGCCACAATCAGGACTGCATACGACCGACGCACACAGGGCCAACACCCGGCATCATGGTGTAAGGAGCGATCTCCTACACTGGCCGTACACCACTGGTGATCGTCGAGGGGACACTGAATAGTGCACGGTACATCCAAACCATCATCGAACCCATCGTTCTACCATTCCTAGACCGGCAAGGGAACTTGCTGTTCCAACACGACAATGCACGTCCGCATGTATCCCGTGCCACCCAACGTGCTCTAGAAGGTGTAAGACAACTACCCTGGCCAGCAAGATCTCCGGATCTGTCCCTCATTGAGCATGTTTGGGACTGGATGAAGCGTCGTCTCACGCGGTCTGCACGTCCAGCACGAACGCTGGTCCAACTGAGGCGCCAGGTGGAAATTGCATGGCAAGCCGTTCCACAGGACTACATCCAGCATCTCTACGATCGTCTCCATGGGAGAATAGCAGCCTGCATTGCTGCGAAAGGTGGATATACACTGTACTAGTGCCGACATTGTGCATGCTCTGTTGCCTGTGTCTATGTGCCTGTGGTTCTGTCAGTGTGATCATGTGATGTATCTGACCCCAGGAATGTGTCAATAAAGTTTCCCCTTCCTGGGACAATGAATTCACGGTGTTCTTATTTCAATTTCCAGGAGTGTAGTTAGTAGTGTGCTACTTAACAAAATGCGATCGATTAAATACCTTCGCGTAATGCTGCAAAGCAATTTAAAATGGAACGAGTATGTAAGGATCGTAGTGGCGAAGGGCAATAGTCGACTTCGGTTTATTGGTAGAGTTTCAGGGAAGTTTGGTTTATTTGTAAAGCAAACCGCATACACAACACGAGTGCGACCCATTCCTGAGTACTGCTCGACTGTCTGGGACATAAAGCTGGCCGAATTAAAGGAAGAGTTCGAATCAGTTCAGAGGCGAGCTGCTAGATTTGTTACCGGTAGATTCGATCAACACTCCAGTGTTCCGGAGATTCTTCGTGAACTTAAACGGGAATCCGTAGAGGGAAGGCGACGTTTTTATTGAGAAAAATTAGGAAACCAGCATTTGAAGCTGACTGTAGAACGACCCTATTGCCGACAGCGTACATTTCGTGTAAGGAGCACGGACATAAGATGAGAGGGTTCGTACAGAGGTGTGTAGACAGTCGTTTGCTCCTCGCTCTGTTTGCGAGTGGAATGGGAGGGGAAGTGACGCACCGTATGGTGGTGGTGGCGGTGGTGTTGTTGTTGGTGTGTGTGTGTGTGTGTGTGTGTGTGTGTGTGTGTGGCTGGGCGGACTGATGGATGGAAGACAATCGAGTGGCATTCAGACAGATCGTGGGTCAGTACCCTGTCTGGCCAGCCAGATTCAGGTAACCACGATTTCCGTAAATCAATCACGGCGAATGCCGTATTGATTTCTTTGAAAGGAACACGGTCAATTTCTTTACCGTGTCTTGTGTTCCGTATCTAATGTCATCGTCATTGACAAGTCGTTAAACCTAACCTTATTTTACGTGAATAAGATCAGAGCACCTATATCTTAATGTTCACAGTTCCTTTCCAATCTTCCTCCAACTGCAACACAGCTGCCTCTGTCTTCTTCTCAATGTTTTCGACGTCGACGCGATTCGAAACCTTTCTTCCTCATGTCTACATTCGACGGACCAGCATCTGCAACATTCAGGCCATTAAACATCGTCTGTGGGGCCGGTGCTTCGCGCACGAGCAGGCGCGCCCGCCTGTCGCAGAGAACGCCTGGTGCACACCCCTCATCAGGGGTTTCCTAGTTCCGATGATGAGTCCCGAGATTAATGCCCCCCTCCCCCCCCCCCCCTCCTTCGCCCAATTGTTGGCACCGCGGGACGGGTGTGCCCCGAGCATTGCCGGGCCGGATAATTAAATCGCTCGCACTTGGGACCTGCCCAGGCAGAAAGGAACTAAGGTCAGAGCGTAACGTGTCGAGACGTTAGAGACGCAGCATGAAAAGCAAATTGACGGTTTTTCTTTAAGAACTGTCTCAAGAGTTCACTTGAAGCGGATTTTTTTAAAAAAATTTGCCGTACGGCTGCTCCTCCCAATTGCGAGTGTGCAAATGTTCAAATGTGTGTGAATTACTAAGGGAGTAAATCACTAGTCTCCAATTTACATTCAAGTGCCTGGCAGAGGGTTCTTCGAAACATCTCAGTACTATCTCTCTACCGTTCCACTTTCTAACAGCGTGTGGGGGAAAATGAACACCTAAGTCTTTAAATGGCTCTAAGCACTATGGGACGTAACATCTGAGGTCATCAGTCTCCTGGGCTTACAACTACTTAAACCCAACTAACCTAAGGACATCGCACACATCCATGCTCGAGGCAGGATTCGAACCTGCGATCGTAGGAGCAGCGCGGTCCCAGACAGAAGCGCCTAGAACCGCTCGGCCACAGCGGCCGGCACCTCAATCTTTCTGTACGAGCTCTGATTTCTCTTATTTTATTATGATGATCATTTCTCCCTACGTAGCTTGGCGACAGTAAAATACTTTCAGATTCAGAGGAGAACCGATTGAAATTTCATGAGAAGATTGCCACCTCAACTTACTTACCGTATCCGTGACAATCTCTCCGCTATTTCGCGGAAATTAGAAACGAACTGTCCTTTTAATACTCATGTGGATGATCTCACACTTTTCCTTATTCAGAGACAATTTCCACTTTTCACATCATACAAATATTGTGTCTAACTCATTTTGCAATCGGTTATGATCTTCTGATGACTTTACTAGTCGGTAAATGACAGCATCATCTCCAAACAATGTAAGAGAGCTGCTCATATTGTTCTAATCGTTTATATGGATTACGAACAGCAGAGGACCTATAACACTTCCTCGGGGAACGCCAGATATTGCTTCTGTTTTACTCTGTGATTTTTCGTGGATTATTACGTACCGTCTGCTTACTGACAGGAAATCACGAATTCAGCAGCAAAACTGAAGTGATACTCCATAGGCAAACAGTTTGATTAGAAGTCTCTTCTGATGAACGGTGTCAAAAGTATTCTGGAAATCTAGGTATATGGAATCAATTTGGTATCTCCAGTCGATATCACTCACTGTTTCGTGCGAATAAAGAGGTAGTTGTGTCTCTCAAGAACGATGTTTTCTAAATCCGAGTTGACTGTGTCAAGAGACCGTTCTCTTCGAGGTAGTTCATAGTGTTCGAACACAGCCGGCCGCGGTGGCCGTGCGGTTCTGGGCGCTTCAGTCCAGAACCGCGGGACTACTACGGTCGCAGGTTCGAATCCTGCCTCGGGCATGGATGTGTGTGCTGTCCTTAGGTTAGTTAGGTTTAAGTAGTTCTAAGTTCTAGGGGACTGATGACCTAAGATGTTAAGTCCCATAGTGCTCAGAGCCATTTGTTCGAACACAATATTTGCACCAAAACCCTGCTCCAAATCGACGTGAGTAAAGTGAGTCTGTAGTTCAGAGGGTGTGACCTGTGCTACTTTTCAGTCGTTTGGCATGGATCTTTCGTCGAGAGGGCAGCTGTGTATTGATTGCAAAGTATGGAGCTATTGTATCAGTATACTCCGAAGGGAACCTAATTGGTATGTTGTCTGGACAGGAAGACGGCTTTTTAAGGGCTTCAAGCTGCTTAGGTATACCGAGGGTATCCATTTCTAAGTTACTGGACCCGCCAGGTTAGCCGAGAGCGCTAATGCGCTGCTTCCTGGACTCGTGTAGGCGCACCGGCTCCGGATCGAATCCGCCCGGCGGGCCGGTATGTCGGCCAGCCTGGATGGGGTTTTTAGGCGGTTTTCCACATCCATAGGTGAATACCGGGCTATTCCCCATGTTCTGTCTCAGTTACACCACTCGCAGACATTTGAGACACATTTGCACTTTTCCATGGCTTACACTAGATGCAGACAGCTGGGGTACACTAATTCCGTCCCAAGAAGGGCATCCAGCCACCCTCTGTCACTAACACTGCTAAATCAATAGTCACAAGGCCAACCCCGCATTGCTGCGTGAATAACGCCACAAGCAAACGATGATGATCTACTTCTAAGTTACTCATATTGGGGGGTGCTCTTGATCCGAATTCTGGAATATTTACTTCGTCTCCTTGGTGAAAGAATTTCGGAAAACTGTTTATAAACTACACTTTAGTGGTACTGTCACCGGTAGTATTACCATTGGTATCGCGCTGTGAAGGTATTGATTGTGTCTTGCCGCTGGCGTACTTTACATTTATGTCGGATTCGAGACAGAGAATCGTTGCGGAAGCAATTAAAATCATCTCGCATTGAACTCCGCGCTAAATTTCGAGTTTCAATAAAACATTGCCAATCTTGGAGATTTTGTGTTTTCTTAAATCTGGCTCGCCTTTTTCGTTGCATCTGCAACAGTATTCTGCCCTGTTTTGTTTACCATAGGTGATCAGCACCATCTTTTGTTAATTTATTCCGTAGTTTCCTCAGATTGTATACTTCATAGTCTGAAGGAAAAGAAAGGGGGAATGTGAGGGAAGGTGGAAGAAGGAAGAGAACTGAGGAAAAAGAGACACGAGTGAGAGAGAGATCAGGAGAAACTGAACAGGAACCAAAGTTGTTCCTCTGCGCTGAGGAGCTGTGACAGCGGCGTATCGAGTGAGGGGTACGGGAAGGCGACATCTTCATCGCTGCCGTGCCGCCTCTATACGGCCGAGATAAGCGGCCTCCTACCGTGCGTGTCCAGTTGGGTGGCGGCTGCCGGACGCGGACCGTCCTCCATCGGCGGTCAAGCGTAAGCCGTACGTCGACACAGCCCATTAAAAGGACGGGCGCCGCGGTCACCTGGCGCGGGCCTGAGAAAGGCTGTCCGCGTAAGGAAGACGGGTCACGGCGCAGGCGGAGGTGGGGGCGGCGCTGTCTCCGTGTGCACCGCGGTACTACAATTCTTTGAGTGTGACAGGTCGGCGGCCCTGTGCACCGCGGGAATTCTGAGTGCCCCTAAACACTGTGTAAAGGAGGCCCGCCTAAGTTGCATTGTCTGGGAAGCATACGACAGTATTCTCTAGTCACGAAGCGCACGGATCTAGGGATATCCCAGCGCTTAAAGGCGCGCGCGAGCACACACACACACACACACACACACACACACACACACACACACACACACACAGAGAGAGAGAGAGAGAGAGAGAGAGAGAGAGAGAGAGAGAGAGAGAGAGAGAGAGAGAGACAGAAAGACAGCGAGGCAGAGAGAGAACTACATTCGACATACAGAAAATTTCACGAAGGCGGCTTTAAAATTGCTACACCACGAGGATGAAGCGCTACAGACGCGAAATTTAACTGACAGGAAGAAGATGCTGTGTATGCAAATGATTAGCTTTTCAGAGCATTCACACAGATTGGCGCCGGTGGCGATATCTACAACGTGCTGACGTGAGGAAAGTTTCCAACCGATTTCTCATACACAAACAGCAGTTGACCGGCGTTGCCTGGAGAAACGTCGTTGTGATGCCTCGTGTAAGGAGGCGAAATGCGTACCATGACGTTTCCGACTTTGATAACGGTCGGAATGTAGCCTATCGCGATTCGGGTTTTTGGTATCGCGGCATTGCTGCTCGCGTAGGTCGAGATCCAATGACTGTTAGCAGAATATGGAATCGGTGAGTTCAGGAGGGTAATACGGAATGCCGTGCAGGATCCCAACGGCCTCTTGTCACTAGCAGTCGAGATGACAGGCATCGTATCCACATGGCTGTAACGGATCGTGCAGCCACCTCTCGATCCCTGAGTCAACAGATGGGGACGTTTGCAAGACAACAACCATCTGCACCAACAGTTCGACGACGTTTGCAGCAGCGTGCACTATCAGCTCGGAGACCATGGCTGCGCTTACCCTTGACGCTGCATCACAGACAGGAGCGCCTGCGATGGTGTACTCAAAGACGAACCTGGGTGCACGAATGGCAAAACGTCATTTTTTCGGATGAATCCAGGTTCTGTTTACTGCATCATGATCGTCGCATCCGTGTTTGGCGACATCGCGGTGAACGCACATTGGAAGCGTGTATTCGTCATCGCCATACTGGCGTATCACCCGGCGTGATGATATGGGGTGCCATTGGTTACACGTCTCGGTCACCTCTTGTTCGCATTGACGGCACTTTGAACAGTGGACGTTACATTTCAGATGTGTTACGACCTGTGGCTCTACCCTTCATTCGATCCCTCCGAAACCCTACATTTCAGCAGGATAATGCACGACCGCATGTGGCAGGTCCTGTACGGGCGTTTCTGGACACAGAAAATGTTCGACTGCGGCCCTGGCCATCACATTCTCCAGATCTCACCCATTGAAAACGTCTGGTCAATGGTGGCCGAGCAACTGTCTCGTCACAATACGCCAGTCACTACTCTTGATAAACTGTGGTATCGTGTTGAAGCTGCATGGGCAGCTGTACCTGTACACACCATCCAAGCTGTGTTTGACTCAATGCTCAGGCGTATCAAGGCCGTTATTACGGCCAGAGGTGGTTGTTCTGGGTACTGATTTCTCAGGATCTATGCACCCAAATTGCGTGAAAATGTAATCACATGTCAGTTCTAGTATAATATATTTGTCCAATGAATACCCGTTTATCATCTGCATTTCTTCTTGGTGTAGCAATTTTAATGGGCAGTAGTGTATATCATTCTAAGACTTTCGAGAATGTCTTAAGTTTGAAGTCGGATAACAAATGACAAAAGAAATATTTTTTTTAATGTGATATGATTAAAAATTAAAAATTTTATGACTTATCCTTTACTTGTATTGTGAAACCTTGTTTCTTGACACATCTCGTGATTCTAGGTCAGCAATAGGTACGCTATAGGTTTTGATGAGTGTTTGCATTTAAAAGCATGTGACGCAACTGGTTATATTCTTTGAATGCATTGACTTATAAGCTTCAATTTTTTTACACGCCCAAGGATCTGCAAAGCTTAGTATGTGAGGTAAATTTCAAGGTGATACACCTACCTCTTCCTGGAAAAAGGGGTATAAGACGGAAAGACGGACGAATGGGCAGACAGATAATAAATAACAAAAACATTTCTTATTATATAATTACAAATTAACAATTTTCTGATATTTTCATTTAGTTGTACTATGAAACGTTGCGTCTTGCCACAATTCGCAATTCTAGAGCAACGAGAAGTATCCTACAGCTTTTGATGAGGGCAGTATTTTCAGTAGCTATACTATACAATGTACTTTATACATGCGTGCATGTCTGCAGGAACAGATACTGCGGCGAACGACAGCCGTATGAAATGAATTATACATCTTCGCAACTGCGAATACAATTAGAGTTCAACTGCACAATGTATTACTGACAGTGAAAATTTGTGCTGCACCGTGACTCGAACTCGTGTTTCCTAGTTATCGTGAGCGATCGCCTTAAACAACTTAGGCTACCCGAGCACGCCTCCAGGACCGCAACAAGCTTCCATTCGTCACTGGGTGTCTACGTCCACTATTTGCAGAGTTGCTGTTACTCCTGCGCAGGGAGATATTTTCATTATTACTGTCGCCGTCTTGTCTAGGCATGAAATAGTATTTACAGCGTCTGTGTTATGTGATGTACTGGGCAATGAGCTGAGTGGTAATTGTGTTTGTGATTGTAAAAATATGTAGCATGTATGTGCGTGTCTTTTGATAGTATTGACTTAGAAGCTTCAATTTTTTACATCGCTAAGAGACCGTAGAGTTTGATATATGACTCAAATTTCAAGTTGATAGAGAAACTGGGTTTATAACAGTCGGACAGACATACGGACGGATGGACAACAAAGTGATCCTATAGGCGTTCCGTTTCTACAGATGGAAGTATGGAACACTAAAAACTGATGGCAACATAATCAAAAGAAAATTATTAACTTCCCTTGAGGTCCACTCTTGTGCCCGTGTTTGCTTACAAATAGATACACACACACACACACACAAACACAATCTTTCACATACATTAAAATAATATAACAATAACAGTTTAACATTCCCTGCCTTGAATTTGCGGTAAAAAAGCTTTCCACATTAAGTTCTCTGTTGTTGCACATGGCCGGCCGGAGTGGCTGTGCGGTTCTAGGCGCTATAGTCTGGAACCGCAAGACCGCTACGGTCGCAGGTTCGAATCATGCCTCGGGCATGGATGTGTGTGATGTCCTTAGGTTAGTTAGGTTTAAGTAGTTCTAAGTTCTAGGGGACTGATGACCTCAGAAGTTGAGTTGAGTCCCATAGTGCTCAGAGCCATTTTGTTGCACATGACAGACTGTGAAAGAAAAACAGCTATAATACAAAATACAGAAAGCCACAGGAACCACAGCATGTGTTAAGGTACATACAAAAAACAATTGTCTTTTGTCAAATTTGTGAATATTTTTCTTTAAAAACTGGAATTCTATATGTAGAGATAATAAAGAGTAATTTTCCTATTGTTTAACAGAAAGGAAATAGGAGCCCATTGATGAAGCTGTAACTTTAGGGAAGCGTGTTTGGGCAAAAAGAAGAAAAAATATATCTGCTCAGAGCGCAACATATCCAAGAGCAAGTTTATTAACTTTCCTTCGTTTTATTCTCTAGCGACCCGACTCGGCTTCACTAAGTTACCACTAAGTTCCCACGACCGTACGACTTGTCTGGCGCAACGGTAATAAATTACATACACAAACCCTCCTCGTCAGCCAGTCTACCTCTCAGCGAAAACCATGCCAAAATCTCTACAATGCTTTCTGAGATCAGCCTTCGCATATAGATAGAAGAACGCGGCGGCGAACTTTAATTTATAATATGTAGTGAAGATGGTCTGAGAACACTACAGCTGTTTTCGGAAATATCACTGAAGAATGAAACTGCCATCAGCCACAAATTATTTATTTTTAATGAACGATTTCTTTCGCCGTAACTACACATATCTCTGTCATGTTATTCTCAGCCTACCTCATGGTTCAGCATGTTACGCGGCAGTGAAGTCGATCTCTATGTCGTAAAGTTACAGTAAATTCTTTTCCTCAAGACAAGAATATGAAATCCGTAAGAGAATTCCTGGCTGCCGTCTGGGCCCAGGCCGGAAGTAGCTATGCTGAAATAAATCATCCACTCATTCAAAAAAAGGTATCTAGATGCAGTTTTAGTCTTCAGTTAACTTTCCATTTAAAGCACTTCACAAGCTTCCGTATCGCAAACTAGTTAACAAGGAACACTTCCAGGCATTTTTGCTCCCCTGTTATCCATGCAATTGTTTCTGTCGCCTGCCCCAAATGTAAAAAACAAGCCCAATTGCTTCTCCGACTCCATTGTCAATTTTGTACCTCTTTCTTTCCTATGACTTGATAATAGACTTTTTGTCACTGACTAACACTAAATCATGATTTCGTTGCTACTGTAAAAAACTGCCCAGTTCCAGCCTTAGAGATCATTTTTAAGCAACACAGATAAAATCCTGTTGTTTCTACTTCAGTAAAAGCTGCAACACACGTAAGATCGTAAACTAAGACCCTGTATGGTTGGAAGACAGAAATAGACTAAGACTGAAAAAACGATGAGAAGTTTAACTTGTTGACATCGACGTCATTAGAGAAGAAACAATACTCCAATTGGAGACGAAATCGCAGAAGCGAGCGGCAACTATCTGTTTGAGGAACGACCAGCAAAAGTGATTTGACTCTTCTGTAAACGTACGCTCTCTGAATTTTGAAAGTAAACCACGCCATGAGACACAGTACATCTCCTACAGTGTGTCATTGGAGTAGGCTAAGCATTTTCGTGGTGCTTTCGTGCTTACTTAATGAGCCTGTGACAAAACGCCCTTCGTTGGGTCTTCCCTACTTCTTCTGTCAAGCATATTTGGTGCGGATCACCAGCCGACATCCAAAGCAGTATTCAAATATTAGCCCAACTACGGTTTTGTAAGGCACCTCATCAGAGGGTGAAGTACACTTGTTAATGGCTCTTCCAATGAGTCGTAGTGCGGCATCTGCATTAAATTTGATCAGCTTTATATGATAGTTCTGATTGAAAGTACACCAATTTTAGTGACTCCGACTACTTCCAGTCATTGTCCTGAAATCGTGTAATCATAGAATAGTGGGTCCTAGGGATTGGAACGGTAACAGGAAAATGGGGAAATGACAGTAGCACAGATGCAGATCCTACACCTGAACAGGCGAATACTTGATGAGAAGGCAATCTTCTCCTCAAACTAAAAGGCAGATGGCGTTAAAGGGCGTTCAGAAGCAGAAACCAGTCTCAGATCAGCAACGAAAAAAAGGTCCATGACATGTGCTTCTTTCGAAAGATCGGGGAAGGAAGGGTAACATGAAGTATCTAACAAATCAGATATTTTTACGAAAGCAAAAGCTTAGAGCAAACACAGGAAAGCTGAACCGTCAGGCACTGTAACGTATTCTGTATACGGAAAGTGGTAGCGTAATGCTGTATGCGGAAGGGAGGACGTCTCGATGGGAAACTCGCACGTCTTCCAGCCGAGGGAACGGTACCGCAGACACTCTGGATTAATGGCAGGGGACGCAGCGGCGCCCGCTGCAGAGTGTAGACCGCGGCCCAGAGGGGCTGACAGGGAAGTGACGGCAGCGCAGACGGGCTGTGGCAGCTTCTGGTCTGCTGCCAGCAGGCGTCGCGGCGCTCCCTTTAGGGCGGGGTCGCTGCCAGCCGCACTTCACTGCGAGCCGGGTAAAGGGGACGGCCGTAATGTTGCGGACAGCCTCATTCCCACGCCCGAGCATTTAATCACAAACAGTGCCTTTTTTCTTTACCCTCTGGAACATTTACTCGACGTGACACAGGATCTTCGTGCAAGGAGTTCAAAAACTTGCTACAGTGATGTGTCGCCAATGTTGACGTAAACTAGATAAGTGAAAATGCCTCTGAGCACTATGCGCCTTAACTTCTGAGGTCATCAGTCCCCTAGAACTACTTAAACCTAACTAACGTAAGGACATCACACACATCCATGCCTGAGGCAGGATTCGAACCTGCGACCGTAGCGGTCGCTCGGTTCACGACTGTAGCACCTGGAACCGGCCGGCTAGATAAGTGAAGGTTTAGTTTTACCGCTTCTTTAATATTTACTTGTTTTGTAAATAAAACTGCCCTTTCTTGCTGCCACTTAATTTATTTTTCCCAGACGCGTTTCGCTTTTTTATTGCTTTAAGTGGGATCTAAAACGATACAGTTTTGTTATTTTTAGATTATCAAACAGTTCACGTTGCATTTATTAACGTAATTAAGTAATTACAGTTTGTTGGCATCTGCGTTCCTCTCATTTGGTCTGCAGGTCTTTAATATTTATTTTGATAAACTGCACCCAATTGCACGGATAGGTGACAACTAGTGAGTTTACAGTACACGGTTGAATTTTTTTAATTCTGTCGTCACGGTGCTTACGAACGACGGATTTAGAGCTAAGCAATATGTTACTTGAGTGTTCTTAGACTTACGATCTCGCAATTTTCACAGTAGCTCTCCCTGTAATGCACAATGCCTGTCTTGTAGAGTCTGCCTGTGTGTGTGTGTGTGTGTGTGTGTGTGTGTGTGTGTTTTGTGTTGTGTATTAGAACTGCTCACTGTGTGGCTGGACTTCCTGGATCAAAAAGCGAATGGGTATGGTTCTCTTTATTTACGCGTAAGAAGGACTGCGCACTCTTGATCCGTGAGCCCTTCGTTTCTGTTGGTCATTGAGGAGATTCGCTGATGGCCCGTGCCATCCGAATCAGGTGACAAAGTTGTGGGGCACCAAAATGGTTCAAATGGCTCTGAGCACTATGGGACTTAACATCTGAGGTCATCAGTCCTCTAGAACTTAGAACTACTTAAACCTAACTAACCTAAGGACATCACACACATCCATGCCCGAGGCAGGATTCGAACCTGCGACAGTAGCGGTCGCGCGGTTCCAGACTGACGCGCCTAGAGCCGATCGGACACACCGGCCGGTGTGGGGCAACAGATCCGACGTAATTCAGATGGAGGGTGGTCGGCCGGAGGTCTTCGATGGTGCCCAGGTTCTCAAGCGTTGTCTTTCTGATGCTGTCCTGGATGGGGTCGATGTCATGTTCTTGATGAAGGTCCGCGCGGCTTTGAGAATGAGACGAAGACAGCGATTTTGCAACACCTGTAGCGTTTTGCTTATGGTGCCCGAGGAGAAACAGCAATATAACATGGAGGGTAGGACGGTTGCTCCGTATAGCTTAAGTTTTGTGCTAACAGACATACGAGACCTAGCGAGGAGACCGTACAAGTAGTATGTCAGGCGCACAGGTTAACCCTTTTAGCGTTGACTTTTTCCTTGAAGAGTTATTTTTTTATCAATTATGACTCTCAAATAATGGACGTAATCAGTCTACGGGACTGGGACGTTGTTTACTACCAGGCTGGCTCGAAAATCAGGTCATTATCTGGTGAAGAGTGAAGAACTGACCTCATCTTCTCAGAATTAAATTTTATACGATGTGCCGTTGCCCACTGCCGCTGTATTGGCCAGCTTGCCGTGGTGATGCGTCAACTACTTGTTAACAAAGTGATGTCGTCCGTGAACTGCGCGAGGACTACATGCGGGGACACAGGCATGTCTGCTGGAGCGTTGATCGTTAATCTTGACATAGATGCGGCGTCCTTGGAGGAATCTGTCAACATTCTGGATACAGTAGTAGTAGCGTCTGCCAATGGAGCTGAGTTGGAAGAGTAACCCAATGGCGAATTTTAGGCATGCTGAACAGATCGTGACTGTACGAGATGCTCTTATATGGCTCTTTCCTGTCTCTTCCATTAATCCTACTCGTCGTTGACAAGAATCCCAGATTGACTAGCAAAAGCCAACAATATGTAGAACCGGGGCTTCGTCACCTACCTCTTCCGTGCGTGGATTCTTTTGCAGGATTTTTCCAGTGACTTTCGGTGTGGGAGGACAAATTGTTTCAGCTGACTGTTCCACATCAAATCGCTCCGGAAATGTACTTCTCGATTTTTAACGGTCGTGACTGTTTCTACTGCTTGACCGCGAATATCGTAATCTAACGATGATCTTTTATTTATATTATTTACTAGCTTACCCAGCATTCGTAGCAGTGCTGCAGAATCTGTTTACTGAAGTGATTTTGGATAAAAGGTATTTTTGGTTTTCCGTCTGGTACGTACACGAATCAAGTCAGGCGGTTTCTCGAAGCGTGAGCAAGCCACATAGAGAAATTCTGTGTGATCACAATTACAAATTCACGATCAGTACGACACAGCCTTTTGGACATGGGTTGATGTTTGTGCAGCTCGTGAAGCTGGCCATTCATCTGTTTGTTCCTTTCTCCCAAACTCAGAAATAGTCTGTCATGTGGTGGGGCAATACCCGATAATGAATATAAATGGCCCTCTCTAATAGGTCTCAGGCATCCAGTTATCTTCCTCCAGGCATCGTTTACGACTGCGTCTATTCTTCTAATGTGACGATATCTTTCATCCATACTCAGTAGCCGAAAATCGGAGAAACTGAGGAACGAGGGTGAAAGAAATACAAACGCGCAGATTTGTAGATTCTCGCTCCTGTCAGCGTTGGCTAGGATGTGAGGAATGAGGGAAGCAATCGAATGGGGCCACTCGCTTCCGTCATGAGTGACTATTATTAGTATGTCTGAGCCAGAGGTTCCTGTCTCCGCTGCGCAGCGCATTATCATCAAGTTCCTCGCTCGAGAAGGCGTAAAAGCAGGCGAAACTGAACAGTTCAAGCAAAAGAGACTTTTAAGATCTCGAGCGTTTGCTTGGATGATGGGAAGGATCGTGAGCACGTTGAGAACGGGGACCATGATCGACGGCGTCGCACCAGCATTACAGGCAAGATTATGCGCCGTCACCAACGATTTCTTCGGAATGATAGTCGTTTGACGGCTGTTGAGATTGCAGACAGTGTCACGATGAGTTATGGCAGCACTTCTGCATTTGCTGCAGACTAGCTACGGTTTAGGGAAGTATGCGTCAGGTGGGTTGCTCGCCTTATGGCAACTGATCAAAAACTGAACGGTTTGCAGGCGTGTGAGCTTCTCTCGGCAAAACGTCAGGAGAATGGAGTCTGTTTCTGACTCACATTACCACCGTTGTTAAAACGTGGGTGCATCATTACGGGCTTGAATCAAGAGAACAAAGAAGATAGTGAAGACAGAAGGGGGTGCCCGGACTGGTGACAGCCGAGTCATGGCTGTCAGCTGGCAACATCGTGCCAAATGCTGCTTTTTTTTTGCGACCGCCGTGGCTTGTTGCACATCGACGTTTTGCACGGACGCCGGGCAGTAAACACAGCATACTACTGTGAGGTTTTGAGCGAGGTTAGACAGCCAAATCACCACAAAAGACGTGACTTTGCGGTTCTTCTGCAAGTCAACGTGCGTCCCCATACAGCAGCCCTGACCAAACAGAAACTGCAGCAGCTAGGCTGGGAAATACTTTAACTCTATAGCGCCAGCCGAGACATATCTTCCTGCCACTTGTCATGTCTTTGGTCCAATAGAACAAGCCCCGGAATGTCAAACCTTTAGCGATGACGCTGGGGTTGCGCACAATTGGTTTCAAACACGAGCGACTTCCTTCTACGAGGAGGGGATATCAGTATTGCCCACTCCGAAAAATGTGTTATGCACCAGGCTTAAGGGTACACAACAAGCAGCACTAGAGCCAGCCACCCCACTAGCACTATCACTCACCTGGCTCGTTTCATTTCCGACCAGCACACTCTAGATGGCTCTCATACATTGAGACCACTTCCTGCATCCTCACCACGTCTTTCAATTCGTCGTATGCATCCGCCAATAGTGCTGCCATTCGCCAAATAGAGTGCCGGACTATACGAGGTGCGACAATGAAGTAATGAGACTGATTTTCTTTGCAAGATGTGGCGACCCTGCAGGCTTGCGTACGGACAATATCTTTGTCCTTGGTCTATAAGTTGCTTGTAGTCAAAGCGGCACATCGATGCAACTGCTCAGTCGTGAGTTGTGCTGTAATAATTTAAAACGTGTTTGTCTCTCTCGTCACGGAAATGGAACCGCATAATATTGCGCAGCGGTATGCCATTTATTTTTGCGTTAAATTGGGTGAAAACGCGACGACAACTTACGGTAAGCTTCAGAAGGCTTTTGGAGAGGAGATTATGTCAAGAGCTCAAGTTTTTCGTTGGCATAAGATGTTTAGTGAAGGCAGAACGAATGTTGAAGATGAAGACCGCAGTGGACGACCATCAACTTCATAGACGGATGTCAACTTGGCCGGGGTGCGTGAACTCGTATGATCTGATGAAAGATTATGTGTGAAAATGATTGCAGAAGAGCTGAACATCAATCGAAAAACGGTTCGTTTAATAATAACTGAAGATCTTGGTATGAGAAAGATTTGTGCAAGAATGGTCCCCAAAAATCTCACACCACAACAGCGTGAAACACGGAAAAATGTGGTGATGAAAGTTGGTTTTTTTTCAGTACGAACCAGAGACAAAACGCCAAAGTTCGCAATGGTGCTCAAAGGGATCACCCAGACCAAAAAAAGCTCGCATGTCAAAGTCAAAAGTGAAATGCATGGCATGGTTGTGTGCTTCTTTGATTCCAAGGGAATTATTCCTAAAGAGTGGGTGCCTCCTGGACAAACAGTTAACCAATATTAATACAAAGAAATTTTAGAAAGGCTTCGTAAAAGAGTTCTTTGTGTCCGTGCCAACATTGCTGATAATTGGATTCTACATCACGATAATGCGCCATCTCATACTGCTCTGTCAGTACAGCAATTTTTAACCTCAAAACAAATTTCGGTACTACTACAGCCATCTTATTCACCAGATATCGCTCCGTGCGACTTTTTTCTATTTCCAAGAGTCAAAACGGTGGTCAAGGGACACCATTTTCAAACAACACGAGATGTCCAAAAAGCTGTGACGAGGGTCTTGGAGGATATTACAGAAGATGAGTTCCAGAAATGTTACCGGAAAAAGAGTGTGCAATCAGAAGGGAACTACTTTGACGGAGACGACACCAAACTTGACTAAAACGGCAAGCAACATTTTTTTCACATCAGTCTCATTACTTTATTGTCGCACCTCGTATAGCTTCTGCCTAGTACAGGCGGACAAGGAAATCCTTCCACCGACAGGCAGAAAAGACGAGCACTAAGGAGACACACACAGTTCAGTTCCCACAGTCAGCTTAGCTGAGTGCCTGCAATTACGCTATGGAGCACAGTTCTACGACCTCCGCTGAGAAGACAATAATCCGATTTAACAGTCGCTAATAGCGCCGTAGTGTTACATATAAGACGTAAAGCGCCACACATCAAACTGTAGCAAAGTAAACCACTCTTAAGAAATTTTAATGGTTATTTCTTACTTAGAGAACGCTTTTGACAATGTTGACTGGAATACTCTCTTTCAAATTTTGAAGGTAGCAGGGCTAAAATACAGGGAGCGAAAGGCTATTTACAATTTGTACAGAAACCACGTGGCAGTTATAAGAGTCGAGGGGCATGAAAGGGAAGCAGTGGTTGGGAAGGGAGTGGGACAGGGTTGTAGCCTATCCCCGATGTTATTCAATCTGCATATTGAGCAAGCGGTAGAGGAAACAAAAGAAAAATTTGGGGTAAGAATTAAAATTCATGGAGAATAAATAAAAACTTGAGGTTCGCTCATGACATTGAATTCTGTCAGAGACAGCAAAGGACCTGTAAGAGCAGCTGAACGGAATGGACAGTGTGTTGAAAGGAGGATATAAGATGAACATCAACAAAAGCATAACGAGGATAACGGAATGTAGTCGAATTAAATTGGGTGATGCTCAGGAAATTAGATTAGGAAATGAGACGCTTAAAGTAGTAAATGAGTTTTGCTATTTGGGGAGCAAAATAACTGATGATGGTCGAAGTAGAGAGAATATAAAATGGAGACTAGGAATTGCAAGGAAAGCGTTTTTGAAGAAGAGAAATTTATTAACATCGAGAATAGATTCAAGTGTCACCAAGTCGTTTCTGAAAGTATTTGTATGAAGTGTGGCCATGCATGGAAGTGAAACGTGGACGATAAATAGTTTGGACAAGAAGAGAATAGAAGCTTTCGAAATGTGGTGCTACAGAAGAATGCTGAAGATTAGATGGGTAGATCACACAACTAATGAGGAGGTATTGAATAGAATTGGGGAGAAGAGAAATTTGTGGCACAACTTGAGTAGAAGAAGGGATGGCTTGGTAGGACGTATTCTGAGGCATCAAGGGATCACCAGTTTAGTATTGGAGGGCAGCGTGGAGAGTAAAAATCGTAGAGGGAGACCAAGAGATAAATACACTAAACAGATTCAGATGGATGTAGGTTGCAGTAGGTACTGGGAGAAGAAGAAGCTTGCACAGGATAGAGCAGCATGGAGAGCTGTATCAAACCAGTCTCTGGACTGAAGACCACAACAACAACAACATGTATTACTGTGTTCACAGATTTCTGTTATAGTGACGGCATGCCAAGCGAGGGTTTTAATTTTACAGTTACAGCGTGCAATTTGCCACCTTTAAAGAACTAAAGAAAAATGACATAGACTTATACTTTTTATTTTCAAAGAAGAAATTAAAAAAGCCCCTCTCGTTTCTATTTAATTCTCCCTCATATGAAAGCCACTAGAACTAACTAATTATTACGTTAATTAAATGCTTTCTATACCGGGCACAGTGTTCAGAGTTACCGTTAGCCATGGCCGCGGGTGCCGATGTCCCAACGCCTGGCGCGCTCCTGCAGCGTGGCGGCACTTCGCTACGTCCCCTGGCCGCAGGAGTTATCCGTCGCCGACGCGGGCCCCACGTCTCGCACCCTAATCTCTGTCGTAACTAAGCGGGGGTGCCGACAGCCCGACTGCCCGGCGCCTCGCGAGGTGCCCGCCGAACACGACCTTCCGCCGATTAATGGCCTGATGGCGCCGCCGCCTTCTAAATCTTCGCCCACACAACTGCCTGGCGTTCCTCGATTTACGTGGCCTTCACATATTTACCGGGACGCTGCGTTTCCATTTTACCAGAGAAATGCTCGTGAGGCTGTTCCAAGCGAATTGTAGGATTTGTGGGTGACGTATGCTAGGCAGTGACGAACGTTATCAGAAAGTATCAATGTGCAGAAAGTACACTACTGGCCATTAAAACGACTACACCACGAAGATGACGTGCTACAGACGCGAAATTTAACCGACAGGAAGAAGATGCTGTGATATGCAAATGATTAGCTTTTCAGAGCATTCACACAAGGTTTGCGCCGGCGCCGACACCTACAACGTGCTGACATGAGGAAAGTATCCAACCGATTTCTCATACAGAAACAGCAGTTGACCGGCGTTGCCTGGTGAAACGTTGCTGTGATGCCTCGTGTAAGGAGGAGAAATGCGTACCATCACGTTTCCGACTTTGATAAAGGTCGGATTGTAACCTATCGCGATTGCGGTTTATCGTATTGCGACATTGCTGCTCGCGTTGGTCGAGATCCAATGGCTGTTACCAGAATATGGAATCGGTGGGTTCAGAAGGGTAATACGGAACGCCGTGCTGGCTCCCAACGGCCTCTTATCACTAGCAGTCGGGATGACAGGCATCTTATCCGCATCGCTGTAAAGGATCGTGCAGCCACGACTCGCTCTCTGAGTCAACAGATGGGGACGTTTGCAAGACGACAACAATCTGCACCAATAGTTCGACGACGATTGCAGCAGCATGGACTATCTGCTCAGAGACTATGGCTGCGGTTACCCTTGACGCTGCATCACAGACAGGAGCGCCTCCGATGGTGTATTCAACGACGAACCTGGGTGCACGAATGGCAGAACGTAATTTTTTTCAGATGAATCCAGGTTCTGTTTACAGCATCATGATGGTCGCATCCGTGTTTGGCGCCATCGCGGTGAACGCACATTGGAAGCGTGCATTCGTCATCGTCATACTGGCGTACCACCCGGCGTGATGGTATGGGGTGCCATTTGTTACACGTCTCGGTCACCTCTTGTTCGCATTGACGGCACTTTGAACAGTGGACGTTACATTTCAGATGTGTTACGACCTGTGGCTCTACCCTTCTTTCGATCCCTGCGAATGCCTACATTTCTGCAGGATAATGCACGACCGCATGTTGCAGGTCCTGTACGGGCGTTTCTGGATACAGATAATGTTCGACTGCTGCCCTGGGGAGCACATTCTCCAGATCTCACCCATTGAAAACGTCTGGTCAATGGTGGCCGAGCAACTGTCTCGTCACAATACGCCAGTCACTACTCTTGATGAACTGTGGTATCGCGTTGAAGCTGCATGGGCAGCTGTACCTGTACACGCCATCCAAGCTCTGTTTGACTCAATGCCCAGGCGTATCAAGGCCGTTATTACGGCCAGAAGTGGTTTTTCTGGGTACTGATTTCTCAGGATCTATGCACCCAAATTGCGTGAAATTGTAATCACATTTCAGTTCTAGTATAATATATTTGTCCAATGAATACCTGTTCATCATCTGCATTTCTTCTTGGTGTAGCAATTTTAATGGCCAGTAATGTACTTTGCTAGCCATTCAACCTTCAGCGCCACGAAGGGAGCGTACAACAAACGGGAAATTGGCGTGAAAATGCTTGGATATACAAACGTTTTGCCCAGCTACACAAAGAAGATACGAGTGGCGCCATCTGACTTCTGTACACAGGGTGTCTCAGGAACAATGGTCAGTATTCAGGGGTATGACAGGAATATTCATCCGAAGGAAAAAAAATTCATATGCGCTTATACCGTGCTCCAAATGGTTTTCGAGATGTAACACGTTTAATGTAGATTGTGCCTTTACACACAGCTGGTTTCAATCACACCAAATAAACAGAATGCAAAAATTCTGTGACTGCGTGGTGTCTTCTTTCGGATCCACCTTCCTCAGTGCGTATGCATAAGTTCTTCCGACCACCTGCGGGGATCTCAAGAGTGGATCATGGAAGAAATTGACAGGGGCTGCGGATTTGTGGCGTTCGGTGGGAATGTGGGTCGACCGTCAGGCGTGCCTAGATAGTTCGCGCAGTCGCAATATCTCTGTGTCCCTGATGGCGCAGTGGTTGCCGCATCTGCCTAGGAAGTAGGAGATCCCGGGCTCGAATCCCCGTCCGGTACACATTTTCGCTCGTCGCCGCTTATTTCGCGTCATGTCTCGATGCAGCTGCATCGGTAATCCCTTCCCATCCCTTGCTTTCCCCTACAATTTACATAGAATGAAAAAAAAAAGTACTGAATAATTCAAAGAATTTGTACTGATCTGGGCCTGCTGCGTCGTATACGTCATATAAGGACATTATATAAATTAATATGCTATGAGACCAGGACGCAGATGTGTTCGATTACATTGTTTATTACAATAGGTCTATTTCGATGTGGTCTTGAAATCCTTATGACATCGATGTCTCAATTGCTGTCATACTACTGTATAAGTTTGCTTCTTTGTTCTTGGTGGAGCTGTAGTACCTGTTAAACTTTTGCTGGAGTAGTTATTTGTGAAGTTGCTGAATTATGAAAATTTTATTCATAATGATGTTACGTAACAGCTGTATTGACAGCAGAGTCAGTGATGTTATATGGTTACAGGAATGCTGGAAAAGGCAGCAAATTGTAGTGACTGTGGAGAAATCAGAAAGGGAGAGACACAAGGTCCAATTTTGGGTCCACTCCTCTTGCTATGACAGAAAGACAGCCACAACAAAGAGGTTGAAAGCAACGAGGGAGGCTGGGCTGGAATAGAACTCTAAAGGGGTTATGTGGGCGGAAACAAATGTACATTAAATTTGTTCTGTATTGAAAATCTTGCAGAATAGGGCATATGTCCATACGAAGCTTTTTCCTTCAAATGAGCGTCCCTTTCGTATCCCTGCATTCTGATCTTTCCTCCTGGAACAATCCGCATAAGGAAATACCACGCAACGGGTTTTCCTTTCAGATCTCAATTTTAATGTTTATTGTTCGTGAGAAGATAGTGTCTCTGATATAAGGAGGAGGGACGCCTACCACCACATGTCGGAATTCATAGGCAGGATCATGGCCTATCGAGGCTGCAGTTTATACGCACATCAAGTAGCATCATCCCGTTTCCCAGAACTCCTGAACACGTTGAGTGTGCATATTGTATCACAGACACAGTCTCTTTGACTTTTCAGAGATGTCACTGAACCCACCCAAAGACGTAAACGACCATGCATGAGCACTGCCTAGTAGATGGATGGGCCCGACAGCCCATCAGTTCGAGTCATTTCACCGGGAAGGAGGTACACGGCTCGTGTTGTCTGCAGTTCAACCATGCCTAGATGATCGATACCGCGGTTCGATCGCGTCCGCTTTATTACTGTGCGCCAGGAAGTGCTCTAAACAAGGGAAGTGCCCAGGCGTTTCGGAGTGAACCAAAGCGATGTTGTTCGGACATGGAGGAGATACAGAGAGACGATGACATGCCTCGCTCAGGCCGCCCAAGGAGGAGGAGGAGGATATTGGTGTTTAACGTCCCGTCGACAACGAGGTCATTAGAGACGGAGCGCAAGCTCGGATTACGGAAGGATGGGGAAGGAATGCGGCCGTGCCCTTTCGAAGGAACCATCCCGGCATTTGCCTGGAGTGATCTAGGAAAATCACGGAAAATCTAAATCAGGATGGCCGGACGCGGGATTGAACCGTCGTCCTCCCGAATGCGAGTCCAGTGTGCTAACCACTGCGCCACCTCGCTCGGTTGCCGCCCAAGGGCTACTACTCCAGTGGATGACCGCCAATTACGGATTATGGCTCGGAGGAACCCTAACAGCAACGCCACCATGTGGAATAATGCTTTTTGTACAGCCACAAGACGTCGTACTACGATTCAAACTGAGCGCAATAGGCTGCAGATGCGTCCACGTAGAGGTCCATCTTTGCAACCACGACACCATGCAGTGCGGTACTAATGGACTCAACAACAACAACAACAAAAAATGGTTCAAATGGCTCTGAGCACTATGGGACTTAACATCTGAGGCCATCAGTCCCCTAGAACGTAGAACTACTTAAACCTAACTAACCTAAGGACATCACACACATCCACGCCCGAGGCAGGATTCGAACCTGCGACCGTAGCGGTCGCGCGGTACCAGACTGTAGCGCCTAGAACCTCTCGGACACCCAGGCCGGCGCCCAACAACATGCTGAATGGACCACTCAGGATTGGCATCACGTTCTCTTCACCGATGAGTGTCGCATATGCGTTCAATCAGACAATCGTCGGAGACGTGTTTGGAGGCAACGCCTTAGACACACTGTCCAGCGAGTGCAGCAAGGTGGAGGTTACCTGATGTTTTGGGTGGCATTATGTGGGGCCGACGTACGTCGCTGGGGTCATGGAACGCGCTATAACGGCTGTACGATACGTTAATGCCATCCACCGACCGATAGTGCAACCATATCGGCAGCATATTGGCGAGGCATTCACCTTCATGGACGACAATTCGCGCCCCCATCGTGCTTATCTTGTGAATGATTTCCTTCAGGATAACGACATCGCTCGACTAGAGTGGCCAGCGTGTTCTCCAGACATGAACCCTATCGAAAATGTCTGGGATAGATTGAAAAGGGCTGCTCATGGACGACGTGACCCACCAGCCAGTCTGAATGATCTATGCCGAATCGCCGTTGATTAGTGGAACAATCTGGACCAGCAGTGCCTTGATGAACATGTGAATAGTATGCCATGACGAATACAGGCATGCAAAAAAATGGAAATGAGCGTTTAGCGTCAATGGCCGGGGGGCCCCTTATGGGCAGTGGAAGGTCTCTGTTGGATTCCTTTCATGTTAATTTCTTAAATCTGTTGTCATTTACGGCATAAATTCCACTTCAAAATTTACTGTGGTGTTTCTGACTCTATCTTGGAGGAGACTGAGAAGTGGAACGCGTTACTTTTACACATAAACAAGAACGATCTGTCACACTACTACACTTTAAAACGCAGTTTATATGTAATTCACGTCACACAGTCTCATACGGAACCTACATCCGCTTTCTTTTATATACTGTATATTATAAGATACTGTCATCCCCCTTCCCTTCTGTGTGGAAGGGTGAATGAGCAAATGTATTTCTAGTTGCATGCTTGAGGGTAGCAGACAAGCCTGTCTGCTAGAGAACAGTAGGACCAACGTCGGAACAGGCAGCTACGCTTTCTAAAAGCAGAGACGTTTCTATTCTTAGTATGGTCCTGTCCGTCCCTTGTCATGTTGGTATAGGAAGCTGCCTCTCTGGTCACTTCCGCTTGTATCTGTTAAGCAAGCTCGGTAGGGGCCCAGGCCAGTCTGTCCGCGGCGAGCGTCTGAAGTGGTAAGATCTCCGGCTAAGCGTGTCTCTGCCAAGTCCGTAGGACAATGGATTTCGTAAGTTCAGCCTAACTGAAAATTTAATCACCTTTATTTCAGGTTTAGATCTAAAATATCTAATGTTATCTTAAATTACAACGGAGTGTAATTCGAGTGTGAAGTTCAGAATATCTTCCAGTAGTTGCTTTGTCAATACTTTGTGAGTAAAGTGGAACCACGTGTGGATGACCCTTAACTCTAACTAAGATCATCAATATTAAATGCGAATGTGCGTGAGATTATAACGTCTCGTCTTGACAATATTTTTCAATATAGCAACTTTTCTTTATGTTCAACCCACGTGGGGTGTACTTTGTGAGACCAGTACCATGTGCTTATACAATTGTTTGACCCATCAGGTTAATAGTAAGACGATAGTAACCAGTTCGATGTTTTTCTTTTGTAATGTGTGTTTCGATGTAATTTATTTCAATTATCAAAATTATTGTGGAGTTACACTCTTTGGGCAAACCAAGATGACCAAGTGAAGCGTGTAGTGTTATCATCAAAGTAGCCCTCAGCTATTCTTTTCGGGAAGATTTCACAGAGAGTTAGTATGAATTTAGTATACCAGTGTGTGGTAATTTCATGACGGACAGGATTGCGCTACGAACGTAACTTCTTTGGGTGAAAATTGAATCGGTTGGTTGTGGTTAATTTCCTCTTGCATATGTTTCAACGTTCTTTGCGTGTTATTTTATGAATGCAGTGTTGTATGCAGTCTCCCAATCTTGGCTCCATATTTGATGTGTTCCGTAAGATTAAAAACTCACATTTTCACAATCCTAAATAAGGCACCAGTTTAGTTATGAATCAAGTTTAATATGCTGAAATTTTTACGGTACAGCGATAAATGTTAAAATAAATGTCCAAATATAAACTGATTTATTTCTTTTTATTTAAATTCTCTTTATATATGTAATCACTGGTTATCGTAAGATGAGTACTAAAAGATTATAATTAATGTTAGTATGGTTGGGAATTTGGTAAGCTAGACTGGATACCTAGGGAAACAGTTGCTCAGTAATGCAAGGTTAACTTTCCCAGATAGCTCGCAGCTTTTAACCCGCTTTTGTTGTCTTGAATATCAGCACCCCTTTCAGAACAAATGAAAGCATCAACATTACAGCAGGTCTGGCCTCCTTGGTGCAGGTCTTGTTACATTCGACGCCACATTGGGCGATCTGCGCGCCGGATGGGGATGAAACGATGATGAAGACAACACCCAGTCCCTGACCGGAGAAAATCTCCGACCCAGCCGGAAATCGAAATCGTTCCCGTCGGAAGACACCCATTTAGGTTCGTCATTGATCGATTAACTCAGTTTTTTTTATTGCAGAGGGCAGCTAACACTCTGACCGAACACACTGAGCTACCGTGCCGGCTTACCGCTCAGCTATCGAGGCGGACAATACAGGCATGCATCAATGCAAGAGGACGTGTTACTGGGTATCAGAGTTACCAGTGTGTACAGCAATCTGGACCACCACCTCTGAAGGTCTCGCTGTATGGTGGTACAGCATGCAATGCGTGGTTTTGATGAGCAATAAAAAGGGCGGAAATGATGATTATGTTGATCTCTATTCCAATATCCTGTACAGGTTCCGGAACTCTCGGAACCGAGGTGATGCAAAACTTTCTTTGATGTGTGTAGATCCTACCTTAGGTAAGAAACAGATGATCTGTGGACGTGGTACGAGGATCGCAAGAAGCAAATAGATGCGAGACAGCAGTTGCCTGCAATCTCCTCTACACGTCCATATTTATAGCGTAAGTTTGCAAATTGCATCAGATATGCGTATACATGTTGGTAAGTGCAAGAACTGGTATTCAGCTCTCAGGACTACCTCGTAACTCTGCTGGATTACGCTGTAAGGGCCAAGACAGCTCGCGACGACAGAATCCCCTTCTCTCACTCCACCCAGGAGGGACAGCGCTGAGCAGGTAGCGAGGAACTGCATCTTTTTAGTACGCTGTTACCTGACTTTATTGCTCGTTACTTGCGTCCCGCTGCGTCTACCGTAACTTGTGCTTTAGAACGCCGCTGCTGCTCGAGCAGATTGCTGCCCGTGCATTCCTTCGGAAAAGCAGGTACAGCTGCACACTTAGGACCATACAAAACGTCGAAACTGTAATAAATGTGTCCGTCCAAGGAACTGTCCAGTTAAAGAACTAAGAATGAAACTTTTACGAGAAGGCAATGTTTAATCCAAAACTACGCATCTACAGCTAGAAAAGAGATTATATGCACTGCAGCGTCACAATTGCTGTACTTTGTTTTCGACGTGATCTTTTTCTTTCACGACAGAGCGAAGAAACTATACCTTTAACAGTTACATTTGCGTGGTGCCTATCTCACTTGAGTATCTCTAACCTTAACACAATGTTTGGTGCTCTGGATAAGTAATATTAGGACCCCTTTACGTGACGTACGAACACGCAACCTGATGGAGTACCTCCAGATTATGTCACAATATTATCCAGCAACAAATCGCACTTTCCCTAGGTAACAGATCGGTGGTCACTAACCCCTTATTTCAACTGCTAGGACCCGACGCTCTTAAATTTAGATTTTTGAGAATGCTCGAAGGTAATATTTATCAATTTACTGTTTGACTATTATTCCCGTAACGTGCACTGTGAACCATGTACACTGGCTACAGTGCGGAGGAGTGGAAAACGTGACCGTTCCAAGTGATGTTTGCCATGGTGTCATCTATATTATTGGAGGTGGATTCCATAATGTTCTTTCCGCTAAGGCCTTTGCATATATCTTCCTCCATCCCTCTCCTTCTCTTCTTCTGCCCCTATTGATGTCAATATTTCTTCCTTCTCAGCGGTGTCGCTTTTCGGTGTCTCTCTACGGAACGACGAACAACGATGAAACGCGGTTGCCAAAGCTGACGCATAAGCCCCTCCTCCGCCGCCCCCCCCCCCCCCCCCCGCACCGCACACGCGCGCTCTAGTTCTTACGACGGTCACTGTTTTCTCTTATGTATCCATCTGATGTATCTATCCGAGAATATCATCAAGTTATTGACTTTGAACTCAAAACCTGGCAGCAGAATTTTAACTGACTTAGACAGCGGCAATTAGTTTTCGAATATTTCTCAAGCTGTTGAAGAATATGAAGTGGTGGAGAGGCGTCAACTGAACAGGGTCGCCACACGTGGAGGCATGGGACCTTTGCCTTTCGCGGACGTGTGCTCCACTGACTGAGCTGTCCAAGCTCGACTCACGACCCGCCCTCGCAGATTCACTTCCGCTAGTACCTCTATCCTACAACCCAAATTTCGCTGCCGGCCGCTGTGGCAGAGCGGTTCTAGGCGCTTCAGTCCGGAACCGCGCTGCTGCTTCGGTCGCAGGTTCGATTCCTGACTCGGGCATTGATGTGTGTGATGTCATTAGGTTACTTAGGTTTAAGTAGTTCTAAGTCTAGGGGACTGATGACCTCAGATATTAAGTCCCATATTGCTCAGAGCCATTTTAACCAAATTTCACTTAAGTTCTCCTTCATGTCTTGTTGGACTAGGATTCCTAGAAGAAAGGATATCACTGAGAAGTAGCTGTGAGCATAGGCCGAAAGTCGTGCTTGTATAGCTCAGTCGATAGAGCACTTATTCGCGAAGTGTAGTGGTCCAAGATTCGAGTCGCGAGATTTGATTCGCCAGGAAGTTTCAAATCGCACTTCGCTGCAGAGTGAAAATTATTTCTGGCAATCAGTCCCTCCATCTCATCCCCTTCCCCAACGCTGCAGAAGAACTACAGGGCCAATGAACAAAAACAGTTAGGCACGAGGGACGTTCAATAAGTAATGCCCCACATTTTTTTTTAAAAAAAAGCAATTAACACACACAGACAAGCGTCCTTGTTGGTGCCTTACATTTGATGTTTGTTCTGTGAACCCGTGCAACTTCTAATTGGTCTGGCACATGGCAGAGCTGCAGTACAGCCTCAAAAATGGCGTCTACATACGACTCACGTTGCAAGCACTGTGCTGTTATTGAATTCTTGACGCTACCTGCATGTTCCCATTTGACCCAACGACATCATCAGTTACGACTGCAGTGTGCACGGGATCATCAAGACTGGACCGTGGATCAATGAAAACGTGTCGCAAGGACAGACTAATCACTTGTCTTGTCACAACAGGTCTATGATCGTTTCCTTATAAGCTGTCATCCAGGAGAAAAGCTGCTCAAAACATACACCGCGCCACGGATACAAGCTAGTGGGGAATTATTACACTCTGGGGCAGTTTCTCTGTGGCTTCTGTAGCACGTGTGGTAGTAATCGAAGGCACCATGAGAGCTGTGGACAGTATGAACACTACTGCAGACTAACTGCATCCCTTCACACTTTATGTCTTCTACGACGGTGGTGGCAACTTCCAGCACTATAACTGTCCGTGTCACAAGGCCACAGTTCTCCTATAGTGATTTGAGGAGCTTGATAGTGAACTGACGATGTTTTAGCCACCAAATTCGCCTGATATGAACCCAATGAATATACATGGGACGCTACTGGGCACATCTCCGCGCCCACTAACTAGAGGCCCGTAATTTACGGGAAAATCGTGACCAGTGCTTACACATGCGGTGCCACATACAACGAAAAACCTACCACGGACTTATCGAATCCATATCACGCAATTCTTGAAGTGAATGTTAGTAACAATTGTTAACAAAGTTCTATAGAACAATTTTAATAAACATTTTTGGAACAGTGATCAATATTTTTTTAAGATATTTTTGTTTTTAAAATTCAGTCTTGATCACACCACGTATGTTACAAGAACATAGGTGACCGGTTTCGGTCATATCACATGACCATCATCAGACCTGTAATTTAATTTAGAAAGTAACAGATACCTTACTAGATTTACAATAAAATAAGACAAAATGCTTATAAGGATAAAATACAATAAGACGTGTTATACCCATGGCATCCTTCGAAGATGGTATGTGGAGCACTCTTCTCAGCTGCTGTGATGTCAACTGGTGCCAGCAAGTGACGAGCATACGCTTAAATACGAAGATGCTCCGCCTACCTCTTCTGCCTCCACATCAAATCAACCAATCATTATAAAAATGGGTTCACATAATCGTCAAAACGTAAAAAAAAACAAAGTACAATAATAACATAAAAATAGTTATGTATACTATCTCTTTACAACCATGGAATTACTTAAATGTGGTATAAAATATCAATTAAAAGCTTTAAAATAACTGTACAGACGATGTGTACTCAGTGTGCCCTCTATGGGCTAAGGTGGTACTACCACAATGGTTTCAAAGTCAACGATGTTGTGGAGGTCTTTGGCATTGCGGCATCATATCGATATGTGAGTTGTGACTTGACTGCAAGTATACATCGAAGCTAGATTCGGTCTGTCTGTCTTATATTAACTTTATTTGGCACTGGAGATATATGTAATGATGGAATGGTCAGCTGCAGGATGGTATGATATTACATAGATTTAAAAAAAATTTAAATTACAGGTCTGATGATGGTCATGTGATATGACCGAAACAGGTCACCTATGTTCTTGTAACATAGGTGGTGTGATCAAGACTGAATTTTAAAAACAAAAAAATCTTAAAGTTCTATAGGTATGTGAAAATACGACCCATATCGAATTCCAAGTGATGGATGACGAAATTGTAGGCAATAATAAATATAATCAAAATACCACACCATACTGCGTTCCAAGGGCGACCAGAGATGCTATAAGCAGGTGATTCTATTTTCTTTCATCAGTGCATATTATCTCGTCTCACCTCTGTAGCGTACTGCTAAGTTCGGAATAACATCAGCCACATTCTTTATTAGTGTAGCGCTATGCATCGTATTTGTTGTTGTTGTGTAAATAGTTTATTAATAATAATATTGTTCAAGCAACGACTGGCATGAAGCTTTTCATTACATTCACGTTCCTTGTACTCAGCTAAAATCAAAAAGAAAATGCGCTCAACCATAACTGGTGAACAACAAAACACTAGGAGGCTGACAAAGTCTAGTAATAATAGTATATTTCCGAGGCATGTGCAGCCGCATGACAGAAAGAAGCAAGTGGAAAGATGGTTTCTCCCCTCCCTGCTCCCTGCCTGACCATCGCAGGCGTCCTTCTGAGTTGCCTACAGTACACGATAACACCTCCAGAACATGCCTGCGCGTCTCTTACCCGCCGCGTCTGCTGATCCTGTCTGTACCCCGTGGCGAGGATCTGGTTCCGAATGGTGTGGCTCATCACCGGTTGTTCTGCGGTGATGAATGGGCGAGTCATCTGACACGTTCATCTGTTGCGATAATCGACATTAGTCGACAAGGATCGCTATCCGTTACAATATATCTGTCCTATGACAGGTGGCTCTCGCTGCGGCAGCTTTCTGCTAATCGAAGTACTCACGATATTCCCTTCACAGTGTGAGGTGTAAAAAATCAAGAACCTGTTCGACTTCCCCTGTGAGGTGTCCCAATTACCGATCACCCATAATCTGACAGCGATGAAATGCACTGATATCGCTCCTCTTCTGCAGTCAACTGTCACGGCGACAGCCTGTACAGATCTTGATGACACTGCAAAGTAGTGTGCATGTAAGAATTCAGGTGCGTGATTTGTTCGGCGCAGAAAGGGACAGAATATAACTTGCCGCGTCCCCCAGTTTGTCCTTGATCTCACACAAGGTGCTCTAGACGTAGCCTACAGTTGTAACTGGCAATACTGGTTCGGCTCTAGAAGCAAACTAAGCTCCATCCGAACCCTTTTTTTTTAAAAATAGAGAACGCACTTATATTTAAATAACATCAAGCAGTGTAGAAATTATTTCTATTAATTTCGCCAGAAAGTCCCACATTTTAGAAAACGCAAAGGTGGAAAAATTTTGATATTTATTAATGTGCCATTAATAGTCACTAGTGACACAGCATTTTCCAAAATATTCTGATTTTATTCGTTAACTTGGTGCCGAAACCCATTTTCTATCATGAATTATCCAAATACGAGAGATATTCGGAAAGTAAGTTCCGACTGGTCAAGAAATGGAAACCGCTGTGAAAATCTAATAAAACTTTGCACATGTGTGTACGACAGTGTCTCTACTATCCCTGTCGGTTGCATCACTACGCTGTTTTCAGTTCTGAGCGCATGGTGAGCACATAAAGATGCGTAGAAAATAGTGTCTCCCGCCAAGTATGAGGTCCTGGTGAGAAATTTCGCCCGATGTTATGCAGCCCACATTACAGAACTGTCATACGGTTCCTACTTCGTGATAATTCTCGGTCGCAATCTGCAGGGGCAATGAAAATGCTCCTGCACCGTTTTCGATGGGACATCGGTAATTGGTTCCCTGTGTGTTTCATCATTGCTCACATTAACTACTGACTATGAAGACAACAATATCGCACAGACAACGAGCTATAGATGAGCGTAGAGAATTGGCGGAAAGCACAGGCGGCTGCCTTCTGTGACGAGAGTATTGTAAAGTTGGTATAACGGTGCGATAGATGTCGTAGCTGGAGCGGCGACTATGTAGAGAAGTAGCTGGAAGGTGGAGCCAACTGTCGCAAATGAAACATTTCTGATTTTCAATGTAGTTTCCATTTCGCTACTGATCGGAACTTACTTTCTGGAGAAGCCTTGTATTTTGGTGATAAGTTCCTATGGGACAAAACTGCTAAGGTCATCGGTCCCTAGGTTTACATACCACTTATCTAACGAACTAACTTACGCTATGGACAACACACACACCCATGGCCGAGGGAGGACTCGAACCTCCGACGGGGCGAAGCCGCGCAAATCGTAGCAAGGCGCCTCCAGATATTTATGACTAGACCTATCGGAAGCATTTTCAAAGTCTATTAATAAAATCGTTGCTTTCTTTGATATGTCGGGTTTTGTGTACGAAATACAATCTTATGCGCTATATAATAATGTGATCGGACGTAGATTCTGTAAATTTGCTGTTTCTTTACTTTTCGGTATTAGTGTGATGCATCCTCTTAGAAATTCTTCCCGTACGTATACACCATTACGGACTTCATTAGCAATATCTAGTAAAACTTCCTCGCAAAAATTAAGCTATTTCAGATAAAATTCAGCAGAAACCTCATCCGCTCCTGGAGACTTTCCTTTAGAACTCGTTTTATTGGTTTCCTCAGTATCGTCTAAAGTGAAAACCTCGTTAAGGTGCATCCGATCATTATGCGTATGCATGCGAGGTGTTTCCTCATGAATACTGTCTTTTTTGCGGTGGTGTAACGCCACTTTCTTTGAACAGGTTTGTGAAGTGGGTGTAGATTTCGTTATTGATTTGATTTTCATCAGTAGTTTTTTGCCGTCGTTCTCTTATAAAACAATTCCTGCTTCTCTTCCGTTGTCTGTGTAAGCGGTAGATAGAAATAGGTTCTTCTGCATTGCCACCTACCAACTGACTCCCTTCAAAGGTACCGACGTACCACTGTATCAACCGCAGCTGCTTTCGTGACCGGTGCCGACACTTCTAATTCGTATGTGTGTGTGTGTGTGTGTGTGTGTGTGTGTGTGTGTGTGTGTGTGTGTGTGTGTGTGAATTCCCAAGGGACCAAACTGCTGGGGTCATCGGTCCCTAGACTTACACACTAACTTGTGCTAAGAACAACACACACACCCATGCCCTAGGGAGGACTCGAGCCTCCGGCGGGAGGGCCCGAGCAATCCGTGACATGACGCCTCTAACCGCGCGGCCACCCCACGCAGCACTTTTCAGTCAAGTAGTTTGTCAATTGGCCTCACAAGAGCTGAGTGCAACCCGCTTACCCCAACAGCACTCGGCAGCCCGGATGGTCACCCATCCAGGAGGTAGCCAAGCCTGACAGCGCTTAACTTCGATGATCTGACGGGAACAGGCGTTACCACTACGGAAAGGCCCTTGGCATCATTCGTCTCTCTCTAGATACATTTGTATTTTCGGAAAACTCTCGCCGTCGCTTTTGAACGTAATACTTCTCCAGTTTGCTTTCTGCCACGCACACCGAAACACGAAAAATCAACATTAAATGTTCTACATGAACCAAGAAGCGTACTCTACAGAGATAGGAGGCGGAATGACACTATTGGCTGGAGCGCTACTTGGTACACTGCCAATTGCTGCTGCGCGTAGCTCCACCACCCGCCTTCTTTTATGAACACCACTATAGTCACGAACAACGCTGAACTATTCCAAACGCCTTGGCGACATGGGCGCTCACTCTCAAACACAGCAGACAAAAATATAATTCAATTGCTCGTGGATATATTTATCACGTAAAACGCGAACCATTAGAAAACTTTAAAGTTTCTCCTAATAACCGTTAACGTTATTCGTCTGCAGCTTTCACTCTGAAGCAGGGTATACACTGTTGTGAAACGTGCCTGAATAGCTCAGTCAGTAACTGTGTTAACCACAAAACGCAAGGCATAGGTTTTGAGTCACAGTCTGACACACATTTTTGATCTATCAGGAAATTTCATTAATACTACAGCAAATTCTGCCTGAACTATGTTGCATACAAAGCAGATATATGTAAATGAAATTCTATGCCATTTTTCTAATAAAAAAAATAAAAGAAAAAGAAAAAGAAAGCACACTAACATTATGCACGCAACAGGAAAATCACTGCACAGAGGACAGGTGCTTTCGATGAAATAAAACAACGTGAACAACTTGGGCAACAGTTTCAAACACTGATCTAATTTTTAGAAGGAATTTGAAAGACTTAAAGAGAAAACATAATTTCTAAGCATTCAAGTAATGCGAATTGTGAGATAAACATAGAACAATCATTGCAGCTAAATTCTATTCAATTTACACTTTTATTTTTTGAAGCTAGTGCTGAGTGGTTACAGTTTATTTCTCGATGTAGAAAGCAGTCTCAGAGTTTGCCTGTATCGACGCCGGACCAAGTCGCTTGGGACTACTAATTATTTTTGTAGACAGTTTATTGCAGTTCAAACGGTCTCCTTCGGGCTATTAGTCCATCGGCAGACACTAACGCCGGAAGATGGCCAGCTGGAACAATAAGCAACCCAAGAGCCTTGATGACGACCAAACAGTCGGCAAAAATAACCTCAGCGAAGGGGATTAATTGATCGTAAATGCGATGAACTACGTAGCTATTTACGGCCAAGTCGGAATTATATTTTCTCATCTTACGACTGTCATGAAAGCTCTCGGAAATATGAACAAATTTATTTTGTCATCAAAATGTAAACAACAGTCCTGCACATACACACGTCTGAAACCTGTTCCGTTGTATTTCAAGTGTGTTCCAACGCAGGTGAATGAAGGACTTTTTTTCCAAGAATCAAATGCGGAAGTAGTAAGAAATATGTGAACGGGTCTGTACCAGATGTTAAAAGCAACATTCCTTACACATGTCTAACAAATTCTGGGAGCACATAACATGGTGTGGAGCGCACGTGTTAAAAAAAAAAGATGTTCTGTAATTTGAGAGATGGAAGTGTGGACCAAAGCAAGGTAAAAAAGTGCAGTAAACATGGGCTTTTTAAATCCATACGTTAAGAGCTAAAAGCACTTGTTCCTCTTCTCTACTGTGAAACGTATGTCTTCTACTGAAGAAGTGCTCGTAGCTGTTAAGGTATGCATTTTAGAGGCCAAGTTTACTGGACATTTTTCTTGTTTTCGTCCATAATAACCAGCTTTCAAAATATGGAATACTTTGTTTTAACACCCTGTATGTATAATGACAGCTGTTTTCCTGTGTCACGATAATTTGACGCTTTCCCATATGTCCGTTCGTTATTCTGAATTATTTCCCAGCATCCAGCCAGATGAAAGTACAAATACCACGCAGTATTTTTGCAGCCACTGTGATGTTATATCTGCTGACGTATAGTACTTGATAATGGAATTACGGTGCGCTGTCCAAATATAGTGTGAGTTCTACGGTTTCATGTGGCTGGACAGTGGGGAACGACTTGAGCATATAATACACCAGGGGAGCCTTCTATCACATGCTCATTAGCGCCTAAATAGTTAATCAAATACTCCGGAAAGTACAAGCAACTTTCAGCAATGATAATTACGTAATATTAACATTTTTAAAAAATTTACCTGACATGTTGCTAAAGTAATTATAGCACTGAAGAATTACAGTGGCTTATAACTTTCCAGATTATACTGTTCTCAACTGAAAAGGCTGCAGTAACTTATTGCAGGTCAGTAGGAAGTATTTTCGAAAATAACTAGTTTGGCATTAGCACTGGTTGTGTAATTACAAGCAGGTAATCGAATGCTAATCGAGAGTAATTTAATCTGAACTGACATAAAAGACCTTCCTCAGAATACGCAAGCACGTGAATAAAATGGCATAAAAAGTATCGAAACATAGCAAAAATCATACTTGGTTTAGACCCATTACAGGTGATCTGCATCTGTAGATGTTAGATGCCAACGAAAAAATTCTTCTTCTCTCTTCTACGCGTATTCAACATCATGAAATCAGAAGAAAAAAGGACCGGAATATTTCTGCAACTCAAAGAAAGAAAACTAAGATAGTTACAGATGGAATGAATATATGAAAACTGGCCCCAGTAAAATTTGGGCTGATACAAAAATTTGTGAAATTTGCTCCTTGTTTTCCTGTAAAGGACCTGTTGACTAAGCCACGACGCACTCGCACTCCGACAATCTTTGTCCGTCGGCATCGCCAAACGAATGACCGGCAGTGAACAGCCTGCTGCCGAAACAAGAAGGCAACTGTGGTCGACATAACTCGTCTACGACATGCCTTCTTGCATACGCTGTTACTGTGGTTCTAATTGTTTTAATGTTTGAATCCTTCTTTCCCTTCTTTTGTGATGTATACTCCATCCTAATATGAAAAATCGTGTTCTGCATTGTCACCTTAGCACATCTGTTTGTTTGTTATAACACAAGTTATTACGTGATGTATCTTCTGTCTTTTTAAGGTGTATCTTACTTAACATACAGCTTATAATGTTCATACATTTTTCCACTTGGCAATAATGACAATGGTATGCAGAGTTGCAATTATGAAGAAAATTGTGTGCCAGGCCGGAGCTCGAAACCGAGACCTTTTCTTTTAGCGGGTAAGTGGTCTACCAGCTGAGCTAGCCAAGCGCGACTCACGACATCTCCTCACAGTTTTGCTTCTGCCAGTACTTCATCTCGTACCTTCCAAACTTCAAAGAAGTTCTTGTGTGAAACTTGCGGCACTGGCACACGTGGGAGAGAGAATATTGGGGCTCAGCTGATAGAGCACTTGCCCGCCAAATGCAAGGTCCCAGTTTCGAATTCCGGTCCGGCACACAGTTTTAATCTACTAGGAAGTTGCGAATCATCACACTCTCCGCTGCAGAGTGAAAATTCATTCTGGATAAAAAAGCTGTTTTCATGTTTTGAAGTCAAATATAGAGGAAGCACGAATGTAGAGCTAGGAATAGGAGAAGCAGCAATATACAGCTTATGTTAGCTATATATGTACATAACCCTGGCCTTTTGGTTACTATGGCAACGCTTTTTATGCACATTACAAGTACCACATGCTAATCCGCGATGTGGACCATATTTCGCTTTACACCTTATATTTTAAAGTATTCTTTGACAAGTAGAAGAGATATGATTTTCAAATTCCATGTTTATAATTGTCTTCTTATATTTCCATTGTAGTTTCTGGAGGTCTGGTTATGAGTAAAGCTTCTCTAATTGCCCCCGACCGAGAATAGAATGGATTAAGATCACTTCCGATTTTAAAAGTTGTGGCATTACAGTTCCTGCTCGAGCGTCACCAGTCTTCTTCACCAGTTGCTACTATGAAGTATGAGTAAAACACTACGTGTGAGCCCTCGGGACAGCTACTTGCCGAAAAAGTTGCAGAGATCGGACTGGGGGATTCCATGACATTTTCTGGGCGCAAATCTCACTGGGGGCAAGTTTGCAAGGCACCGGATGGAACAACGGGTCGTATTTGAAAATCAGGATCGACGGCTAAGCAGAACACACGACTCACTCGCAGACTTTATATATATATATATATAAAAAAAAAAAAAAAAAAAAAAAAAAAAGGGAACTGCAGCTTCCATTATCTCGTTTGGCGAAAACACGCGTCCTCACTTAACGCCACGACTAACGACCCTGCTCAGAGTGTTATCAGAGGCCACATTTTCCGCGAGGCTCACAAAATTAAGTCGAGATGCAATCTTGACAGCGGCCGAGTGCCGCGCGCAGATGGCAAGCCGAGCCGGATAGCGCCTTCTTTGTGCCTGCTGGGAACAAGGGGAAGTGAAGAACAGAGGACGGGATGGTAACGGTGGATGTGCGGCGAGGAGGAGAAGCGAAAATTTTACTAATTAAAAAGAGTAAGAGAAAAAACAACTTTGTTCTGGATTTTGTCATCATGTAATTCGAACCGTCAGCCAGAAATGAATTCGTGGGAGGCGAGCAGTAACGTTCTTCTGGTACCCACCACATTTTTGTTTTCAAAAATTACCTCACAGTTTACGTACCTTGCATGAAAGTAATTTGCTAGTTTTATTTTCTTAGATCTTTGTGTGTTCCAATCTGCTGGGTGAGGCATAAATGGCGGACGTTGTTAGAACAGATGGTATTCAGGTTCAGCTTGTACAAGTGGAGGGGTGGGGGAATGATGTGGTCACGCGTTTGGTAGCTCCTGCTATTCTGTTTAGTGGAGGTCATGGACCCGTGGACTGAGCAACATCGCGTGTTTGCTTATGATAGTTTTGTACGTAATAACGTACAGCGTCAGGTTCGTCGCCATTTCAATCTTGCAAGGCATGATGGTGTTGCAGCTCGTAAAATCCATCTTACGTTGAGCTGAATCACTTCGTTTACGAGGAACAGTGATGAATAGAAAATCTCCAGGGGCTCCTCGCTCAGTACGAACTGCAGAAAATGTCGAAAGAGTTCGGTAAGCCATTCTGCGTAGTCCTGGTCGATCAGCTAGGAGATATTCTGATGAACTGCCCCTCAGAATCGTTCAGTACGGAGTATTCTGCATATTTATCTAGGCTTTCATCACCACAAAACGGCCATGGTGCATTAGAGATTGCATAAAGTGGCTAAACTTTGCTCGAAAAATGGAGGCCATACTTGAGCAAAATGAAAATATTGTTTTGTTTATGAGTGCTGAAGCTCATTTTCATTTGAATCGTTTGCTAAATCACCATAACTGTCGTTACTGGACCAGTGAAAATCCGGAACTAATGCATGAGAGACCATTACATAGTCAAAGTGGCAGTTTGGTGTACTGTAGCCGTTAGAGATATTATTGGTCCATACTTTTTCCTACACGATAACAGGAACACTGCAGCAGTAACCTCGTAACGTTATACACAGATAGTTGCTGAATTCGTCCTATCTGAATTAAGAAGGAAACTTATTGCTATCCGGCGAATTTCATTTCAGCAGGACGGGGCCACAGCTCGCATAGTAACAATGTAAGTGGAAGCTATTCAGACTGTTTTTCGAGCGCGCCTCATTTCCCGGTTTGGTGACATTTGTTGGCCGCCTCGTTCCCCAGACCTCACCATGTGCGACTACTTTTGGTGGTGTTACCTCAAGTCACCTGTATACGAGCATAAACCAAGTAAATTTGAAGAAATGAAGGAAGCAATTCGTGTGGAAGTCGTTCAAACTGACTCAGAAATGTTGGAGAGAGTGGAAGCCAACTTCCGACAGCGACTTGAGGAGTGTATCGCTGAAAACGGCCGTCACCTGGGAGATGTTGTTTTCAAGCTCAAAATGGCTCAAATGGCTCTGAGCACTATGGGACTTAACATCTGTGGTCATCAGTGCCCTAGAACTTAGAACTACTTAAACCTAACTAACCTAAGGACATCACACACATCCATGCCTGAGGCAGGATTCGAGCCTGCGACCGTAGCAGTCGCGCGGTTCCGGACTGAAGCGCCTGGAACCGCTTGGCCACCGCGGCCGGCTGTTATCAAGCATTAATTTTGTATAATGGCAACATCATTTGAGTATTATTTTTTTTATTTATAGAATAATACTCCACAGTCAGGCAAATAAATATAAATTACGACCGACGAAAACAGGCATACATTATATGACCGTGCGAGGTGGCGCAGTGGTTAGCCCACTGGATTCGCATGCGGGAGGACGTCGGTTCAAACCCGCGTCCGGCTATCCTGATTTAGGTTTTCTGTGATTCCCCTAAATCGCTTCAGGAAAATGCCGGGATGGTTCCTTTGAAAGGACACGGCCGATTTCCTTCCCCGTGCTTCCCTCATCCGATGGGACCGATGACCTCACTGTATGGTCCCTTCGCCGAAATGAACCAAGCAAGCATCTTATGATGTTGTGTGAATATGCAGCATCACAGATTCGAAGTCGATAGCGTGTTAAAAGCTTTCGTCAGTATTGAAACGTTAACGTCCCTGTACCGTTCCGCCAATACAGAAGGCAGAAGGATGTCGGAATGTTTCCTTTCGAAAAACACGGCAGATTTCCTTCCTCGTCCTTTTCCGCTTAGTACTTTTAGTGTGTCTCTAATGACCGCGCCGTCGACAGGGCTAAACTGCTCAAATTTTGGGGATAAATATCACCTATGTACGACTGTTGGTCCTGGTGATCCGACAGTGCTCATGCTCATTGATCTGGTTTCAAACGGAAGCTCTCGGCTGTTTATTACCTGACTGCCCCATTGCCCCTCCCAACCCCCTTGAGACCAGCGATCGTTGGTGATAGCACTGCAATAACTGTTCAAGTTAGGAAGTACCTCGCACACGGAGCGTAAATAAAGGTTAACTGAAAACCTTTTGCCGATGGGTGTGCTATGGAAAAAACCTGTCTTTTCGTCAGCAAGATTCGTCTTCGAGTTCGAAAACTACGAAATCCAGTCTTTTCGTCAGCAAGATTCATCTTCAATTTCGAAACCTACGAAAGCCAGCCAGAGCCGTCTACACCGACTTCTTCCATCATGGTGCGAAAAACGCTAGTATGCACATTTCGCGCATTACCAACTGAACTGTGCTGGGGTTACCTAACGCGCTCTCCGAAATGTTTGGCAACCTGTCTGGTCATCAGCATGACACCACGCTCGTCTCTCCGTGAGTATGTGCGAGACATGACTTCACGGCGTCTGGCACGGTTTGCATTACCGGTTACATTGTTTTCAGTTTTCAACAATAGATGAATGTTGTGTGGAAAACTAGCTCCTAACATGACGTCCGAGGGCTCTATCGTAGTCTGTACACACCACTACAGGAAATCAGTGAAATCGTAGCCCAAGATAAGCGTCCACAGATGTATGGCTTTGTGATTATGGCTGTATACAGAGTAGATCCTATACAATATGAGGATAAAATTTCTTGCTTGTGAGAGTTTTTTCATGTTCCACTAACGTAAGTGGACTTCTAACTATTTAATCACTCATAGCATTTTGTCCGTAAACCTCGCAGATTTGCCCATGAATTTCCTTTGGTTTAACTTTCTTTTTTCGGTAACTGTACACGTTTGTTTTATATAACCAAACGGAACTTACTTTGTGAACATACCTCATATATGCGCCTAATGCATTGTATTTAATGTATCAGTACAGAATATGAAAATGGCGTACATGTCTTGTCCTTGAGTCAGAGTAACTGCCGTGCATGCTCGGAACTGCGATCGTAGCGCTGGCGCGGATAGAAATAGAAACGGAACTTACTTCGTGGACGACCTTCGTACAACGTATTTCGAGGTGAAATTTTTTTTTCTGTGCATGGACACAATTCGTCTCAGAAAACCAATATTCAGATGTAAATAATGCTGTCACAGATTTTATTCTTATTTTCAAAGGTTATGATTTGTCTTTTAAAAGACGCCGAGTTCATTGAATGACAAGACCGTTGTGACTGCTGCATGGCTAGAAATCGCGCTACTATTTTTACGATGATGTGACGAAAGTGATGGGACAACGATATGCACATATACAGATGGCGGCAGTATGGCGTACACAAGGTATATAAGGACAGTACTTTGTCGGAGCTGTCCAATCCTTCCAAGACCCAGGCAATCATCGTAGGTCGTACCACTCGCTACTTCCGGCTCCTGGATTTCTCCCTTACTGTCTGCGCCCGTCCTGTCCGCCTTACCCCCACCCTCACCTACCTTGGCCTCACCATTGACCGTCACCTCACCTGGATCCCGCATCTCCGCTCCATCCAATTCAAAGCCCACAACCTCCTCCGACTCCTCAAACTCCTCTCTGGCCGGACATGGTGGTTGCACCCCTCTACCATCCTCCACACCTACAAATCCTTAATCCGTCCCATCCTCTGTTATGCCAGTCCTGCCTGCATATCTGCCCCCCCCCCCCCAAATTCTATAAGCCCCTCCAGATCCTTGAGCGTCATGCACTCCGCCTCGCCTTCCATATACGCCTCCCGTCCCCCACGCGGATCCTCTATGATCTCATTCCTTTCCCCCATCTGCTCCTCTTCCTCGAACATATCCATATCCTCTACACCTCCCGCCGCCTTGAACCCCCTCACCCCCTGGTTGCTCCTCTCCTCTCCCATACCCGCCCCCTGCCACGTCTTCGCTGTTGTATCCCCCCTACCCTCCATCACTACACCCTACATCTCCTTTCCCAAGGTTGCTTCCATCAACTCCCCCTCCCAGATGGTGCCCTCTCTCCCTCCATTTATCCCTCCTATCAACTCTGATCCTCACCCCCCTCCTTTCCTCCGTCCTTTCCCTGGGCTCCCTCTTCCTCCCCCCTTCCATCCTGTGTTTTCTCCCTGCCTACCCTCTCCATATCTCCTTTCTCCCCCCCCTCCGAGTCCTTTTGTACTCCCCTCCTCTGCCTTCCCCACTCCCTGGCACGCCTGCTCAGCACCCCCCACCCCTCTTATGGATCCTCCTCTTCCATTGGCTCCTTTCCCCCCTCCCACTTCACTTTTCTTCTCCTTCCCCCCCTTTTTTCCGTCATCTGACCAGTTTCCCCCACCTGCTCTCGGGTGTGGTATGTCATATTTGTGCCAACTTTTTAGTGCAGTGTTTAAGTGAGTGTTCAGTGTTGTGCGTCCTTCCACAGTGTTGCGAACAGAAATCATGCTGTCGCTGGGTGTGCATTTTATATCTCTTGCGAACAGAACCCAGACTGTCGCCGTGTTTTTTAATTGTCTGTCTATTATTTTTCTGCTTCCTGTGTATTTTATTGGTATCATCAACCCTGTGTTTTATGTTTTAAGCTCCAGCATTTTCTGCCATTTTACCTGTAAGTCACCGATTTTATCGCCAACTGTTATTATTTTTTCTTATCTTCATCTATTTAAAACAAATTCTGTAGGCTGAAGAGCGGCGTATTAAGCTGCTGCCAGCCCGCCCCCTTTAGGCGGAATCGATACTCAAAGGAAAAAAAAATCGGAGCTGTCACTTGCACTCAGGTGATTCATGAGGCAATGTTTCAGACGTGAATACGGCCGCACGACGGCAATTAACAGACTTTTAACGCGGAGTGATAGCCGGAGCTAGAAGCACAGGTCATTTCACTTCAGAAAACATTAGCGAATTCAGTATTCCGAGATCCATAGCATCAATAGTGTGACAATAATACCACATTTCAGGCATAACCTCTCATCACGGACAACGTACATAACGACCGAGAACAGCGGCGTTTGCCTAGAGTTATCAGTATTAACAGACAAGCAACCCTGCGTTTAATAACCACAGAAATCAGTGTGGGACTTATGAGGAACGTATCAGTTAAGACAATGCGGTGAAATCTGGCGTTGATAGGCTATGGCAGCAGAAGACCGACGCGAGTGTTTTTGCTAACAGCACGACATCGCCTGCAGCGTCGCTTCTGGGCTTGTAACCATATCGGTTGGACTCTAGACCACTGGAAAATCGTGACCTCGTCAGATGAGTCACGATTTCAGTTGATAAGAGCTGACGGCAGGGTTCGTGTGTGGCGCAGATCCCACGATGTCATTTATCCAAATTGTCAACAAGGCACTGTGCAATTTGGCAGTTGCTCCATAATGGTGTGCGCTGTGTTTACGTGGAATGGACTGGGTCCTCTGGTCCAACTGAACCCATTATGGGCCAGAAATTGTTATGTTCGGCTACTTGGAGATCGTCTGCTGTCATTCATGGACTTCATGCCCCAAACAACGCTGGAATTTTTGTGGATCACATGCGCTGTCACAGGGCCACAGTTGTTCGCCATTAGTTTGAAGAACATTCTGGACAATTCGAGCGAATGACATGAATCGCATCAAAAACTTATGGGACACAATCGAGAGGTCAGTTCGTGCACAAAATTCTGCACCGGGAACACTTTCGCAGTTACTGACGGCTACAGAGGCAGCATGACTCAGTATATCTGCAGGAGACTTCCAACGACTTGAGTCCGTGCCACGTCGAATTGCTGCACTACACTGGGCAAAAGATGGTCGGACACGATATTAGAAGGTATTCCATGACTTTTGTCACCTCAGTCTATACAGGGTGGTCCATTGATCGTGACCGGCCCAAATATCTCACGAAATAAGCGTCACGCGAAAAAACTACATAGAACGAAACTTGTCTAGCTTGAAGGTGGAAACCAGATGGCGCTATGGTTGGTCCGCTAGATAGCGCTGCCATAGGTCAAACGGATATCAAATGCGTTTTTAAAAAAATATGAACCCCCATTTTTATTACATTTTCGTGTAGTACATAAAGAAATATGAATGTTTTAGTTGGACCACTTTTTTCGCTTTGTGACTGATGGCGCTGTAATAGTCACAAACATATGGCTCACAATTTTAGACGAACAGATGGTAACAGGTAGGTATTTTAAATTAAAATGCAGAACGTAGGTACGTTCGAACATTTTATTTCGGTTGCTCCAATGTGATACATGTACCTTTGTGAACTTCCGTAATGTTCGCACATGCATTGACAATGCGCTGACGCATTTTGTCAGGCGTTGTCGGTGGATCACGATAGCAAATATCATTCAACTTTTCCCGCAGAAAGAAATCCGGGGACATCAGATCCGGTGAACGTGCGGGCCATGGTATGATGCTTCGACGACCAATCCATCTGTCATGAAATACGCTATTCAATACCGCCTCAACCGCACGCGAGCTATGTGCCGGACATCCATCATGTTGGAAGAACATCGCCATTTTGTCATGCACTGAAACATCTTGTAGTAACATCGGTAGAACATTATGTAGGAAATCAGCATACATTGCACCATTTAAATTGCCATCGATAAAATGCCGGCCAATTATCCTTCCTCCCATAATGCCGCACCATACATTAACCCGCCAAGGTCGCTGATGTTCCACTTGTCGCAGCCATCGTGGATTTCCGTTGCCTAATAGTGCATATTATGCTGGTTTACGTTACCGCTGTTGGTGAATGACGCTTCGTCGCTAAATAGAACGGGTGCAAAAAATCTCTCATCGTCCCGTAATTTCTTTTGTGCCCAGTGGCAGAACTGCGCACGACGTTCTAAGTCGTCGCCATGCAATTCCTGGTGCATAGAAATATGGTACGGGTGCAATCGATGTTGATGTAGCATTCTCAACACCGACGTTTTTGAGATTCCCGATTCTCACGCAATTTGTCTTCTACTGATGTGCGGATTACCCGCGACAACAGCTAAAACACCTACTTGGGCATCATCATTTGTTGCAGGTCGTGGTTGACGTTTCACACGTGGCTGAACTCTGCCTGTTTCCTTAAATAACGTAACTCCCCGGCGAACGGTCCGAACACTTGGACGATGTCGTCCAGAATACCGAGCAGCATACATAGCACACGCCCTTTGGGCATTTTGATCACAATAGCCATACATCAACACGATATCGACCTTTTCTGCAATTGGTAAACGGTCCATTTTAACATGGGTAATGTATCACGAAGCAAATACAGTCCGCACTGTCGGAATGTTAAGTGATACCACGTACTTATACGTTTGTGACTATTACAGCGCCAACTATCACAAAGCGAAAAAAGTGGTCCAACTAAAACATTCATATTTCTGTACGTACTACACGAATATGTAATAAAAAATGGGGGTTCCTATTTTAAAAAACGCATTTGATATCCGTTTGACCTATGGTAGCGCCATCTAGCGGGCCAGCCGTAGCGCTATCTGGCTTCCCCCTTCAAGCTAGACGAGATTCGTTCTTTGTAGTTTTTTCGTTTGACGCTTATTTCGTGAGATATTTGGCCCGGTCACGATCAATGGACCACCCTGTATATATCCGTTGCTAATCGCATACCCCTTGTGAACTGCACTGATTATTTGCCGGTAACTTTGAGAGACGAATACAACTATATTGTGCGAACTCGAGGGAGATGTCCGGATATCCATTAGCCGGTATCGGCCGTGCGATGGCCGACGGCCTATCAATCAAGCGGCCGCCAGCGGCAGACGGAGGCCGGTTTGCCAATCACGGCGGCAGCGACCGCAAAAACCACGCGCGGACCTACTGCGGCCTTGACTGTCGACATCTCACGGAGGACGCGCGCAGTCTTACGGAACACGTACAGCAGACTCTCCAAGATTCAAAGTCCAAAGAGCTTCGGAGAATGTTCGAATAACTGATATTTAGATTTCACGAAAGTTTGACTGAGCAAGGTGCAATCAATAAATAGGTGCAATCTGATTGTGCAGTAAAAAATGCCAGTGACCTTTTTCTGCTTCGCTGACCTACAGCATATTCGAGCGAGCACATTTTCTGTTGTGACCGAAGTCGAAACTACGTCATCCTCTAGTTCCGCTGCCAGTCTGTATATGCGCAACGTCTCCAATGAAGAGCCACAGATGAAGTCGGCACCGCTTCTTCTGCTTTCCACATAATCGTTAAAGTGTACGTAATCATTAACCGTGATAATTTCTTCTAAATCAGGAAGACGCGAGAGTCAAGCATTTGAACCTCTCTGAATCATTTTTGCAACTGATTTTGACTGTAAAAAAATTGGAGCGTCCAGAATGGGAGAGGGAAACAACATGAAACTTCACGGATGGAGAGGTTATGTAATGTATTCCAGTGAATAAAAACTCGACAAATTTACAAATAATTTGGCAATAGAACCCTACTTATCTGTGTGACATTGCGCTCCCGTTGGCGTGGGTGCATGCATTGATTCAGATGGGAACGCTGTTGTGTCTGTTCCTCAGAATAGCACGCCTGTAACTGTTGTAACACATCCTACAACTACTGACTTGGCATGGAGCTGACGTCCAAGCTGGTTCCACATAAATTCTATCGAGATCAAAACATCACGCAGACAGTCCACAGAAACACGTGCCTTGTGTGGACGAGCATTGTCCTGTTGAAAAATGGAACCACGGTAGTGTGTGATCGTCCAGAGACGCGGTGCCACACCAAAGAAGCAACGCGAATCGATACCACAGACATCAGCGAGGGCTCGCTGCAATCCGCAACAACCAATGGGAGATACTCCTGAAGACCTGCGCTCCCTCTCAGAATAGCAGCGCACTCGCACCAAGGTCAATATAGTGTTGAGCACGCAAGAGCTGAGGGCAGGAACGTGACACTGGAAATAATAAGGGTGTGGCCCAGTGGCTACGAGAGTTAGTGGTAGAACACAAATCCAGTAGTTCAGGGTGTAATCTGTCTTCTCGATAGTTTATTTAACTTATTGCTTCTTTGAGCCCGAGAATAATTTACACCATTCCCAGTACAACACTGAAGAGTTCAAAGCAATTTTGTTGTTGAGGACAGCTTTACCCTAGTGTACGGCGATGACATTGCTATCCTGGTTGAAAGTTAAGAAGAATTACATGATTTGCTGAATGGAATGACCAATCTAAGGAGTACAGAATACGGACTGAAAGTAAATCGAAGAAAGACGAAAGTAATGAGAACTAGTAGAAATGAGAATAGCGAGAAACTTAACATCAGGACTGATGGTCACGAAATGGATGAAGTTAAGAAATTCCGCTACCTAGGCAGCAGAGTAACCAATGACGGACGGAACAAGGAGGACATCAAAAGCAGACTAGTACTGGCAAAAAGGGCATTCCTGGCCAAGAGAAGTCTACTAGTATCAAACATAGGCCTTCACTTGAGGAAGAAATTGCTGAAAATGTGCTTTTGGAGCACAGCGTTGTATGGTAGTGAAACAAGGACTATGGTTATACCGGAACAAAAAGAGAATCAAAGCATTTGAGATGTGGTACCACAGACAAATGTTGAAAATTAGGTGGACTGATAAGGTAAGAAGTGAGGAAGTTATGCGGAGAATCGGTGAGGAAACGAATATCGTCATTTTTCTCTGTTTTCCGTCTTTCGCTTACTTGCTCTAGATCCGTGGAGTTGCATAGACGGAACATACCTCCAGGAAAGGAATATGTGGAAAACACTGACAAGGAGAAGGGACAGGATGACAGGATATCAGTTAAGACGTCAGGGAATGACTTCCATGGTGCTAGAGGGAGCTGTAGAGGGCAAGAATTGTAGAGAAAGACAGAGAGTGGAATACATCCAGAAAATAATTGAGGACGTAGGTTGCCAGTGCAGCTCTGAGATGAAGAGGTTGGTACAGCAGAGAGGAAAAAACAATCGGTGGTACATGGACTCAGCGTAATCAAAAAATCCTGAAGAAACCCTATCTTCTCTCTGAGTTCCTGATGCACTTTACGGAAGCGACCAGGTCCTTCTCATCTCGTCGACAACGGACGATCGATCGCCAGAGGACGGGTGCCCATTCTGGGAAACCACCGCCAACCATCACATGCCCACTCAATAACAAGGACGGTAAGCAAGTTTCCAAACTTCTATTAAAGAGTACAATTCTAGCAAACAGTCAAGTAATCCTTCAAGAAATAGCGTGATTCGACATTTCCGCCTCCTGGCAAGTGCCTTCCATAAGTTAGCAGGGGTTTACACAGAGTGTGAAACTTCGTCTTAAGTTCCTTAAAGCCGTAGCAGCGACAACTCCCTGGGATGGCACCCTCTGCAAGCCGCAGCTTACGTATGCACCACTTGCTCTCCGACAGTGTCGCAAGCCTCTGTAATTTACAACTGCCTGCGCTGACACAGAGTTTCACGAAGTGTACCAGCCAGACGTTAGTGAAGTCAGCAATGTCTGCAGAAGCACGACGATACAACTCTGTTTCCCCACAGCAATTGCCACCCTGTTAACTAGCCTGAACACGTCTCAGTTTCACAAGGACACATCTATATGGAAAACTGTAACAATTCTGCCAGTTTTTCGTTATATTAAATAATAAATATTGTTAATGTAGGCACTGTACTGGTTGTTGATATCCGTGGCTTTGGATTATATTACTTGAACAAATACACCAATAGGCGAATTTTTCATGTATTTTTATTTACACCAACATGGTTTTCGAGCTATCGCCCATATTCAGTTGGCGTAATGCATATTTAAATCTACAGTTAGCACATCGATAAAACATTGGCTGCACTTTGAATTCTGCAGTTGCCCTCTGCAAAATAGCATTTTTGGTTAACTACTACACTTCGTGAGTTGTATATTCCCCATATATTGCTCGATACTTGCGCTTATTTACCACTCTTCTTGTCATTGCTGCAATTTTCCACATTTATAAGCGTGGCACAAAAACGTTTTCTTTGTATGTTGCACAAAACAGTGCAGTAACCGCCATGTTGCCAACTGACATGTTTGTTTACATCGAAAAATTATGTCTTGGATTCCAGCAAAGAACTGCTTCAATTTGTGTGTGACTCATCAGTTTGTCTCTATATCGCTGCCACCTCTATTTCATTTTCATTATAGTCATAAATAGGTCTTCCACTCTAGTCCGCTCCCTGGTGCATTCGTTTGTGTTACTGCCTTTCTTACAACACAACGTGCATCTGTCCTTTTTTCGTTCAGTAACCGCCAGTTTTTGAATGGTTCATATTGAAAGTCTACGTTTGAGTCACAATATTCAAAACTGATAACACACTCATTTGAAGCTTTTCCTTGAAGACAAATCGGAGACTTGTTTGTGAATAAACTATTTACTCCAAAGAAAGTACTCCACATCTCTGTTACTCTTCATTTATTTCTATTAGTGTCGATCCAGTATTTGGTTTCAGTTACATTAGACATTAAAGCTCATCAACCTATTATACGTTTCCATTCATAACGTGTACTAACTTCTTATTGATATTTCTTTGTTATTTCTGTTAATTTAAATAAAATAAATATCCACCTTCGCTTCGTTATTTATTGCATGTCTAATTTACATTAGAAAGTCGCCAAGGAAACAAGCATACCGCAACACTTAATTTTAATGTCCTACTCTTGGCTAAGTATCGGGAGTTCAGTATCACTCAGCATACAGCATCGCAGCGACTGGCGGGAGAAATGGCAAATCTAAGCGGCTGGAAGTTTATGAAGTCCACAGAGTCCAAAACTCAGTAAGAGTGCCAGATCAGTCCAGCGTGATACCGAAATGGACAAACCCTAACATAAGAAACGTTGTCACTGTGTTAAATCGTGCTGTCTGGAGGTTCCAAATGGCAACAGGCAACTGGCTGTACGTGACTGCGTGCGCATATTTAAATTCAAAACTCGCCAGAAGGTGCTCCCATTGTTCTCCGGGCTTGCGCCATCTGTGTACCAGCGAGGAGCTGTAAACTTGCCAGTTGCAGTATCGCAGACTCCATATCGATACTTCGGCTTGACGGGAAATGCGAATCACTGTCGTGTATAAGGCTTTTTGCCTAGGTAGTAGTCTCTGAAGACCTACATCCCAGCAGATGAGCACAGCACCACGGCGATCAAATGGTTCAAATGGCTCTGAGCACTATGGGACTCAACATCTTAGGTCATAAGTCCCCTAGAACTCAGAACTACTTAAACCTAACTAACTAACCTAAGGACATCACACACACCCATGCCCGAGGCAGGATTCGAACCACGGCGATCAAAGACGGCTTGGCGATTCAGAATGCTTGTGTTGTGCACCTCGGGAAAACGAACGAGGAGACTGATTTTTTGTTTTTTAATTGGAAATTTGTGGTAAGGTCATATTGGACCAAACTGCTGAGGTCATCGGTCCCTAAGCTTACACGATATTTAATCTAACTTAAACTAACTGACGCTAGGGAAGACACACACACACACACACACACACACACACACACACACACACACACACACACACATGCCCGAGGGAGGACTCGAACCTCCGATGGCGGGTGCCGTGCGGACAGTGACAAGACGCCCTAGACCGCGCGGCTACCCCGCGTGGTGAGACCGATTTACTGACTTGGGATGAGAAAAGCTCCAGAAGGTGGACAGTTATTATAGCTGATGGAGGCCTGTAACAATCTCATAGAAGAGCCTGTCTGACTACCGGCCGATCCATAAACAAGGAACAGACTCCAGCTGCAGTTTTGTCGCTCGTTGGTGCGTTCGTCGTTTGAGCGAGGCCTTAGTAACATCAACCAGAGTCCAGAGAGGTAGCTCGTGAGACAATGGAACCGGTCCTCAGACACGCGGAGAATGAGCCCAGAGTAGCGGTAACAGCAACTCGTGTACAGCCACCCGATAGCCGGTGGCTGGCGCTCCAGTATTGTCGACAGCGGCAGAACCAGGGGACGCTGCTTTCCCGGCCTCTCACCTCATTAGCATAAGAGCCACGTCCGGTAGCCGCCACGTCGATCGTGAACACAGCCAGTGACACCTCCAGCAGTCGTATCATGTTCCGGGAGCCACTGGACACGCACACAGGGTCTGCTCGCTGGAAGACACTTGTTCACTGCGCGGTGCTGCACGAGCCGTGGCGTTTGGTCTCCGGCAACATACCTGCTGCAGAAGCTCCTGCTGTTACCGGATGCGCAAGACTTCGCTAATTTTTTTACAGCTTCCTTCAGTTCATTGCAAATCGAGTAAAACTGTTTTTTTTTTTTTTTTTTTTTTTTTTTTTTTTGTGAGAGCTATCTCAATGAACGTCTCAGGTATCACTAAGTTTGTAACGCCGGAAATGCATATCCTCCTATTTCCATCCATTATACTATTATTTTTTTCCTTGTTTTGTTACCTCAAGATATGACATTTCTGTCTCTTTATATATTGTAATTGTTTTACTGTTTGTATATATATATATTTATGCACTTATGTCGATGTATAATTGGTTTTGTTTCGTAAATATTATTTGTATTTTTACGCTGGGTCTTGCCTAGGGAAAACTGCTATCAAACGATTACGTCGACAGGTCGTGTGAAGAATCAAAGTGTGTAGGATCTTTGGTAGTGTTAACTCTGCCGCGTGGAGCGCGGACAGAACAGTGAGAGTCTGGCTGGAGTAGCGAGTGGAGCAGGTGTGTTGTGTGACGCTCCCGCGAGTTGCCGCGCTTTCGGGGTTTGGCAGCATGTAATTGCGCTCAACTCGCGATGATAGTTTCTGACATGGTGTCGCGGACGGGAAGCATTAGCTGGCGCACATCAAGAGCCCGTTTCGCCTGGTGACCGTGTCGAGAAGAAGGCGCGCCAACATCCAGCTTCTGCAACAGCGACGGCCGACAATGAGTGACTGTCGCCACCTCCTCGATCGACGGCTTCAAACCTTCAATCAACCAACAAGGAAGACTAAAAGCACGTAAAGTTTCAGAACTGTATGGCAGACCTCAGCTTTTCAAATTGTTCCATTTGCCTCGCAAAATTACAGCAACTTAGCATGAACCTTTGTTGCTCATTGTCCCAATTTCATTGCCAAGCAGGGTCCCTTCCTTTTCCGAAATGAACCCGAGTGTCGTTGAAATTCAAACGCCAGCATTAAAATAATATAATTAGATTTCACTGCCTTAATTTCAAAGTTCAGTAGCTGGCTACAATATTTAGGTTACACGAGCACAAATTTAGAGTGCGAGTTTTGTTAGCATATTTTAGCTTACCTGTGACTGCAGCTCAGCTTGGTACGTACTAAATTTTACTATTGTTAATAGCCGGCCGAAGTGGCCGTGCGGTTAAAGGCGCTGCAGTCTGGAACCGCAAGACCGCTACGGTCGCAGGTTCGAATCCTGCCTCGGGCATGGATGTTTGTGATGTCCTTAGGTTAGTTAGGTTTAACTAGTTCTAAGTTCTAGGGGACTAATGACCTCAGCAGTTGAGTCCCATAGTGCTCAGAGCCATTTGAACCATTTTGAACTATTGTTAATAGTTCAGCATCATTTAATTCAAGTTCAAAGCTAAATCTCTTGTTTCTAAATTGCGTAGAGTCAAGATGCTTTTGAAATGATTGTTGAGGTAGTCCAAGACTAACCGTATTTTTCTGGATTTCGATGTGCTTCAGAAAGAAAGCTCACTATTAACTTCAGTCACTAAATTAACTTTCGATTTTCCGGTTTTATTAATTCTTTTGCTAAATTAAGTCAGAGTGTAGCGAAATTTATTACTTCTGACAAACTTTCAGTTTTCACACTACACGTGTCAACCTTCAGTTGCCACGCTTCTAGTGTTAATTATATGTGTAATAACCTTTCTTTTTCAGTTACTATAGTAATTGTCCTTAGGACTGGCGACCGTGATTTCCCCCAAATCTCAAATATCTAATTACCGCTAGTTAATTGTTAACGTAACGGCCGCACATTTACTTTCTTTATTAACTTTACCCCTTTTCAAAATTAATTTCCACCAGTTTCATTTGCATTTTTCCTTTCATTTAGATGTAACCCTTTCCTCCCTCTTTACCGATAGATTAACTTCGGTGACGATTGCTTTTCCCAAATTTCCATTAGGTACACGCGGTTTAATTTTTCACTGTCATTAAGGTCGATAAGTGAGGGGGGAGGTTACACGTGGCGACCTGGTGACAGGACAATCTTCAAATTTGAGGTTGTTCTGGACACGAATTTTGCATTGTGCAAATCTCGTAACAAAGTACTGGTTACGAAATGGTCGATACGTCAGCGAGAATATTCGTGTGAGGAATCCTAATTAGAGTTGAGATTTTGCATTTATATTGAAAATTATTAAAATGAGTGAAGGCAACAATTACCAAAATTTGGTAGACTTAGATACGGAACAATCGGTCGAACAGTGGGAAACGCGCACAGCGGTACTCATTGTTCCGGGGCAGGCGGCTAGCATGAAAGATGCGACCGCCGAAACGCAACAAAGAGCAGAAATGGAATTCCAGACTTTAGAAAATGTTTCGGAATCGGAAGTGAAAATCAAATCTGAATCCCTTGATGACGAATACGGGGGGACAATGAAAGACGAAGCCGCTACGCAAGTAAAACCGGTGGTTTCCGGGAATTTAACTGATTTATTGAATGTTTTGATTAACGAAATCAATAGTCAATCGGTAGAAATTAAAGATCAGGCTGCCAAGCAAGAAGCTCAGGCTGCCGAGCAAGCAGCTCAGGCTGCCAAGCAAGTAGCTCAGTCTGAAAAAATTGAACGAATGCTAGACAATCAGAACAAAGCTATTAATGTTGTTAACAACAATGTTGAAGTTGTTAACACAAAAGTTGATAAAATCAAAGACGATATTGTCGTGATTAATACCGAAATCGGTAACCTTAAACAGGAAATGATAGGCGTTCAGGCGGAAATTGCGAGCATAAATACTCGTTTTGATTCCGAAATTAGCAGAATCGAGAAAAGTGTAGGAGACGCAGTTGCTCCGATCATCGAGAATAAGGTGACGGAACAAATTCAATTAGTGAGAAAAGAGGATCAACAGAAGGTGGAAACTTTAAAGGCTTTAGTATCCGAAGTAGATACCAAAGTGACGAAGCAGGCTAACACCTGCGAAGAGAAAAAGAGGGAAGTGGAAACGCTTGCGACAACCACTTGCCAAGTGATTACGAGGGTGTCGGAATTAGAAAGGAAACTTGACGAAAAACAGAGCTATGTGCCAATCTGTGCACATAGTTCGGAGTTGTTGACGAAAGAGGAGCGGTTCGACCCCTTGAAAAAAGGCGGTATACACCCGACGGATTTCATTAAAAATTGTGAAAGAGTTTTACCCAGATCATGGACTAATGAGAGAAAAATTAATGCGGTTATTGATGTGTTGACTGGTGATGCCAAGCGTTGGGGCCTAAACCTCAACATTACGAACCTGACTTTTGACGAGTTTAAAAATTTGTTTCTGGCTGAATACTGGTCAGGGCAAAAACAGCAAAGTGTCTGGCGCGAATTTGTCGTATCGAGGCCTTTCGATGCGAATTCGCGCGGCTCGATGAAGGAGTTTTGTGAGGGCTGGATCCGCAAGTTGGAATATTTGCGTGATCGCCGCACGGAATCCGAAATAGTCTGGGAACTCTACAAAAAGCTTCCAGATGATACAAAACGCTACGTAGGAAGCAATTACAGGACAATAAATGATTTCCTGGAAAGAGTGGAGGACGAGGACAATTGGCGCAATAATCGCGACAGTGGTAGAGGCCGTGGTAACAACAACGGGTACCACAGCAACCACACCAACGATAACCATGGGAATAATGCATACCGCAACCATGGCAGCAATAACAATAATGGTTCGGACCGTAATAACAATCGGTACAATGCAAATAATAACCGGAATGACGGAAACCAGTATCATACTAGCGTGATACGGGCTGCGCAGAATAGTAATAACGCCAGAGGGTGTGACCAGCCGCCTCAGCAGCATCCGGGGAGCGTATCTGCTGGGACGAGACAGGGAAACCATTAGCCGCGCCGGTGAGGGGCCGACCGGGCGTGGAGAAATTTTGGCGGCCCGATAACAGGAGAAAACCCAGGTGTCGTCGTTATGAAAATTCCGTATGGAATAATCAACGGCGGGAGAGTGTGCCAGTGTTAGGAGAAAGGAGTGTGCCCACAAGTAGTAGATCAGCTGTAGACACGGCAGTAGGAAGTACATTCACTGTCAGTGAGAACAATTTAAGTAGTGTTCCGGAAATCGATTATAAAGTGGCAGCTCTAATACCCACAGCGGAACTGGAGGTTGAGTTTAAGAATGATTCGCAAGTGTTGAAAGGAGATCAGATGTCGGATAAAACGTCCGTCATCGAGCGAGGAGATGCAGAGAGGGATGAGGTCTGGTTAAGGCAGTTCGGTCGCTTATACGACGAACTAAGAGATTATAGGGGCCTGTACGGGAGAAGTATTTGTGGGGAGCGCGGGCAGGATTTGCCGCGTATCGTCCCGCAGGAAGATAATGTTTGTGAAATGATAGAAAGTTCTGGCCCTAACCGGCGGACTTTACTAGAAATAGTTGATGTTAAGGGGGAGCACGAGCAAGATGCGTCGTGTTTCGTCCCACAGGAGTTGAATGTTGAAGTAGTAACGGAAAGTTCTGGCCCTAACCGGCAGACTTTACCGAAAGTTGTAATGGTAGAAGTAGCCGACCCATCCGACGCGAACATCCAGTTTAAACATTGCGAGAGTATTAAGGAGAAAGATTACGAAAATTTTAGTGATAGCCGAACACGATTGGTAGAAAAGCACGTAGATTACAGCGTGTATGAGGTTAGAGCTGACATTATACGGTCAGAAGATAACAGTGGGGGTTGCGCAGATCCAGAGGAAGTAATTGCAGATACTACTGGGTACATTCCTCCAGGTAGATTGGCAGATGAGATCGATCTGGCCAAAGAGGAATCAACGAAGGTGACAATTAGTGAATTGATAGCAAAGCAACACTCACTAGTTGACGAGTTACAGGAAAAGGGTTCGGTATTGAAGGCGAAGCTACAGACTAAGCCTCAGAACAAACGTGTTGAAATTAAAATTGTATGTGAACAGAGGCTGAAAAAGCCGCCAGATAAACCGGATTTAGGATCAAAGCCGGATGGTTTTTTCTGGAATGACCTGGATATAGACGAGGATTTACTGTGGGAAAATAAAGAAACGGTCGAGGACAAGTGTAGACAGATAGTAGTGTCTGTTAATATGCACGACCTACAACTAAACGTGTTGATTGACACCGGTGCAGAATTGAGTGCTGTATCTGGGAAAATGTTTGAGTTACTGAAAGACAGACCTGGCATCGTAGTTATGCCAGTAACAGGAGTGAAAATTATCGGTGCTACTGGGAAGGCCAGTAAACCGGTCACAAAACAGATTTTTGTCAACTTCGAGATATGTGGGGCACGATTTGAACAAGAGTTTGTCGTCGTGCCAGACTTAACTACGGAAGTAATTATCGGGTTAGATTGGCTATTGAAGTACCGTGCAGTGATTAACTGCGAAAGCAAAACTTTGATATGTATGTCACTAGATAAAACAATGGTAGTTGGCTTTGACGAGACAGGAGACGGTGTGCATAGGCAATACCAGCCTATACACATTGTTAACTGGCCGGATGACATTGACGTAGGGATGAGTTTGAACTGCCGTAACATGAGGAATTTCGGCATTGACAAAAGTGTAGAAAGTGAATTGGAACAGATAATCAAATTCCCTCCACGGATTGACATTAGTATTGGTGTGAAAAAAGATCGTTTGCGAGAAGTAATGAAGCTTAAAGCCGATGCTCGCATACGTCGTCATGACGCTAAAGCGCGTTTTGCTAAGTTTGCGATCGGAGACTTAGTACTTGTAAAAGCTCATGAGAAATCGAGCGAGATAGACAATGAAATCTCTAAATTTAAGTTTGTTTATAATGGACCATATAAAGTCATTGGTATACCTCACACAAACGCTTATTGCTTAGAGTATCCAAGCTCTGGAAAACTATTAGGTATACGGAACATTGTAGACTTGAAATTGTACCAACCTAGGATCGATTAATACCACACAATGGGTAATTTATACAGTATGTAAAATAGAGTGTAAGATTTAACGATTTGCTAGATTGCCATGCTTTTGACTGACCAAGGTCATTAAAGAAGTTGTAATTAATAAGTAATTAATTTTGATTAATCAATTTAATTTTAATCAATTTAATCATGATTTAATCAACTGAAAAATCCAAGCTGCTAGTTTAAGTTTTCAGCTGAGTCACAGTAGACTAAGGAATGTAAATATGATTTTGTAAATAGCTGTAAGATTCCATAAATATGTGATTTACTAGTCATTGCCGATGTACTTAGACGCTGTTTTAAGTTTCAGGCTAGTACATGCGTGTGATGATGGACAGTGTTGAGTTATCCACTGTGATAGTGTTTATGGACTCCTTGAGATTACTCGGGAGTGAGTTTTACCGAAAGAATTCAGTGAAACGGACGTTCTGGAAATGCCGTTACACAGGCGAGTGAGATCAAGCGTGCCGCACAGGCGGGCGCAACAATACTGGCGGGGCGGAACCGCTGTCGGCTCTTGTGCCGCTGTCGGCATACTTTGTACTTGCGAGTACGGAAGGCGGAGTTGTTTTTCTTCCTGGACAGCTGAAAGAATTCTGCTGTTAATATTTATGTTTTTGTCGATCTGCTGTACATTATTTTCTTGTTTAGCGTTAAGTAGATTCTCGTGACGAGAATATTAATTACGAAAAGGTTATATAAAATGTGTATTCTATGTAATTAATAATTAATTTGCGTATTTTGATCTACCTGTTTTTATGACCATGTACTCTGATTAATTTTGTAAATAGTATTCCATTTCTTGATAGTGTTACGAATTTTGACGATTTTAGAATAGCTAAATCATTTTCTATGTTTTCTATGAATTTTAATATGTTGTCAACATGTTTTATTTTGTGCAAGGTGACAGAGTGGAATAAGATTAGGAGTGTCTCCACTCAATTATTATGGTCTAAAAATTGATTTATGGTTAATTAGACGAATGCTAACTTTTGTTGATGTTTTGAGCATATGCATTTCGGCTGTTTCTTTTTTGGGACATTTTCTGAGTCTGTTTACGTTACACGAACATCCTCAGACAATGTGGGGCACGTGTAACGCCGGAAATGCATATCCTCCTATTTCCATCTATTATACTATTATTTTTTTTCCTTGTTTTGTTACCTCAAGATATGACATTTCTGTCTCTTTATATATTGTAATTGTTTTACTGTTTGTATATATATATTTGTGCACTTATGTCGATGTATAATTGGTTTTGTTTCGTAAATATTATTTGTATTTTTACGCTGGGTCTTGCCTAGGGAAAACTGCTATCAAACGATTACGTCGACAGGTCGTGTGAAGAATCAAAGTGTGTAGGATCTTTGGTAGTGTTAACGCTGCCGCGTGGAGCGCGGACAGAACAGTGAGAGTCTGGCTGGAGTAGCGAGTGGAGCAGGTGTGTTGTGTGACGCTCCCGCGAGTTGCCGCGCTTTCGGGGTTTGGCAGCATGTAATTGCGCTCAACTCGCGATGATAGTTTCTGACATGGTGTCGCGGACGGGAAGCATTAGCTGGCGCACATCAAGAGCCCGTTTCGCCTGGTGACCGTGTCGAGAAGAAGGCGCGCCAACATCCAGCTTCTGCAACAGCGACGGCCGACAATGAGTGACTGTCGCCACCTCCTCGATCGACGGCTTCAAACCTTCAATCAACCAACAAGGAAGACTAAAAGCACGTAAAGTTTCAGAACTGTATGGCAGACCTCAGCTTTTCAAATTGTTCCATTTGCCTCGCAAAATTACAGCAACTTAGCATGAACCTTTGTTGCTCATTGTCCCAATTTCATTGCCAAGCAGGGTCCCTTCCTTTTCCGAAATGAACCCGAGTGTCGTTGAAATTCAAACGCCAGCATTAAAATAATATAATTAGATTTCACTGCCTTAATTTCAAAGTTCAGTAGCTGGCTACAATATTTAGGTTACACGAGCACAAATTTAGAGTGCGAGTTTTGTTAGCATATTTTAGCTTACCTGTGACTGCAGCTCAGCTTGGTACGTACTAAATTTTACTATTGTTAATAGTTCAGAATCATTTAATTCAAGTTCAAAGTTAAATCTCTTGTTTCTAAATTGCGTAGAGTCAAGATGCTTTTGAAATGATTGTTGAGGTAGTCCAAGACTAACCGTATTTTTCTGGATTTCGATGTGCTTCAGAAAGAAAGCTCACTATTAACTTCAGTCACTAAATTAACTTTCGATTTTCCGGTTTTATTAATTCTTTTGCTAAATTAAGTCAGAGTGTAGCGAAATTTATTACTTCTGACAAACTTTCAGTTTTCACACTACACGTGTCAACCTTCAGTTGCCACGCTTCTAGTGTTAATTATATGTGTAATAACCTTTCTTTTTCAGTTACTATAGTAATTGTCCTTAGGACTGGCGACCGTGATTTCCCCCAAATCTCAAATATCTAATTACCGCTAGTTAATTGTTAACGTAACGGCCGCACATTTACTTTCTTTATTAACTTTACCCCTTTTCAAAATTAATTTCCACCAGTTTCATTTGCATTTTTCCTTTCATTTAGATGTAACCCTTTCCTCCCTCTTTACCGATAGATTAACTTTGGTGACGATTGCTTTTCCCAAATTTCCATTAGGTACACGCGGTTTAATTTTTCACTGTCATTAAGGTCGATAAGTGAGGGGGGAGGTTACAAGTTCTACATCTACATTTATACTCCGCAAGCCACCCAACGGTGTGTGGCGGAGGACACTTTACGTGTCACTGTCATTACCTCCCTTCCCTGTTCCAGTCGCGTATGGTTCGCGGTAAGAACGACTGCCGGAAAGCCTCCGTGCGCGCTCTAATCTCTCTAATTTTACATTCGTGATCTACTCGGGAGGTATAAGTAGGGGGAAGCAATATATTCGATACCTCATCCAGAAACGCACCCTCTCGAAACCTGGACAGCAAGCTACACCGCGATGCAGAGCGCCTCTCTTGCAGCGTCTGCCACTTGAGTTTGCTCAACATCTATGTAACGCTATCACGCTTACCAAATAACCCTGTGACAAAACGCGCCGCTCTTGTTTGGATCTTCTCTATCTCCTCTGTCAACCCGACCTGGTACGGATCCCACAATGATGAGCAATACTCAAGTATAGGTCGAACGAGTGTTTTGTAAGCCACCTCCTTTGTTGATGGACTACATTTTCTAAGGACTCCCCCAATGAATCTCAACGTGGTACCCGCCTTACCAACAATTAATTTTATATGATCATTCCACTTCAAATCGTTCCGCACGCATTTTCCCAGATATTTTACAGAAGTAGCTGCTACCATTGTTTGTTCCGCTATCATATAATCATACAATAAAGGATCCTTCTTTCTATGTATTCGCAATACATTACATTTGTCTATGTTAAGGGTCAGTTTCCACTCCCTGCACCAAGTGCCTATCCGCTGCAGATCTTCCTGCATTTCGCTACAATTTTCTAATGCTGCAACTTCTTTGTATACTACAGCATCATCCGCGAAAGCCGCATGGAACTCCGACACTATATACTAGGTCATTTATAAAGTCAACAGAAACACAAATACATGATCTGAGCAAAAGTATCCGAACACAGCTATGTAGCGGAATAGACCACTAGATGTCACGAGAGGCAGACACGCTAGTGTTAAAGGAGGCGTGGAGCACTGTGTTGTCAGTAGAGAAACAACAGCAGAATGGGTCAGTAAGGAGAGCATAGTAACTTCGAACGTGGACTAACTATTGGATTTCACCTGAGTAACAGATCCATTAGGGACAAATGGTTCAAATGGCTCTAAGCACTATGAGACTTAGCATCTGAGGTCATCAGTCCCCTAGACTTAGAACTACTTAAACCTACCTAACCGAAGGACATCACACACATCCATGCCCGAGGCGGGATTTGAACTTGAGACCGTAGCAGCAGCGCGGTCCCGGACCATTAGGGACACTTCAGACTTTCTAAACCTGCCCAAGTCGACTGCTGGTGGAATGACAGTGACGTGGAAACACGAAGCAACGAGCAGACGTGACCAAGACCAGATAGACCTTGCGTACTGATGGACAGGGACCGTCGAGCACTGCGGAAGGTGGCACTAAAAATAGTATGAAATCAACATAAGCAATCACTCGTGATCTCCAAAGCAATCCAGATAGCACAATGACTGTGTATAGGAAGTTAAAAAGAATGTGGTATAGTGGTCGCGCAGTTCCTCATAAGCCGCACATTTGTGTAGTCTGTGCTAACCGACGCTTGAGGTGATGTAAAGAGCGACGCCACTGGTTAGTGTAAGACTGGAAACGAGCGACTTGGACTGACGAATCAAGCCATGGCGTGTGACAGACGGATGTAAGGGGCTAGGTTTGTGCAAATTCCAGGAGAACGTTACAAGCCATCATGTGCTGTGCCAGCTGTGAAGTACAGAGGTGGTGTTGTTGTTACGGACTTGTGCCTTTCGTGGTTAGGGCGTAAGCCCGTTATTGTGTTTAAGAAAACACTAAATGCTTCTGCATGAAAATGTTTTACAGCATAGTGCACTGCGTATGGTAGAGGAACTTTTGGGAGACAATGTTTGTTTATATCAACGTGACAATGCACTCTGTCATAAAGCATCATCTGTGACGTAATATTTTGTGCACAGTAACATTTCTGAAGTGGACTGACCTACCCAGAGTCCCGACCTGAACCCAATGGAACACCTTTGAGATCAGTTAGAGCGTCGACTTCGTTCCAGATACCAGCATTCAATGTCACTACCTTCTCTGGTTTCGGCTCCTGAGGAATCATGGTCTGGCATTTCTCCACAGACAGACACACCTTACTGAAAGGATCCTCCGCAGAGTTGAAGCCGTCACAAAGGCGAAGGGCTGACACATCACATTTTAAAGTCCACAGTATCTGTCCAGTTACTTTTGATCAAACAGTGAACGTTTCCGGTTCTAAAAAAATGTTGCATAATATTACATTACTATTGCGAGGAGGAATTAATTATTTTAAGTCGTTTGCAAATTGTTTTCGTGTATGACTGTATGAGCATCCTGTTGTCTCTGATTTAGTGAAATGAAGCGAATGAAAATCATATGCAAACTGGATGACCGAGTTTAAAATTCTGTCAACAAAAAAATAGCAACATTGGTGTATTGATACAGGCAAGGCTACGCAGACAGGAAAGGATGCATATCGACAGACAACTGATGATCCCAAAAATCTGAAGAGCTCCAGGGTAACCGAGATATAGAGTGGAGAGCACCTGTAGAACGACAGGTAATGAATTGTGTGCAACGTACGTCACGGGAATTCATGCAGGGACTATACAATTCTACGGCTCTGCATGATACAGCGTGCGTTTCCTGGGAAGAGTATACGCGAATCTGTGTTGCTGTGGAATACTTTTAGGGAGAAGTATGTGGACAGCCACGGAACAGAGGGCGTTCACTGCCCTAGTGCAACGAATGTTGCTAATAGTTAACTGGACTGGCTGGACTCAAAAACTGAGCTGGCCAACCAAAAATAAGTATACGCCCAGGGTGAAGTTTTAGTGAATTCCTGAGGGTCAAGAAAGACACATCTTGGCCGATATTCCCTGTGTAGTACTCTTCGTTTGTTCGTCAGCGTAAGGGATGAATAGCAGGGAAAGTGCCTGTTGATGGACGCCCGGTGGATTCCGGCACAGCCGCAGCAATCACCGAGGCAACAGATGTCATGTGTAACGAAGCATTCGCCCGCATGCAGCGCCAAAGCCACATGTCGACATGTCGCCCCACGCCACCGGCACGCTAATAGCAATGACAAGGACTAACAGATCTGAGTAGAAGTGTGACTCAAACTCAAGTAAGAGCAACACCTGAGGAAATGACTCTGAAATTCCAGAATGACCCTGACCTGCCCCTGAGACTGATTCAAATCTTGATTTGTATTAGCCACTAAGCAATTCAAAAAATATTAACAAAAATTTTGAAGGGTAGCGATGATCAGTTCAGTCATGATCCAAAGTAGATGACTGATGCTTATGTAATTTTAACTATATTGAATTCCGCAGACGCTTAATCCTTTCACTGCTCGCAAATGTTGCAGCACTGAAATGCGTTACATTAACTGGCCGGTTGAATGGACATTTTCTGTTCTTTAATGCATAATTTGTAATTAACAAACTCCATTAGCAGCACATTACTTAAATTAACTCCCCAAGGTGGATCCTCAACGAAAAGTGAAGTACAGAAAATGGCTAGCCAATATAGGCTTCAGCAAACACACCCTTTAATACCAATAAAATGATTTGTCTGTACATCAAAAAGTTCTGTAATCTACAGAGCAGCTCCCTCATGTTAGTTGACCAATTATAATTATTTGTGTGATTTTGTCGAATTTCGCTTCCATTCACCAATGATGGTGGTTCGATAAACTCTCTGCCAGGCACTTAAGTGTGATCTGCAGGATATCCATGTAGATGTAGAATGATTTGGGCCTTGTTGTGGAATAATCAAATCAAATGCCGCAACTGTAGTAGCGTTAGTAAATTCCCCAGGTTTCAAAGAATGATACTGTTTTGTACTCTTCGTGTAACTGTTGATGGGAATTACAACGATATCTCCTCCCTTACACAGTATGACACGCCGACTGACGTATTTAACAGCCTGATGGTACCCTTGCACATTTCAGTTCTTCTGCTCACAGGCATATACTGCCTAACGCCCAGGACGCTGGAAGTTTAGAAGTGGACCCGTTGCTTCGGAATCAGGCTCATCTGACTTAAGTGTCTTTCCATAAAGGTGTACAGCAAGTAAGGAATTTGACTGGAGTTGCTGACGACAACTCAACGAGTACTCTCTGTTGTAACCTATCGGACTGCAAATACTATGTTCGGCATGTTTTATCGTGCAAAGCGTCGATGAGCAGTTACCTGCATTCAGGCAGGACCAAGAGTGAATATTTTCTTTCATATGTGATCACATAGTGTATCACTTAAGCAACAGTACTATAAACGCTCGGATGACTCTGTAATAACCCACGTCCGGACTCCTAATACTCATTCTTTCTTCGCTCTATGAGATTCTTTACAATCTGTAGCCCCAAAACTCTGACCAAACGAGGACGCGTAGTGGTTAGCACACTGTATTTGGAAGGACGACGTCGCGACGATCCCAATCCCTCTGGTTATCCAGATTTAGGCTTTTTGTGATTTTCTAAAATCGCTTGAGGCAGATGATGGGATGGTTCCTTTGAAACGGCACTACCTATTTCCTTCCCGCTGTCCTCAATTCGAACTTGTGCTCCGTCTCTGATGACCTCGTTGTCGACGGGACGTTAAACCCTGAACTTCCTTCCTTCATTCACTCGTTCAAATATCGGTTTTCCGAGAGTCTGCTGTTTTATCAGAATGGTCTCTGTAAGTCTGCTGTTCCGATTTAGTCAGCATGTTGTAAAGAGTTTATCAGGACCTTCGTAATATTTTAAATATAGAGAGCGTTTGATTTTCTGATTGGTATTAGGAAGCTCGTGAGGAGGAGGAGGAGGAGGAGGAGGAGGAAGACACGATATATTAACAAATCTTATTCACGCCAATGAATGCATGCGAAACTGTTTTGCTGCATCCACCTGCATCACACGGGCTGTGGACATTTTAGAGTGGCTAAACGGCTAGCAAACTGCCAAATGAGTAAGTACACATTTCCTACACCTTATCGATTACTTCTTCGTCAGTGGAGCACTGCTTCTTTTCGTTCACCATCACTTCGTCTACATTAAGGGACAATTTATGGAGCAAGAAGCAACATGACAACCGAATCACGACTTACATGTTGTAGAATGGTTGATAGCCAAATTCGCATCTGCAGGATCGATAATGGGTTGTTACCTTCACCGACCAGGAGCGGCACTGGGATGTCGTCTTACGCAGAAGTGGATTTGGGAGTGTAGTGAGAATAAAACGAAAATATATGGTTTTGAAGACCTTTTCAAGTCTCAAACATCTATGATGTATTTGTGCAAACTGAAGCGACGAATGAAAATTTGTGCCACCCTGCCACAATGGCTTTGCCCATGTGCACAGACTACCATAGCACATCTCCCTCCTCAATCGAAATTCCCATTCACTCCTCCGTCCACTTTGTATTCCCCAAAACCTGAAGCCCTAAATCGGAACCGTATACTTTCATTCGACTAAAGAACCTATGTTTGTGTTTCAGGCACGTCCTTCATTTCGTTCGAGGCCGAGGTGCCATTCCAATACAGCTGGAGAGCCTCTGGAATGCTGTTACAAGTGGGCAGAGGCGTGAACGGGAGTTTGGATTCAGGAGGGAGACGAGCTAGAGGAGGATGGATGGATGGAGATGTTTGTATGGCCGCACGACAGTAAGGTCTTCAGCGCACGCGCGAAAACAGATCGAGACGAGTGTCAGCAAAATACACAAAAGAGGAAGATAAAGCAGCCCGTAAAATACAGGTACCAAAAGTTGGACGACTACGTGCGTACCCGCACAGAAGCACGGGACGAAGCATTGCGTCAGTAGTAAAACCTTAACGACGTAGGGAGAAAGTGGTATAAGGAGCTAAAACAATGTAGCTGATGGATGTGGCTGGCTGACGCAAGAAAAAAAAGAAAAAAGTCGAGGAACCAGTTACTCTGGAACACACTAAAACCTCCAGCCTAAACGTTTAGGCCACAGTCCACACACGTCGCAAGACTATACAATCCTAGTTAGATTTGTCTTATTATCAGCTAAAATAGAGGGCAAATCCCCACCAATATTTGCTTATACCCTTGCATCACGGTATAAAATGCACTCCGTTAAAATATGGCGGGTAGAGTTGTGCACACCTCAAACATCACAAAACGGAAGATCTTCCCGCAGTAGTAGAAATCCATGTGTGAGAAGACAGTGCTCAGTTCTTAGAGGGTTACTTCATACCGACCGAGCAAGTGGCAATAGGGATGCCACGGCCGGGTTGTTGACTTTACGAACGGCAGCTTATTGGCCGTCACCGCCAGCCATTCCTCATCCCACGACTGCAAGCACTTCCTGTTTTCGCCGCGCGGGATTAGCCGAGCGGTCTTGGGCGCTGCAGTAATGGACGGTGTGGCTGTTCCCGGCGGAGGTTCGAGTCCTCCCTCGGGCATGGGTGTGTGTTTTTGTCCTTAGGATAATTTGGGTTAAGTAGTGTGTAAGCATAGAGACTGATGACCTTAGCAATTAAGTCCCATAGGGTTTCACACACACTTGATCTGAACTTCTTGTGTTGTGCAGAAACGACAGCCTGCAAGGGAATAGGACACTGTACCACATTCTGTCCTCCGCAGGCCTCCTTGACAGCCCGATCGTCCAGTTGATTGCCCCATACCCCTATATGATCTCGCACCCAGCAGAATGACACCTGGTTACCCTGCCATTGGATCAAGTACAATTGGTCATATATCAACCGGACCAACTCCTCAGCTGATTACAGGCTCTGCAACGATTGTAAGGTACTAAGGAAATTGGAGCAGATGAGTAGTCCGTGTGTTGTGCAAAGCCACTGTGCCAAGATGGCGTAGTGGTTAGCGTATCTGCCTAGTGAGCAAGAGACTTGGGTTCGAATCCCGGCCTTGGTATAAATTTCCATCCGTCGCTTCAGTCTGCATTTAACATCGTAGTTACAATTGTCGAGTAGACTTGAAATCTAGCATTTCTGCTGACTCGTAGAAAAGAAAGCGCCACACAGTGGTGTAACTGTATACTTGCCTTACTGGCCCGACAGGAGCGATAGAAACATTTCACGAGCTCTGGAAACGCTGTTGTGCGACCCCACAGGCCGCTTGTCCTCGCAGTTCCCAGAGCACTGGCAACAGCCGCCGAGCTACCCATACACGCCGCTGGTGCAGTAATAAGCGCCCAGGAGCAAGAGAGGGACATAACGCACAGAGCGGTCTTTGATTTCAGGGCTAAAAATAGCGGCCGCTTCCGGCTGATACCATCTGCATTTAGCCCTGCGCGGCATTCCCCCTGTGACGTTGCCTTAATTCCTGGAATACTGTTATCTTCCCGGCTCACTCAAGAGCCAAGGGCGCCACGCATTAATCAAAACCGGACGGACGCTTAACAGCGATACGTCTTCTGCACCGATTAATAACGTGTTTATGTTGACATACTCTGGTTAATGCATTCGTCTCTAGAAGCATATTTCATTCATAACAAGACTGCCTCTCTCGTTTTATTTATTTAGTGTAGGCCCCTGCGCTTTGAATGAAATCAGTCTACTGATATCTTACAAAGAAACAAAAAAAAAACACCCACTATTAATTGAGAGAACCCTCTTAAAAGAAAGGGCTAAAAAGTATCACAAAAGATGCAGATAAACGCAATGAGATACAAACGCATAAACCTTTTCTTTATGTTTCTTACTTATCATTGTCTTAATTGAATAGGCTATTTTAACAATGTGTAAATTTTCGACGTCTGGAATTTTAGACAGTCAATAAATGAAGATTTCAATATGTCACAAACTTCGAAATGTTGGGAAGAAAGCCATTTATTACGGCGTAAAAGAGTGATAGTTACTGGCTACGAAAATTGAGCTGTGAGGAGGGTCTTGCATATGTTCCCATGCATCTACCTGCCAAATCAACAAAACATTACCAGTTACAGAAAAGGAATCAGTAACCGGACAAGGATGATACTTCGCGGACAAAATACACATATTTTCTTCCATTTGTTGACAACGTCTCCTTCACGACAGGTAGGTTTCTCCAGAAATATCAAGTTAAAGTGGTTTTCTGTTTCTGCAGGCCTACTTGGATCGGTGAAGGATGATTTGTTATCGCAGAAGGTCAGATTACATATATAATACTTTGTCATTGTATATGTAATGGCTTGTATATTACTTGGAAGGTTCTATTTGACAACATATCATCAATGCGGTTGGTTATCTTCTTGCAGGGGACGGCACAGATTAATTTGTACATGAGCCCCTGTTTCCAAACTGTATCATAGGCTGCTGTTAGGTCTATGAATGCTGCAGCTACTTTATGTTTCTTCTGGAACCCCGCCTCTATGTATGTTGTCAGTGATAGGACTTGATCTGTACAGCAGCGATATGGGCGGAATCCTGCTTGTTCGATAGGGATTTTTTTGAGTATAGTCTGGCCTATTCTGTTGAGGAGCAGTCTTTCTAGTAATTTATAGACCATACTGAGAAGGGCAATGGGGCGGTAACTCTCTGGTCTATCGCCTGGTTTACCAGGTTTCAGGACTGCGATGATCTTTGCTCGTTTAAGTGAGGGAGGAATGTTACCCACTTGGAGAATGTCCGTAAAGAATTTAGCCAGCCATTGTTTTGTGTAGGCTCCGACATGTATGAGGAACTCAGGGTGGATACCATCGAAACCCGGAGCTTTACCTGATTTAACCTTCTTCAGGGCATTGGTAACCTCCTCGATGCGAATATCTGATGAATATTCTGAGTCCATTGCACGGGTCCTTTTTAATGTTTTTAAGTCTTTCTTCACTTTTGTTGTGTGCTTTCTATTTGGTGAGGCTCTAGACGCAGAAACTATGCGGGACGCAACCTTGTTGGGAGTTATTTCGTCCTTTCTATGTTCAGGTGGATTTGCGCCTCCAAGTTTACGCAGTAGGGACCAGGCTTGTCGGCTTGACTTTGAAAAGTCTAGATTTTCAACAGTATTTTCCCATTTTTGTGGCGCTGAGAGACAGACGGTCAAACACATCGTGCAGGAATGCCCATTAAGGGCATACGAGCGTGACCCACAGGATTTCCTAATGGCGACCCAAGAGTCAATCGACTATTTATTATCTAAGCTGGACGTCTGCTTGTGATTGCTCTTCTGTGAGTGTAAATTTACAATTGGCGGTGTCCTTATATACAAACTGTTATTTATTGCTCTGTTTATACATATGTGATTTTTTTTAAATCGTGTTGTTTCTGTAATTTCTACTGTGATGTTATGAGCCATACACTAAATAAATAAATAAATGGCTTGTATAGGTCAACCGCAGGGAGGAAGAACGCTCACTCACCTTTCGCAGTTCACGAAATCTGCCACTGATGAACACTGTGTACGAGTTGTGGCTATAAAATAATAGAACTGATGCTGTCACAAAGCACGTATGCGCCAAAGATGAACGACCAATAGCTATGAAGCGTGAAGCTTTCTCAGTCGAATACTGCCAAAACGGGCGCGGACGGCAGTCGGAACATCCGCGACTGGAGGGGTCCATTGAAGCCGAGCCTGGCGGGCGCGGACCACAGACGGAATACTCGACTCGGCGCGGACCGATTAGGGAACGCCCAGCACCTTCCAGGCATAAATACTGGACTCGATCGACCCAAGGACCAGTCTCAGGTAGCACTTGAAGAAGACAGCGAGGCACGCTGTTGAAATATCGTGCGAGAACGACGCGAACATCCGGCTGGATTCCCGAATATCCAAGATGTCAACAGAACGCCGGGACAACATGAAGAATTACATCGGCTAATATATTACTTCATGCAACATGCATCTCGCGAAAAGACCACGGCGAAAAAATCCGAGGTATAGGAGATAATACAGAGGCTTACCTACAGTCTGTCCACGCGACTTTCGTGAGTGAAACAGGGAAGCGTGGATCAGTTAGTGGTAATAGAAGTACTCTCCGGCACACACTGTTCATCATCATCATCATCATCATCATCATCATCATCATCATCATCATCAACGACAACAACAACATACTCTTCTTCTTGTTGCTCTTGTGACAAGTGGTGGAGTGAATAAAGCAAGGGAAGGAGAGGAGGGAAAGGGGGGCACTCTGCCAGTGCGACACATTTAGCAGATTTCTACAGGAACTTTTGACAGCCTCGGTGGAGAATGACGGCACCGCCTTCAGCCCAATCCCCACACCGTCCCAACCCAGTCGCCGCCCGACTCACTAACCTTGTGGGGTTGCACTGGCAACAGCGGAGCGCTCGAACTGCCGCCCGAAATAAATCATTAGCCAACGCACCCCTACCCTGCCTCACCCTCAACGCCCAAGCGTGTCAGCCCTGCGCGGGTGTGCGTGAACACGCGCGTGCGTGTGTTTAGACGTGCGCGCTATTTCAGTAGCGCCGCCGCGTTGCGGGCGATTACACGGCCGCTGCGCTAGGCCAGGGGGAGCCACCACCTGCCGTCCGCCTCCTACCTGGCTAGCGGCACACTCAGTCTGACCCACGTACAAAGTGTCTACATGATGAAAATTCCCTGATTTCCAAATCAGTTAAAAAAAAAACTTAAACAGAACGATGAGACCTAGATACCGTACTTGCTGTTTGCAGCATCATGTAAGGCAATTAAAAAAATTGAGTATTTCTGATAAATGAATTCATTTGTTTCGTTTCAGATGCTAAAAAATTACCGTGTGTAGCTACACAGCAAGTACTGTGGTATGCGGAAGCGAAATGAACCACTGGTGTCCAAAGAAATTTCGGAAGCGGATTCGAAAGGGAGCCACCAGACGTTAAGACGAATAGGGTTCCTAGCCAGTGGGAGACTAAACAGACACTCATGTTCTGGCAGAAAACTCACGTCTGTCGAAATGGTAGAACTGGAAGGCCCATCGAAGTCAGTTCGTCAAGCATCACTTGAGCTTAACATTCCTGTCTCAACAGTTAATAAAGTACTGCATAAACGGCTTTGCTTGCACGCTTACAAAGTTCAAATTGTAAAAGCACTGAGGTGAAACGACTCGCAGCTTTGCAATGAAGTGGTTACAGAGGCGTTGGGCCGCGTAGGACAAAACTCCAACTAGCCAGGAAATGTTTTCTCTGACGAAGCAACTTACAGCACATGTGGGAAGGTTATTCGGCATAACATTCATGTCTGAGGTTCGGGAGCCGGCCGAAGTGGCCGTGCGGTTAAAGGCGCTGCAGTCTGGAACCGCAAGACCGCTACGGTCGCAGGTTTGAATCCTGCCTCGGGCATGGATGTTTGTGATGTCCTTAGGTTAGTCAGGTTTAACTAGTTCTAAGTTATAGGGGACTAATGACCTCAGCAGTTGAGTCCCATAGTGCTCAGAGCCATTTGAACCATTTTTTTTGACGTTCGGGAACCCCCCATTTTCGGTAACGTGTCAGAGACAGCGGTAGAGAGCGTAAAAATGGTTCAAATGGCCCTGAGCACGATGGGACTTAACATCTGAGGTCATCAGTCCCGTAGAACTTACAACTACTTCAACCTAACTAACCTAAGGACATCACACACATCCATGCCCGAGGCAGGATTCGAACCTGCGACCGTAGCAGTCGCGCGGTTCCGGAATGAAGCGCCTAGGACCGCTCGGCCACCGCGGCCGGCTGGTAGAGAGCGTAGTTGGATCATCTTTCTTCATCGAGCAAACAGTAACAGGAACCGTAGCCAAATTGTATCTTCCAGGAGGACGGTTACATGTTCGTCGCTTCCTGGAACGAACATTTCCACAGGGATGGATAGTATGTCATGGGTAAACCAAATGGGCACTGCAATCTCCTAACACAGCCCCTCTGAATTTTTTTCCTGTGCGATTTATGTCAAAGACAGTTGTGTATGCCTCTCCAGTACGTGACCTTAGCGACGTCCACAGAAAGAATAGTGGATGCAATAGCCTCCATCACTCCAGACATTCTTGTACACACATGTGTTGAGACATAATACCGTCTACACATTTTACTGGTTGCAAAATGAGGTCATTATGATATGTATTAATTTTTTATTCAGCAACTTTTAGTTACTTTAAAAGATACCGCAGACCGCAAGTATTTATAATTCATAGTTTTTTCGATTGCGTTGGAAATCAGGGAGGTTTCATGTGGAACCCTGTATGTATTTACTAATTTATTTGACAAAAAAGATTTGGACCGTCATGCAGTTTCCTACATCTAATCAGGTATTCTACATATTTTATATTACATTCACTTAAATTACACCGAATACAGAATCCAACATTAGATATTATCACAGCGAAGGAAAAAATAGAAGTTTCTGCTCGAGCATAAGGAGTGCTACGATAAAGTAAATTTCCGAGAGGTAGATTTATGCTACGAGCGCCAGCCGCAGTAGACTTAATGAACTGACGGGAAAAAGTCGCAACACAAAGAAGCAGTTATGCGACATGAACGAAATATGATAGCGTGTTTCTACATCTGAAAGATTATCTCTATTCAATTCCACGCCAGTCGCTTAAGAATGGCGCTAGTAGTACCATTAAGAGGGTGCAAGTCAGGTTTGCTTTAAATACAGTCTGTAATGGTCGTGAGCGTTAGTTACCTTCGAGATTGGACGTGACAAGTTGATATTGGTGAAGAATGACTTTAAGGCGATAAAGACTCTTATTACCAACACCTCTCCGAGTTTGAACAAGAAGAGTTACGAGAAGCTGGATTTTCCTTCCGCGACATTGCGACGTTGCAGAAGGGCTTGGCAGGAATTTAGACACTGTACGTGATCACTGGCAGCGATGGTCACGAGAATGTACGATCGCAAGAAGACCGCATTCTGGACGGTCGCGTGGCACTACCGAGGAGGAAGACTGTGCAATACTGCTCCACCGGATGTGTTCGTGGCACCCCGCACGCTTCAAGCATCCGTTCACTTGGATAACGGCGTATCTGGAAAAGACCATCGACCTGGCTGGCCAGAGTGGCCGAGCGGTTCTAGGCGCTACAGTCTGGAACCGCGCGACCGCTACGGTCGTAGGTTCGAATCCTGCCTCGGGCATGGATGTGTGTGATGTCCTTAGGTTAGTTAGGTTTAAGTAGTTCTAAGTTCTAGGGGACTGATGACCTCAGAAGTTAAGTCCCAAGTGCTCAGAACCATTTGAACCATCGACCTGGTTTGACAATAAATGGGTTTTATCCAAGCACGTGACACGATTCCATTGATCCGCTGTCCAATCTCGATGACCTCCTGCCCAGTGTAATTATAACTGACGATGTTGTTGCGTCAACTTGGGAACACGTAGGTGTCCTCTGCTGCAGAACCTCAAGTTCAACACTCTGCAGCACACTGGACTGGCATTCGGGAGGACGACGGTTCAATCCCGCGTCCGGCCATCCTGATTTAGGTTTTCCGTGATTTCCCTAAATCGCTCGAGAGAAATGCTGGGATGGATCCTTTGAAAGGGCACGGCCGTCTTCCTTCCCCGTCCTTCCCGAATCCGATGAGACCGATGACCTCGCTGTTTGGTCTCCTCCCCCAAACAACCTTCAACCCAACACTGTGCGGTGAACGGTGTGCCCCAAAACACTCGTGCCTGCGGCAGCACTGTAGTCTGTCGTCAGATCCGCCACAAATCGCCGCCTATCCTGCTTTAGACAGAGGGCAATCCCCCGACCCCTATGGTCTGTGATGAGGTATGGGCGTCAACTTCTTGTCGCATTCTGCAACCACTACCCACAGATGCTCACGACAGTAGCAGGAGAACAGCCGACCAGCTTCGCCGTTTCCGAGATGCCCGCCCCAGGCACTGGTCCACAACAATCTAGCTTTTGTCGAAGTCGCTTAAGTGGATTTCCGTATCTGCGCCACGTATCGTCCCTAGAATGATTCCCCATTCGTCTCTGCTCCGCTCATCTACTTCTCTTTACCGCTTGACGTGCCCTCAGGCCCGCCAGGCAGCTTACAACCTTGCGGTGGACAGTGGTCATAATGTTTTGGCTCAGTGTATATAGGCTTTTCTTTATTTTTACGTAAGTTATGCAACCCATAAGAAATTACTCTATTTTAGATGTACGCTATGTGAGCAAAAGAATCCGGACGCCCTCAAAAACATGCGGTTTTCATATTAGGTGCATTGTGCTGCCACCTACTGCCAGGTACTCCATATCAGCGACCTCAGTAGACATCGTGAGGCAGCAGAATGGAGCGCTCCGCGGTACTCACGGACTTCGAGTGTGGTCAGGTGATTGGGTGTCCCTTGTGTCACACGTCTGTACGCGAGATTGCGACACTCCCTGAAACATCCCTAGGTCCATTTCAGATGTGATAGAAAAGTGGAAACGTGAAGGGCCACGTACTGCACAAAACCGTACAGGGCAATCTCATCTGTTGACTGACAGAGACCGCCGACAGTTGAAGAGAGTCGTAATGGGTAATAGGCAGACAGCTACCCAGACCATCACACAGAGTTTCTAAACTGCAACAGGATCCACTGCAAGTACTATGACAGTTAGGTGGGAGGTGAGGAAACTTGGATTTCATGGTCGAGAGGTTACTCATCAGCCACACATCACGCCAATAAATGCCAAACGACACCTCACTTGATGTAAGGATCGTAAACAATGGAAGATTGAACAGTGGTAAAACGTTGCGGAGTGACGAATCACGGTACAAAATGTGTCGATCCGATGGGAGGGTATTGGTATGGGTATGGCGAATGCTCGTTGAACGTCATCTGCCAGCGTGAGTAGTGCCAACAGTAAAATTCGGAGGCGACTGTGTTATGGTGTGGTCGTGTTTTTCATGGAGGGGGCTTGCACCTTTTGTTGTTTTGCGCGGCACTATCACAGCAGAGGCCTACATTGATGTTTTAACCACCTTCTTGCTTCCCGCTGTTGAAGAGCAATTCGGGGATGGCGATTGCATCTTTCAACACGATCGAGCACCTGTTCATAACGCACGGCCTGTGGCGGAGTGGTTACACGACAATAACATCCCTGTAATGGACTGGCCTGCACAGAGTCCTGACCTGGATCCTAAGAACACCTTTGGGATGTTTTGGAACGCCGACTTCGTGCCAGGTCTCACCGAACGACATCGATATCTCGCCTGAGTGCAGCACTCCGTGAAGAATGGGCTGCCATTCCCCAAGAAACCTTCCAGCACCTTATTGCACGTATGCCTGCGACAGTGGAAGTTATCATCAAGGCTAACGGTGGGGCAACACCATATTGAATTCCAGCATTACCTATGGAGGGCGCCAAGAACTTTGAAGTCATTTTCAGCCAGGTGCCCGGATACTTTTGATCACATAGTGTACCTTGTACATTAAATGATTCTTCTGTGGTTACTCTGTATCAAACTTCCACAATGCAAATGTTCTAAAATTCATCAAAGTGTATCACTGTTATAATGGTTTCTTGGCAGACCCGGTAAGTCGTAAGATGTGTAGACTTTGAAAGTTTACGTCCTATGGAAGTTTCATGGGACGCCTCGTAGTGTGCGCTGGGTGAGACCGTCAAACGTTTCGTCACGTATACGTGTTGTATAGTGTAGCAAGGAAATCAGCTCGAAGGCTGCATGAATACTGCACAGCAGGTGCAACGGTTGGCCTGCGAGCAGCGGTTGTCAGCACTGTGCGAGTCTCGCGCTCGTGACGGTGCACTGACTGGGGCGATCACAGCAGTTCTGAGACCTCCCCTCTCCGTTCATAAATAATTATTTCCCCGAGTGAGGTTCCGCGCTGTGCCTGGGTAAAGGCGAGGGGGACCGACGCCTCTGTTCGCGTGGCGTTTGTTCCCGTCTCTCTGCCCCACCCCCTCCCCTTTTCCCCAAACCCCTGCTTCGACGTCACGTCTCGTGACGTGGCGAATTTTCCGGCCCGGCGTGCACCTCTGGTGTCCCCGGCGCGTGCGACTCAGTATAATAGCCGTGCGAGCCCGCGCACGTGCCGACCCCACCCCTGTGGTCGGGTTCGCGGCCGTGTCGCGCCGTCCGCGAACACTGAGCGGTACAGCACGGCGGCGCTCCGATGACCTCGGTTTGGCACCCCTGTAATAAACACTGTCGATCACTTCTACTCTCTGAGATGTTATGTAATATCGAATTTCGAAGCAGAGTCGATAGCGACATCTAGCTACAGACTTTTTGACCCTAACCTAAATTGGAATTACGTAAATTCTATTTTTTTAAAAATAAGGCTTGTTTACAACATCAGCAGACTTCTAATTGTTTTCCGAGTCGATACATACCACACAAACCTTTTGAAATTGCGTTCTAGAATTTCTGTAAGAAATCCATATTTCGAATGTTGAAACAGTACTCCCATATTTTACTACCATAAACTGAGGTTCTGTACCAACTAAAGATAGCTACACCTTAATAGGATTCATGTGAACCCTGCTTATCTGCATCACATATTACTAAGCGAAGCAGTGATGCAATATTAAAATTCAATTAAACTGCTGTTTTCAAAAGCGACAATCGTTCAACTAAGACAAAAGATCATTAATTATTTTACACATAAAACTGTAACACAAACACATCAGCTGGATAAATATTAATAAAATATTAATCATAATATTAAATTCCCCATAACCTCAGAAATAATGTAGACTAGCTTAATCTAAGACCTGGTTTGGAGTAGCACATGAATTCCTTTAAAATGAACCATTTTACAGATCATTTCGCAGTCATGTCAAATTTTGTAGGAATTACACTTATTTTATTTTGGTAAGATGGCAGAACGGATAATGGAAAGAATAGTAGAATCGAGTATGACTGATACCATATTAATATACATTCCGACCAATTTAACTTGTGAAGGAAAGAGTCTTTTGATATAACGGGCCGGCCGAAGTGGCCGTGCGGTTAAAGGCGCTGCAGTCTGGAACCGCAAGACCGCTACGGTCGCAGGTTCGAATCCTGCCTCGGGCATGGATGTTTGTGATGTCCTTAGGTTAGTTAGGTTTAAATAGTTCTTAGTTCTAGGGGACTAATGACCTCAGCAGTTGAGTCCCATAGTGCTCAGAGCCATTTGAACATATGATATAACGGGAATATAAATTAAAATAGCGGTAGCTTTCAGGCAGCTTAATGCTACTATACATTCATGCTTTTTACTGACCTTACATCGCTTAAACTTTTTTGGTGAGAGGCACGTCTAATAAATACATTTTTTAGCAACGGCAGAAGTCAGTTTACAGTGGGTTGATATTCAGGTATATCGTTGAGACTTAAATACTTTAACTTCTGTTAATACGTTCCAAAAGTAGGTTGGCATCGCTGGAAAATCTTGGTCGATGGCTGTTATTACTGTGACTTTCTGCTGTGATCTGTGTTTACTAAATAAATATTGTAGTATGAATTCACCGTTCTGAGTTATCAGTATTTAAATAGTACGACTGATCTTAGGGACCAGACTCCTAGAATGGACTGCAACCAGTTTAACTCATTGTTTTGTAACGCCCTCACATAACAGGCTTTTGCGAAAATATTTTTGACCATGCTCGCGTGGGCCTAACAAAGTAAAATTTGGCAAAGCTATCGTTTCCGAACGAAAATGTAACACCGGTTAATGAGGGAGAGGTTTGCAAGTACTTCTCCTCACATTAACTTGGCACCCAACTCCCGCGCCCGATCACATCAGTGCTCGTGTGTTCTGACGTCACTTCACTCGCGTCCAGAGACACTGCTGCACAGTGCGCGTTTACTCTTTGCTACATGTCCCTAACACTTCCCTAACCAGCACTGACCCAGCATAACTTACAGTTATTTACACTATTATTTACGCAGAGATCAGGAACATTCTATACACGTACAAATATCTTTTAAGGTGTACAAGAAAATCGAAATAAAATATTTATAGTATATAAAGGCAAAAAAATTTAATATGTACTTTAAAGTGTTACTGTTTGTTACTCATGATATCCGTAAGCTGGATTTGTAGCGTCTTTGAAAGATGGCTCGTAATTTAACTTTTTTGATGTTATTTTGTTCATGTTGGATCTTGTGAATTCCACAGCCGTTAATGATCAACTTGCCGGCCAGAGCGGCCGAGCGGTTCTAGGCGCTACAGTCTGGAACCGCGCGACCGCTACGGTCGCAGGTTTGAATCCTGCCTCGGGCATGCATGGGTGTGATGTCCTTAGGTTAGTTAGGTTTAAGTAGTTGTAAGTTCTAGGGCACTGATGACCTCAGATGTTAAGTCCCATAGTGCTCGGAGCCCAGTGATCAACTTTATTTTTTTATCGTCCTCAAGAGTAAAAAACACCACAACATGTCAAATTCGAATCGTGTGTTCTCTTATTGTAACGATTCGCAACACTAAAGAGAGTTCAGTAGTGCCAATCCCTAAAGGGAGGCAAGCTGGAGATTCAGTACCACCGACTGCTTCGCAGGTACCTTCTCCGCATACATAGTCAAAACGATCGAAACGGGCAGCACGCACCGTGCGGAACGCTGGAGCATAGGTATTGTAGCAGCAGCAGTAATTGTACTAGTAGTAACAGCAGTAGTATATATTTTCGTCGTCGTTGTCTTCGTTGTTGTTGTTGTAGTTTTGTACTAGAACGGAGAATGTTTGCAATTCATCGTAAAGTCAAGGTCGTTAGAGATAGGCATGTTCTCAGAGAACAGCGGAAACGAAGGCGTACCCGGCGAGGGCCAGGAGGAGGGTAGCTGCCGCTTCCCTCCCACTTTCCTTTCCCTTCACAAGAAAAAAAAAATCTTTGTAAACTAAATTTCATTCCGCCCCACTAAACTGACTGACGTATCTGTGCAGGATCATCTTGAAGAAAATCATAATGCATTGTAGACGCCGACTTGTTGCTAGTTACCCAGATATTCGTCACGAAATCTCAAAATTATTCCGCTATAAACCGCGAAAATAACAATTTGTTTCTCCTCTGTCCTCACGTAGATCTTGCTAGGCTTACGCTCTTGAGAGAAACGTGCTGCTGTTACCAATTAAGGAATCATCCTGGCATTTGCTTAGATAGCTTTACGGGAAGAAAAGTTAAATTCGGATGACCCAGCTCGAGCCGGCCGCGGTGGCCGAGCGGTTCTAGGCGCTTCAGTCCGGAACCGCGTGACTGCTACGGTCGCAGATTCGAATCCTGCCTCGGGCATGGATGTGTGTGATGTCCTTGGGTTAGTTAGGTTTAAGGGACTGATGACCTCAGACGTTAAGTCCCATAGTGCTCAGAGCCATTTGCTCCAACTCCGTTCCTTCCTAATACGAGTCCATCATTTAATGGCTGCGACGCGGCGATCGAAATCAGTCTCTGACTTAAGAAAAAGCTTTTATGAAAGTGTAAACGTAATGTGCATTCACATCTGGTGGATTTGAAGCTCTTGATAACAGTTTAGTTGCTGCCTAGATGACTAGCATGGCCACTTCAGCACTAGTTTCCAGCGGTATTTTGACGCTTTGTGCACCACGTACGTGCTTATAGAAACGACTGTGACAAGGGAGGACGAAGTATAGTGTAGTGTTTACATTGTTGATGACAGCGGGGCGATAGAGGCGATGCTTGTATCCCGACACCGGCACGTGTGTGTCACACCCTTGTGTAAAAAATCAACAGAGGGGAACGCCTGTGCTATTGATGCCATCTGATGAATCACCGTCTTGAATGCTCACAGTCTCTCGCATAAACGTCGTGTGTGACGCCACTGACCCAGTGACTGGTAGCATTGGTGATAATTTGTAGCTGATTCTTGTGACAAATGCCAAACGAATGGGGAACCCAGAAGGACAGGCTGAATAGCCTAAGGAGGCAGGACCGCAGACACCCCAGCTACTAATAAATCAACTACAGTGAAGTGTGTGGTACACTCCCGAGACATGAAACAACTAAGACCCCAGCATAATTAAGGCACTATTTGTGGCGGCGGATTACTGCGCGACTGTTTATCGATCTGGAACATTCTCACTAGTGTGTTACCAGTTTCAGCTTCCTCTGTCAACACAATGGCAGCGGGCGAACAATTTACTACAAGCGTGTTCTTGCACCCGCTGGAATGAGAATGGTGCTACCTGATTCGTGCAAACCCCAAGTGTGTTCATTTAGTGGTGTTCGCCTTCAAGGTAGAATTAATCTGAGTATACGTTCGCCTGCATCCGTTCGTCCCATTCAGTACATATCGCTATGTTGTTTTCCACTATACGGCTAGTCCCGGCGGAGGTTCGAGTCCTCCCTCGGGCATGAGTGTGAGTGTTTGTCCTTAGGATGATTTAGGTTAAGTAGTGTGTAAGCTTAGGGACTGATGGCCTTAGCAGTTAAGTCCCATAAGATTCCACACACATTTGAACATTTTTTTTCTTCGATAATGAGTGTAGCTCAACAGCTTGTCTTTAGTAGCCGGCCGCTGTGGCCGAGCGGTTCTAGGCGCTTCAGTCCGAAACCGCGCTGCTGCTACGGTCGCAGGTTCGAATCCTGCCTCGGGCATGGATATGTGATGTCCTTAGGTTAGTTAGGTTTTAGTTCTAAGTCTAGGGGACTGATGACCTCAGATGTTAAGTCACATAGTGCTTAGAGCCACTTTTTCGCCATCTTCCAACTCTCCCAACTGCTTCGGGAGCCGTTTGACGGTTCCATGGCGCCATGTCCAGTGATACTTAGCCGCCACCAGTTGGTGAGTGGTTTCGTTGGGGTAACCCTCGCGAAAGAAGACGCTGAACAGACAGTGTGAGAGATTGCTAGCTTTTCCCAGGTGCTTGTAACAGGTTTCTCCTGCACTGTCTGGGTTCCTTTATTTCCCTCAATCACTGCCCCACATCTTGCCAGCGTGCTATTTAGTTCTGGCTCTGTTACAAGGCAACTGGTGACGATGGAATATAATATTAACGCATTATCTACAGCACAACAGGATCGCCACTAGGCTTTATCACCTAGAAAAGAATTTATTGCACCCAGTTGTTCGATTTCGAACTGAGTCAACAGGGATCGTCAAATCCCTTACCACAAGCCAAGCCTCTACTCCTTGTTGCAAAACAATAACATTTTATTATTTTGAAAACGAGATGTACGTCTCCCCTTATGGGGAGTCTTTATCTGCAGTATTTTATATTTATTTATTAAACCAGAGCTGTCCTAATTACTTGTAGTTTTACAATTCGCCATTTCATGCTACAGTCCAACCCCACGGTTATGCTGTTCAGTTCGAAATCGTCCTCCTTTCCAGGTATAACAGGCGAGAGAAATTGCTTGCCCACCCAGCACTGCCTGTTGCGAGAAAAACAGGTCTGGTATGCAGCGTCCTGGTGTCGGTCAGAAATTGTTACCAGCGAGACTGACGCCATTGCTGTCTCCTGGTTATGTATGCGCACAAACACATCTAGGAATCTTGTTACCTTAAAAGTAGTTCCCACAAGAGTCTATATGGCCAAGTGGTCGTGTTGGAAGGGGAGGGGAGTAGATTCGTACCACATACAGTCGTTTGAATTTTACAGGAAGCTGACAATGACATCCGATATGAATAATCACGCTCAAAGGCATTCAAAGCAGATACTTCGCAGTTCGTTTTGTATTTTGTGATACTGCAGCATTTCACTTAAATATAAAAGTAAGTTATTACAATTTTCTTATATGGGGCGCGGGAAACCTTCAGGCTGTTGTGGAACACGGGTAAGATATTGTGTGACAAAACAAACACTGTGCAGTTTCGCAAACAAAGGTGTACGAGCAAATTTATTTGCTTATTTACTTTTCACTTTAGACTTCAGAGACACGCGATATGTCGCACGTGTGGCTGTTCATGCAACTAAAATGTGGTTTGGACAACTCTATTTTCAGGTATAACAGGAGTCGGCCTCATTCATATACTAAAGTGCGGTGCTACTAAAGTGAGACAGTGCTACAGCAATGAATTGGCTGTTGTTGTTGTTGTTGTGGTCTTCAGTCCTGAGACTAGTTTGATGCAGCTCTCCATGCTACTCTATCCTGTGCAAGCTTCTTCATCCCCCAGTGTCTACTGGAGCCTACATCCTTCTGAATCTGCTTAGTGTATTCATCTCTTGGTCTCCCTCTACGATTTTTACCCTCCACGCTGCCCTCCAATACTAAATTGGTGGTCCCTCGATGTCTCAGAACATGTCCTACCAACCGATCCCTTCTTCTAGTCAAGTTGTGCCACAAGCTCCTCTTCTCCCCAATTCTATTCAATACCTCCTCATTAGTTATGTGATGAATTGGCTAACTGCTAATAATAGCAATCGGTCTTCAGACGGTCATCGGCCTCCCGTGTTAAAAATGGGTATGCTAGTTTGGACATGTTAAATTTTATGAGGTACCGTTGCAATGTTGTATGAGTTCCAGAACTGCATTGCTGCTGTGATTGACCGGTGTATGCAGCAAACTATGAGGATCTGATTTGTCTACAGTTTAGATGTGTGTCGTGTGCGAAGGAAGAGCGCTCGCTGATCAAGTGTAATTAAGGCTAAAACTTGGACTACTCGTCCTTAGAATAGCATATCTTTTACTATTTTATACGGCATTCGTAGTAGAATACAGGGTACCCTGTACCTTAAAGTGTAAACTACTGCTATGTATAGAAGTGTAATCAAAAACACTGAAGTGGCCTGTAATGTCTCGAGTTAATGGAGTCATATGCTCTCATGTGTAAAGGTTTAAAGCAATTTACGGATTTGAAATGTTCTGTGGTGATCAGACTACTTGCTTCATCTATTGGAAGGTTTCGTCTTCCATTTTATAACATGGATAGCGACCCTCGAATGAAGATTCTTTGCACGAAGACTGGTTCGAACATTATTATAATTTAGGTTTATTTAAGGTATTATGGCCCTGTCTTCATCTACTCTGTAAAGTTACTAAGTCAGGTTGTTAGAGGGGCACCTAGAGTTAAATGTTGAATCCGAAGCACAGTGGATCGTGACATTTTTCGCACACAGAACATTTGCGAAAGAAAAATTAACCTTACGTGACTAACAGTTCCTCAGACCGATCATGAATTCAAACCCATACACTTGTATTTATAACTTGAAACTCCCCAGATTAGTGTTTTTGTTCCGTCGCCGACGACGTTTTGGAGATGAAGCGCAAGCTCGGATTGGTGAAAGAAATCGACCGAGCCTTGCTCTAATGTGCGATCGTGCCATCCACCTCACGCGATTTAGAGAAAGCGGAAAAAACCTAAATCTGGATGGTCGGGTGGGGTTCCGAACCGGCACCCTCCCGCATGCCAGTGCAGCGTCTTACTACGACGTCACTTAGTTTGGTGTATTCAGACATCCCACTGATGTATGTTTTTTGTCATTAAGGCGTGTATTTCTGTGTAATGCCTGAAACTGTCCCCGTAAAGACACAAAAACGAAGATTTCCATCCCGACGTAACATTATTCTCCAGCTGTCAGTGTGGCGCATCCAGGCAGGAATCTATCTTTGTGCTATCTAAACTCTATTTGAAACTAAAAATTAACTGGTAACTTATTTAAACTCACTGGTCAGATGCTGCGTTGATTTCAGTTTGATATGTCTTTCTTGCCGATTAGGCAGATATCAGTAAATCCCGCTAACCTTGTGCTTTCAAGGAACGAACTACTATGTATAAAACATCTTCAGAAGTTTAACTACTTTACGAATGAGTTAATGTGTTAAATACGTGTCGTCAAGCATGTAAGCGAGAAGTAGTTTAGAAAAGGTTTGAAATTATATCTGTAGTTTGCCGGAAGCCGCCAACTGCTCTAATTACCCAACACCGGCTGACGTTAGTCTGGGTTATTTGCGCTCCGTTTCATATAAAGCTAGTTTTTGACGCATCTCAGTAGTTGTGACAACGTACCTCCTGCACTAGGCGTGTTGTACAATGACACAGTTTTGCAGTTACATTCAGTGGTATATATGGATACCGTCTGCAAAACGTGTTGCACATAGACTGAGTAGTAAAGAAGTAATAAATTAAGATGTCATACCTGAAGTTGAAGTTTTATTGTATGAACATCGAAAATTTAGTAAGCGATAAGCTTTTTTCTTTTCATCATTTTTAAGAGGTTTTTTGGAAGCACCTAAGTGCTCTCATCTTCGAAAACATAAACATAATCTGGGTAAATTGTACCGCATAAGCCACACACAATTTGTAACTGTAATACTAGTCCTATACCTTGCAACATAAGATTATATCTCTCAATGCGTAGATCATGACAGCATTTAAGATTTTTAAGTTCGGTCAGTAATTATACGAAATATTGAAAATCAAATTTTTATTGCCCGTGGATACAAGTAGATGGGCAACCAACAACTCGGACCGTGCACCATGAACCGGCTTAGCCTTTTAGTGATGTAGATTTTGCATATTCTTAAAAAGTCTCGCACAACAATTTGACAAATTATGTCAGTAATAAAGACTTCTTTCACGTTCTTCCGGGAATTTGAAATATACAATGTGTATATACTGTCTCTTGTACCCAGAGTACTTATAATAATGCCGACTGATTCTTGCTCTGTTTCAAAAACACCTACAACGCTCCGACAAGGCTGTTAACAGTTGAATCACATACGCGGGTTTAACACTACGGGATTACATCACTTGCACCTGCAGTGCGAATACAGTCTCCGCACATCTTGACCAGCTTCGGTGCAAGGTAATTGTGAGCACCAAAAGACTTGCGTCACTTCCAAGGCGAAATCTGTGGTGGTGCAAGGCCGCTGCAGCCACGGCCCGCGCGAGTTCTGCCGTGGGGCCGGCGTCGGTTAATGAGAGGCGAGAGCGTCGCGTACCGCGGCGTGAAGAGCGCCGGACGCCACAAAAAAACGCGCTCCAGTAAAAACCGTTTATTTGAGGGCGGCGGCGGCAGGGCTCGCCAGGCGTTCTGTATAATGGGCTGTGGGCCAGTGCCTGGTCTCATTTACACAGCCATCTCAACACGGTTTTACAGCTGTATTCGTGTTCCTCTGCACAGGCAAAGCCTTTCAATAAAGTCAGGACATTTCACGGCGCTGTAACGCATCTGGATCGTTTATTCAGCAAGACAAATTTGGCTCAATCATTTCAGAACTTTCCAAAATTGAAATTAAAAACTCTGCCACATAAAACTGACGTTCAGTGTCATTTTATATTGAAGCGCCAAAGAAACTGTTACAGACATGGGTGTTCAAATACAGATATGTATACAGTCAGAATACGCCTCGTCTAGGCCCGACAACACCGACGTTTGAATGGCTCTGAGCACTATTGGACTTAACATCTATGGTCATCAGTCCCCTAGAACTTAGAAATACTTAAACCTAACTAACCTAAGGACATCACACAACACCCAGTCATCACGAAGCAGAGAAAATCCCTGACCCCGCCGGGAATCGAACCCGGGAACCCGGGCGTGGAAAGCGAGAACGCTACCGCACGGCCACGAGCTGCGGGTAACACCGACGTTGGACTGTTGATGAATAGAAACACGTTGTCTGGTCGGACGAGTCTCGTTTCAGATTGTATCGAGCGGATAGATGTGTACGGTTATGGAGACAAACTCATGAATCCATGGATCCTGCATATCAGCACGGAACTGTTGAAGCTGGTGGAGGCTCTGTAATGGTGTGGGGCGTGCGCAGTTTGAGTGATATGGGACCGCTGATACGACAGGTTACACGTACGTAAGCATCCTGTCTGATCACCTGCATCCATTCATATCCACTGTGCATTCCGACGGACTTTGGAAATTCCAGCAGGATAATGTGACACCCCACGCGTCCAGAATTTCTGCATAGTGGCGCCAGGAACACTCTTCTGAGTTTAAACACTTCCGCTGCCCATCAGACTCTCCAGGCATACACATTACTGAGCATATCTGGAATGCCTTGCAACGTGCTATTCAGAAGACATCTCCACCACCTCGTACTCTTACGGATTTATGGACAGCCCTGCAGGATTCATGGTGTCAATTCCCTCCAGCGCTACTTCAGACATTAGCCGAGTCCCTGTCACGTCGTGTTTCGGCACTCCAGCATGCTCGCCGGTATCTTACACGATATTAGCCACTTTCTTTGGCTCTTCAGTGTAGTATGGACTGTTACGCTTTCAAAGCAACCTTTTCATTCGAACCAGGTAATGAGTTATTTGTAAAGAAAACAGTGTCGTCTTCGATTCAGGCACGATGATTGTGTTTCGTACGAAGACTGTTGTTCTTTTTGCTAAACGTGCCCGATAGTCGTTCTGAAAAATGTCCATTAAACAAAATAAATAAATAAATAAATAACTAGTGGGAGGATGGCTGCTGGCTTCGATGGGGCATTCCTTTATAAAATCGTGAAATTGTTGGGCCTGACGGTCCATCGCTTATATGACTCTGGAAAAATAAAAACGGGAATGTCACCTGCTGATAGCAGCAGGTAACCGACCAGCAACGCGGTTCCGTACTTGATGACTTCGACGCGCGTTACTGCCTGTCTATCTAGTAAAAGCTACGACTTAGCCTCACATTCTAAACATTTTTTATGGTAGCCAACTACCATATCATATCTTATTCTTATCTTTTATTAATCGGCTTGTAGACTCCCTGTCACGTCGTGTTGCGGCACTCCTGCATGCTCGCGGGGGCCTTACACGGTATTAGGCAGCTGTACTAATTTCTTTGGGTCCTCAGTGTATTAGGACCGTTTTGACGCACTGTCGTGTGTACATAGCATTTGCATCTAATAAGACGATGCCAACTACAATTGTGAACTCACGCAATTCATTTGCAATACAGACGGAGTGTTTCTAGGTTACCGATTGCTATTTGGTTTGAACTGAGCTTGTGGCAGTGACATCGAGCAGAAATATTATTATGAATACCTAAGAGATGGTTGAAAAGAAGCGTAAGCAGCTATGGAAAAAAAGGATTTACAAAAAAAAGCACCACGCTGCGTTGGAAAATGTACGAATTTGTGTGTTGGTCAACGCCTACATCCACATTCAGCAAACCAATGCGAGTTGTATGGCATAGGGTTGTCTGATAAGTGGAAATAAGTATAAATGGGAGACCACAAACTTCGAAATTAAAAAAACGTCGAGGAAGGGCCCAGTAGTGCCGCGTAACAACATTTCGCATCTTGTCCTCCACGGAGAAGAACGCGTACGAATATTTGGGCAAAGGAGTACTCTGTGCTGTGAAGAACGACAACACTGTGCGGGAATTATCACTCTCGTTTTAACTCTGTGTTGGAATCGGCTGACCCTAACATTTAGATGTTCGTGACGATCTTGAGAAGAGTACAAACAGATTATTACATTCGGCTTAATAGTGCCACTTCCGCTCCATATCAAAAACTGACACGAAAACAAAAGAAAGTGAAATATTCATTCAGGAGAAAATTATGCAATGGAAAAATCGTTAAACGGACAGACTAAACTTTTTGAAGTATTTTTGTACGAAGTTTAAATGTTACCATTAGCTTAAAATATATACCGCAATTCATGTTCATTATTACATACTTTCTTTTCTTTCAAAACTCATTCGTTTTCCCTCAGTTACGATATTAAAGATAATAAAATACGCTTTTATAAATTTTTCGTAAACGAGCAATAGTAGTACTTTTCAGCTTAACATTGCTGCACTTTTACAACAAGTCTTACTGATGACTTTTAAGGAGTATCCGTGAGAAACTGACAGCTCCGCAGCTACTTGCCCAGTTCGGGTACTGGCATTAAGGGCCGATCTGGGCAAGTTGCGGAGTTCGGATTCTGAGCAGGTGGAAGTTGTGGACTTTTTGTGAGCCTGTATAAACTGTGGATTAGTACTGAAGGTATTATGAAGAAATTTATTAGTTTTATTTATTTTATACCTCTTTGTGCAGTTTAGTGGATGTGTGGGCAAGCGTCAATTTATAAAAGCCACTGCTTTGGGGCTCAATCATCATTTAATACCAATTTTTTAAATGATAATTAACATAACTATATGTCAGTGCTTCGAGTAGCTAAAATACGAGGCTCAGATTCCATCTTAAATTACATGATGCCCTATAACTGTTGGATGAATTGGATCTCACCTTGGAAAGAGGCAAGGACATATCACCTCCAGTAGGACAATGCCTAATGTAATGTAATGTAGAAAAGGGTACTCTTCGAGCTGATGACAATTGGTCTTTATTTTTACCTGTAGTTTAATACAATGGAGGCTCTGTGTTTACTCATATTAAACAATCTGAGAAGTCTGCGTGGCGAACGTCGTGTATAGGTCACGTGCAAGCTTATGCAATAATATCTGCGTCGAAGTAAACTACTGTTGTGTTTCACAGCTACGGTGTAGAAATATGCGACATTAACGAGACCTTTCTTTTATCAGTTCTAATATGAAAAACGTATGTATTTGACTGGAGGTGATATCTATACACACGCTGATTTGAGTTTACGTATGCTGCGCCGTGATCCACTACGTACACCTGTATTATGCATAGGTGTTATTGCCACTACGATTACTGAATTGCCGGCCGCTATGGCCGAGCGGTTCTAGGCGCTTCAGTCCGGAACCGCGCCACTGTTACAGTCGCAGGTTCGAACCTGCCACGGGCATGGATGGGTGTGATGTTCTTTGGTTAGTTAGGTTTAGGTAGTTCTAAGTCTAGGGGACTGATGACCTCAGATGTTAAGTCCCATAGTGCTCAGAGCCATTTGAACCATTTTTTGATTACTGATTTAGGGGACGGCTCTCGCTCGTACTGATGAAACATGCAGAAAGGAACGAGAACTGGAGTTTGACGTCTCGTCAGCAACGACGTCATTAAAGAACCGACATTAGCTCGGCTGAACAAGGATAGGAGGATATCGGTGTGGCTATATTGAGGGAAGCAAACGGAATGGTGTGGGGAAGACATGGAAAACCTCAAACAGGATGGTGGACGGCAGGGGCTTGAATACCGTTCCTCCCACATGCGAGTCCAGCCTAATAACCACTTTTCTACATCACTCATGAGACAAAGAAACTATTACAGATTAGACGGGACCAGACGGTTAAGTCAGATCAGTGCGGTTTTGTAACTTGTTGAATTTATTCTGAAAACGTTTTCAGTTTTACGCTGGCCACGCAAGTGATATAATGGAAGTGGTATAAGTGCAAGGAAGAAATAGAAATGTGTATTATGACAGCAAGTTATCGCGGTGGCTGCAGAGTGAAGTCACAAACTGTTAATAACTGAACGATTACAGTAATGCTGTTGCAATGGCATTCGCAAAATTCACTTACGGAAATCGAAAAAGAATTCGCGGTGGTTCAGCTGCAAGCATGCAAATTCAATTCTCTCAGCGTTTGAGTTGGAAAACGGACGGAAACTCAATTTCACTCATCTGATTACAGCTCAAATATGTCCTTGAGTGAAGGCTCCGACGTACTGGTCGATTGTTAGTGGTAAACAGATTCTACGAGTTTACACAGCACCGACGACTCAACGTTGATGTTAAAACTCACAGTGTTTAAATCGTTGGAAGTCTGGTACAGGACAAGACGCTCGATTTTAAAAGGAGTAGATTACAAACCACCTCCGGTTATAACAATGTACATTCCTGACGTAGAAAGAAGCATTAAGTGATTTAGGTTTTCCGTGAATTAGTCAAATTATTGGCTTAAATACTTGTATGGTTGCTATCAAATAGCTTTATCTTCCCCATCCCCTTTCCATTACCTATTATTGTTCCAGAAATAATCCCTCACTTTGGAGGACAGAGTGCAGTGTTTGAAACTTTTTCTGATTAAAACTGTCAAACATAGAACCTCCCCATTCGCGTCAAACAATCTTAGTAACAGAGCTATCTACGAACGACGCACCATTCACCCACAAACACAATTAGTTCTTCGTACGTATTAAATTCTTAGAAACCTCTTAGTCGCAGACAAATTTATTTATTTGTGACACGTTCGATCATTTTTAGAAAACTGTGGCAGTAAAAGACAACACAAAAGTCATAAATAGAACATGCTAGGATATATGACAAAGAAAAGAATCTAGTAGTAAAAGAACTAAACCCCCATTGTTGAAGAGAGAGTACTTACAAAATGATCAAAAATGATCACACTACTAGACAGTACAAGTAAAACATAGACTCTCTTGTGAGATGCAATTTCAAAAACTGTTAATCACGAGATGCCAGATGCCAAACTGCCGTTGGCAGCAACATTGCGAACGTGGTAAATACAAGGAGGCGCCAGACAGCGTGGATACAAAAGACCGAAAACATGACATATCGACGTAATAAAGCTAACGGTTTGTTTTGGACTTTTCATTCATGAACCAATAACTATGCAACTTAATATTTTATTTAATTCGCTGTGAGATTACAATATTTTATTGTACCATGTAAGTGATTGGTTGTACAGGTTCATGTACATGCTAGATTCCTTACAAAAACATTCCTCCTGACTTCCTTCCGTCCACCTCCCCCCCTTCCCCCCACACACACTTCCCTCTGCCTTCCTACTCCTTATCTCCCCCTCTTCCCACCCAATCGTTAGTCATCACGATACAATTCCATTTTTAGCTGGTTTACGGTAGGATATATCTGTCAGCATATGTTTCATCATACGTTCCAGTGGACTATTTGTGTTTCATTGCTTACAGTATCTTCATGTGTGTCCATCATCCGTATAAAGTTTTTTTTTTTTTTTTTTATTTGCGACATAGCTGATTTGTACGTACAAACAGTTAATATTTGCTCATTTACTTGAAATAAATACAATCTTCTTGCAATTTTAGTTCTCGCAGAATGTTGGCCTTGAGTGTATATTACGATATTTGAATGGAGCACTTCGATGTCGTGCTTACAGTATTTTTACACGTTACAGTGTTTGTATACCATAATAAACTTAATTCATGACGAATGTTAGGATGTTTGATAAAAAATGTTGTAACATAACGTATTTTTCCAGGAGACTATTCGCTATCTGTACGATCGACTGGCTGCTAGAATCAGCGCCTGCATTGCCGCTTGTGGAAGCTACACTATATACTAATATAGTTTTTTTTTAGCATCGGTCGGCACCTGGTTCCACAGAACCGATTGTGCTATTGATCTATAAATCTAATCATTTCATGTACTCCATATGCACTGTTGAAACAACAAATCGTGAGTGACTTGGAAATCTCTAAAAGGGTGTACTAATATTTTCCCGACAGTGTTTTCACAAACTGTAAACTTTATTGTGTCTGTATGTCATGTTTCCGGTTTTTTATTCAACGCAGTGCGGCGCCTTCATGAGTTTACCACGCTCACGAGGTTGCTGCCAGCGGTAGTTTGACAGGCGACGTCTCATGGTTAACAGCTTTTGAAATTGCACATAACGTGTCCATCTCACATGACAGTCTATGTTTTACTTTTACTGCTTGCTAGTGTGAGCGTTTTTGAACATTCTGTAAGTGCTTGCTTTTCAGCATTGGTTTCGTTCTTGCTGCTACTTGATTTTCTTTGTCATATACCCTGGCATGTTCTATTTATGACACGTGCATTGCTTTGCAGCGCCACAGTTTTCTGAAGATGATGTACCGAAACTCGTCACAATAAATAAATTTGTCCGCGACCAAAATGTCTCCAAGAATCTGTTACATGACGAGTCTGAATGGTCGCGTACCGTAAACATTGATGAATTTGTCAGTCCATTTGAAAAAAAAAAAAAAAAAAAAAAAATAGACTAACCGTACTTCTACTATCCAAACTCCCCCACAAATCTCACTGCACTACAACTCAGTTGTGGAACTCCCTGGAGCACCATTATGTAGTAAGCACATCATTCTAAGCTTCACCAATGGCATGTCTTCCAGGAGTGCACTCAGGGTAGCCAAGAGGAAGTGCAATATGCCTCACCTGTAAGGCGTTGTGGAAGGATGACTGGTTCCACGAGGCGGTCACCAATAATCCACGCTCACGTATGGAGTCTGAATCGAGGGATTGTTCGCTGCCACCATACCATGGGGATTATCTGTATACAACAAATACGTGTTGTGAGGGGTGTCGATACCCCGCTTCGTAAAGATAGCTCCATCTATGAATGGGATGGATGACAGAAATCCCATGACGGTGGTGGCCTGTGCGATTAACAAGTCATGAAACCTTAGCCGTGAGGCAAGTCCATAGGTAACAGGACCCGTACGAGTTGTAAATGATATGGCTAGTGGCAGCTATCGAGTAGAATATTCCACACGGTCGTCTGGCTTACCTCATGCTGGCTGGTCACATGTCTACTGCTGATACAAGGGTCAATGTCAGAGATCTTTTATCTCTACTTACAAGTGTGTGTACCTCCACTGTATAGTGTTTACATTCATATATCTAAATGATCTTTTTCAAGCCTTATCCTCTCAGGGAAAGTTTCCTACTATTTGTACTCATTTAGCAGAATCATCCTGTATGTGCCTCAGTATGTTAACACAGGAAGAACAAATGTCCTAAAGCTTCCTGGCAGACAAACTGTGAACCGGACCGGAACTCAAACGTGGAGCCTTTACGTTTCATGGGAAAATCCTCTATCGATTGGGCTATCGAGTCACAACTCATGATCTACCCTCAGTTTTACTTCTGCCAGTACCTCTCTTTTGCTTTCCAAACTCCATGTAAGTTCTCCCGCATACCATGCAGGAGTGGGAGTAACACTCATGGAACAAAGGGCTTAGTCAGAGTCTAGGACATAGTTTCTGGGTATTGTAACACTCCGGTTTATTCTACTTACTTATCCCGCTCGATCGGGATCTGATAGCAGCCCAAATAGATATTAATTAATGTCACCGTGTACCTAATGGGGCTGGCAATCGGATTGGACTGCTACGGAGTTGTTACATTCCATTTTGTCCTCCTCGAATGCTGTAATAATGAAATGTCTGGTGCCAAGAAGAACGACAACACAGCTTCATTAATCAACAACCTATATTTATCACAAAAACACAAAGTAAGGAGACAGCCACTGCCTTCGTCGTACAGAATTAATAACGGCTAATCTCAGCACAGGCCCTTTCGTTATTCATTATCGTCACACGCAATTTCAATCATTGTAATTCACCACTACAATCTAACACTGCAATCCAACACTGCAATCCAAATGATGCCGGCGCGGTAGACGCGTAATTACAATATCGGCACAAAAATGTCACTGAATCACACTAGTAATTATACTTTTTCACTTTCCCGTATATTTCTAACACAAAGGGGTTAAACCACGGCGATGGCCACTCTCTTTGTCGGTACGGTCTTGCATTCCAGCAACAGACCTCAACCCGGCTCGGCCCGCAGCGCGTACCACACTCTACTCCTATCTCAACACTCGCTCTCGCTCTCGCCACCCGACGCACACTATCGATTGTTTGTTCTGTCGACCTGTGCTGTCGCAAAACTTATAGTAAGGGCCTACGGACCCCTTACAGTATCAACGTTTGCTCCACAACGGATTTACAAAAGTAAATCAGAGAGATTGGTGAGAAAATTGAAGTGTTTAATGGACACAGTTATTACAACGTTGTCGTGTTCAAACCAACATATTTGTTTCGCTTGCTTCACCATAGCGCTTGGTTTATCCTGCAAAAAACGCACATTTCCTTGTTGGATGCTGAAGACTGGAGAAGAGAGAGAGAGAGAGAGAGAGAGAGAGAGAGAGCGCACAAGTTCTCACTTCAGCTAACTACGGGGTTGGCACCCCTGCCTGCTTTTAGCGAGTGCTGGAGCCGTGAGTAGTTTGCAGTGCATACACACCGCTAATGAAGACAGCGCCTCGCGGGCTTCAAACAGCGCCGCGAGGAGCTGCCACCCACAGGAAAATTAATGTCCCAGGGCCAACCGGCATACACAGAGAGCACTCCTCCTGTCTCACCGGCACTGTACCCTCTCCTTCACAATACACGGTGGTGTAACAGTATTATGACAGTTCTGTGCAGGGGTCCCAGGAGGAAAGACCAGTATTCGGGAATGTGATTGTCCAAGTTAGCAAACCACTAAAAAAATAAGAATGTTTGCGCCCGCGATTGCTTCCTTGCTGAGTTCCTTTCCGCTCCACAGATTATTCGTGAAAATGTCGGGAGAAAATCGTAACAAATGTTTCGTGTTAAGGTGTAATTTAATTGTCAAGCTCTTTAATATAATTGGTGCACAGAACAGTGTAATAAGAATAGATAAATCGTAAGTCAGGACTGTCGCTTTCGGCTGTACGCCCAACGGGCTTTCCGCGGTTTTCTCACTTTCATTTCGACGCTGCCGTAACTCTCAGATTCGCTCGGCACTTTTTAGGCTTTTGCGATTCCTTTTGACGCGGCGTTCCTACTGAGTAGCGTTTTCCATAATTCCGAGCATATTTACGAGGTATCTGAGACGACATCTTTCATTATTTTGTTATTTTCAATTTAATGTCGATATTCACTTACTTTCCAGCGATTGTCTTTATTGTCTCACTGTGTGTCCTACTAGTGCTTCGCAAGCTCCTCACGATGACACCCGACTGAAAGTCCTAGGAAAACGCATTCCACACTACACCAGTTTATAACTTTGCACAAAGCCAATTCGTAATAATCACGCGCATGACCGTTAGACTGGTCCAATGATGTCACAGACGTAACATATACTGCGTAATAAACATGCACAGACATGATTTATCTCCGGCCACTGTGGCCGAGAGGTTCTAATCGCTTCAGTCCGGAACCGCGCTGCTGCTACGGTCGCATGTTCGAATCCTGCTTCGGGCATGGATGTGTATGATGTTCTTAGGTTAGTTAGGTTTAAGTAGTTCTAAGTCTAGGGGACTGATGACCTGAGATGTTAAGTTGGTTGGTTGGTTTGGGGAAGGAGACCAGACAGCGTGGTCATCGGTCTCATCGGATTAGGGAAGGATGGGGAAGGAAGTCGGCCGTGCCCTTTCAGAGGAACCATCCCGGCATTTGCCTGGAGTGATTTAGGGAAATCACGGAAAACCTAAATCAGGATGGCCGGACGCGGGATTGAACCGTCGTCCTTCCGAATGCGAGTCCAGTGTCTAACCACTGCGCCACCTCGCTCGGTAGATGTTAAGTCCCATAGAGCTTAGAGCCATTTGAACATGATCTATCCCTCTTGAACTCAACTACTGTTTGCGCATTATTAGTTTCGCAGTTATTAGCGATTCATATCTGACGGTATTTTGTTACATAATACATAACAAAGTTCGAGCGAATAGACGGTTTCAAATGTTCAAATGTGTGTGAAATTCTATGGGACTCAACCGCTACGGTCATCAGTCCCTAACCTTACACACTATTTAACCTAAAGTATCCTAAGGACAAACACACACACCCATGCCCGAGGGAGGACTCGAACCTCCACCGGGACTAGCCGCACGGTCCATGACTGCAGCGCCTCAGACCGCTCGGCTAATCCTGCGCGGCAGACGACTTCGTATCAAGAAAGTAAACAAGATCTGCTTCAAATGGCTCTGAGCAGTATGGGACTTAACTGATGAGGTCATCAGTCCCCTAGAACTTAGAACTACTTAAACCT